>NC_056738.1:166721303-166846303 GCF_019279795.1 Protopterus annectens
TGTAGGGGTTGCTACCTACCTGAGTGTGTTTGTCTGTGATTCCTGAGTGGGGAGTGATATCCAATGATTAGATGGGCTACCTATCTTGTTATGTATTCCATACTGTCACATAGTTATTGCATATGGCACAATGCTTATAGGGCTGCAGAGTGTCTACAGGTCCCTCTACAGTGGATGACAACTGCAGGCCTTGTAATGTGGACATTGGGACATGCACTGGATAGACAACACCAAAAAGTAGCAAAACCTACCCCTCAATGGATATGGTTTTCACAAAAACACAATGCTCCCCACATACAGGATACTGTTCATGCACACACACACACACAAACACATGCACGCACACACACAAACACACACACACACACACACCCACACACACCCACACACACCCACACACACACACACACACACACACACACACACACACACACACACACACACACACACACACACACATTTGCCAGACTGAGATTAGAACCCCTACCTATCTATCTGTTGCTACTACAGTGTTACACATTTATCACATGTACCACGGAGCTTATAGGGTGAAGGTTGTTCAAAGATATTTCTAAGGTGAGGTACATCACCAGCCCTTGTAAAGTATGGCAATGGGTGATGCACTGGGTGAGAAAGACCACAAAATACTTTAAACTACACATATACGCACGTACACACACACACATTTGCCAGAACTGGGATTAGAACTCCTACCTAACTTATTTGTACTATAGTGTTACACAGTTAGCACACATGCCACAGAGCTTATAGGGCTGAGGCCTGAAGAAAGGGACTTCTAATGTGACTGTTATCTGCAAGATTGCTAAAGTAGGGCAATGTGAAGTGCACTGGGTATGAATGGACCCAAAATCTTTAACATTTAAACAAACACACACACACACACACACACACACACACACACACACACACACACACACACACACACACACACAAACACACACACAAACACACACACACACATTTACATTTGTGAGGACTGAGATTAGAATTCCTACCTAATTAATTATTTGTACTATAGTTGTATGAATTTATCACACACACCACAGAGCATATAGGGCTGAGGCCTGACAAAAGGGACTTCTAAGGTGACTGTTATCTACAGGACTGCTAAAGTAGGGCAATGGGAAGTGCACTGGGTTTGAATGGACCCAAAATCTTTAACTTATAAGCACACACACACACACACACACACACACACACACACACACACACACACACACACACACACACACACACACACAAACACACACACACACAAACACACACACATTTACATTTGTGAGGACTGAGATTAGAATTCCTACCTAATTAATTATTTGTACTATAGTTGTATGCATTTATCGCACACGCCACAGAGCTTATAGGGCTGAGGCCTGACAAAAGGGACTTCTAAGGTGACTGTTATCTACAGGACTGCTAAAGAAGGGCAATGGGAAGTGCACTGGGTTTGAATGGACCCAAAATCTTTAACTTATAAACACACACACACACACACACACACACACACACACACACACACACACACACACACACAAATTTGCATTTGCAAGGACTGCGATAACTAGTTATTTGTAAATAGTGTTACGCAGTTATTGCATGCACCACAGAGCTTATAGGGCTAAGGCCTGATGAAAGGTACATCTATGATGACAGATATCTTCAGGACTGCAAAAGTAGGGCAATGGGGAGTGCACTGGGTGGGAAAGGCCTATTAATTCCTAGATCCTACTGACAATGTGTATGAACATGCCCAGTGTGACCTTCTATAGTAAATGTGGGACTCCATTCCAGGGATTGTTGTACTCCAGTCCAGTTTGTTTTGTGTTGAGGCCATACCTCTCAACCTGTTGGTGCAGGATATCTGGAGATAGTCTATCAAAATGCAGAGACAGTGGGCCATACGGTGATTGTGAGTATTTCTCTTAGTAATGTATGGGTTGCTAGGGTTACAGGGTTTGTTTTAGCAGACATCTGACATATATGACATTTGACAGTGTCTTGTATTGTTTCAGTACCTCGTGACATGCCTCCTCAGATTATTACAATGATTTAGCAGAGGAATACAGGGTGGATGATGCACACACCAATATTATGGGCCAACTGCTAGGCATTCATACACAATCCAGCCTGTTGAGAGGTGTGCATACAACCAATTGACTGCTGGAGCTGTGGAAATGGTCCAGCACCTTGGTGATAAATTACAACACCGGAGTCTCTGTACACTTCTGTTCTGTCATGGTCTGATTTCCAGTCCACAGTTGGGTAATATAAGTCAGGCAGGATCAGGGTGACAGGCAGACTCCAGATAGATTTGTAGGGGATAAGATATGTGGGGAAGGGGGGTGTCCTGCTTCAGATATGTTGGCCTATAGCTACCAGTACTTTGCATAGGGGTCTTCTCAAAGGTTGATTGCACTTGGAGGGTCTTGTGAGTGTCAGACTGTTTGGCCAACCTGGAAATGGTGTGTGCCTCACATATATGTATGGCCCACCTCATTTGGCTTGGCTGGCCACATTTTGGGGTCAGGATGTTGCATAGGATGCGTGATCAGGGAAGGGTGTGTTACTTCCCATGGTTTTGGGCCAGGATTCTATGGGTGCAGACATGTCACCATCATCCAGGGTTAGGACTGCCTGCAATGAGTGCATTCCCATGTTTAGACTGCCCTGCCTGTTGACTGTACAGAGTATCACAGAATGTCCAGATTCATGACTCATATATCTGATTGGTTACCCAAACAAGTGTGGTTTTCAATGAAAAGTGTTTTGCAAGTCACTCAGGGTTGAAGTCAGATATTACTGACAGTTCACATTGCAGTTTCAGACTTCATACACTTCAGATAATCAATGCTAATACAATCATTCCATCAACTTTCTAGCATTATTAGAGCAGTATTTCACAGGTGTCCTTCTCTTTGGACCTTTATCACCCCATTATTCATGGCTCTGTCCAAATTTCTGGCTCTCTGAGGGTGGCAGGTTTACTCCTAGCAGTTAGCAGCATGGCCTTTCTTTGCATTTTCTAGACTGTGTTATGGACCCCATAACACTCCCAAACAGGGCACTGTGGGTGAGGCATGGGCATTTGCCAGTGGCCTATAGGCCAGGTGTGACAGATTCAGGCCATCTGTAGCAAGGCAGTGTATTCTGATGATCATATGTTCCCAGGCTGCCAGGCAGTAGACACCCCTGGGATGGCACCAGTAATTTGACTGGGTGTTACTGACAATTGCTTTCTGTTCATGTTGAGCCACCACTCTGGGTGACAGCTGGATGCTACTTAAGGCTAGGGACACGTTACTGCATGTCTATGGGACTACAGGTTGGGGGAGGTGACACATCTGTACACAATACACATTTGCACATACTGTGCTGATATTTGCTTAACATTGTGGTCCCATTTAGCATAGTGGTGTGCCCTATCTTTGAGACTACAGGCATAAGAGTATTGACCACAGGTCAGATTGTTCTGGCATAAACATTTTTAGTTTCAGACTTCTTACCTTTCAGAGCTATACTGTCACTGCCAGACCTGCTGCGACATCACTGTGTAAGTCTGTATGTGAGAATTTCATAGACTTCGTCATGTGGGAGCCTTTGACAGACATTTCTGTATGGTTTTCTACAGCTGATCTGCTGGGTGAGGCTGGGGGTGAGTATGGGACCCCCACTTTGACATCCATGCATGTGACCTATGATCCCCCACTTATTTAGCTCACCACATATTCTGCAGTGGTATTTGTCACCTAGGGTAGTACTGCATAGTGTGGGTAAGCCACTACTGGGCATACACTTCCTGCTGTCCCACATAGCTGTCAGTCATCTGCTGCTATCCCAGTAAGCCACCCCATTCCCTTGCATGCTTGCATCAATACAATAGATATGCTATCAGAACATTCTACTCTATTCATTTTTTGTTAAGAAGACTGACTTACCTTGTGTCTGGGGCAGTTGTGAGGATGGTGCTTGAGGGCTGACTATGTTGGATGCACGCAGTACACTGCCTATACATGGTAAGTTATAGGTGGTGTGATGTTTGGCATCCGTTTTACTATTTTTGTGAGTCAGAAAGAGAGATATCAGTCCCTTGGGCCCTACAGTGTCAGTGTATTTGCTATGCATTGCCTCTTTGCCAAGGACAGGGCATACTGGGCACGCCTCCATCTGCCTACAGGGGCAGGCTCAGGATGTTCCTCCTCTGAGTCTCTCTGTGCCCGTGGAGACCTTGGCAATGGTGGGGGGCTGTGTGGCCCTTCCCTGTTTTGTTCCTGTTGCAGGTGTAGCATAGCACATACTATGAACATGTGTGATCATGTGGCTGGAGAGTACTGCAAGGCTCCACCGGATCTGTCAAGGCAGCAGAACTGTGACTTGAGCATCCCAAACACATGCTCTATAATGATCCTGTTTTGTGCGTGTACCTCATTATGGCATTCTTGTGTGGATGTGTGTGCATTTCCGATGGGTGTCATCAGCCACGACTCCAGTGCATAGCCAGCATCCCCCACCAGATGGCCATATGGGATGCCCCACTGGCAAATGCCTGGTACAGCTGTAATGAATGCCAGATGTGGGAGCCCTAATAGCTTCCAGGGCTGCCAACACATGCATTCATGACAATGCCCTGGCATCCGACACAACCTGGCAGTTGGAGTGGAACCCCTTACGGTTAAGGGAGACCCTATGCTGGTCACCAGGTGATGCTTTGATGTGGATGTGGGTGCAGTCTATGGCACCCTGTACCTCCAGGTATTCTGCTACACAGTGGAAGAGATGCATATTGCTGGTCCTCCCCTCACGAGTGCTGGGGAAGTAAACGTGCTCAGTGGCATGTGTTCACATGGCATCCAGGAACTGGTGGAGTATTCTGGATGCAAATGTCTGTGAGACCCCATGATATCCCCAGTTGGTCTTTGGAAAGTACCTGTAGCTAGTATTCTTAAGGCTACACATACCTTGGTATCCACTAGGATGGGCTCCCCTCTGTTGGCTCTGGGCCTGAGGTGAGGCCATCACAGCTCAATGAGTTGCTGAAGTATGTTCCTGTCTACTCTGTAGTGCTCTAGTATCTCCAGATCATGTAGCTCCTGGTAGGTTACTCTGGGCCTGAACACTCTTCTCCTCCTCTTTGGTCTGAGTCTTTTGTCAGCATTATCCTCCTCAGCACCCTCAGCCTCTTGCACATACTGATAGATCAAAGCAACTGCAGCCCCTAAATTTTTTTGCTAGTTTTGTCAGTTAAAATTCCCCCATATATATACACCTATGGTACAGAGTTTGTGGGAAAAACTAGACTGAAAGGTGCTTGCATAGTTTATAGTGGTGTGCTGCAGATGCTGTCTGTGTGATTGGGTGACTTTGAGACATTCCACCTGCCAAGTATTTTACTTGTATTTGAGTGACTGTCTTTTGCTATTTCCCCTTTTTTTTTCTTTTCCCCCTTCCCATTTCTGGCTCTTTTAAGCCCCGACGTGTGGCATGCAAACCCACTGTCTAAATGTAAACAATGCTGATATTTCCGTTTTTTTTTTTAAGTCCCAGTGCACACCGCACACAGCTGTTTAGCTAAGGCAAACACATTTTAGCAGAAATGGCCCTCCTCTGGATGTGAACACAGTCTTTATTTCAAGGTGTAAGACATTACAGCCTCAGACACACCCTCTTGCTTAGCTGCGCTTAGTTAAGTGCAAACTCGGGCAATGGATCTCCAATGTGCTTGCAGCAAGCATGACACACCCCATTATCATGTTAACTGCTCTTCCTGGCTACACTATCTTTTTCTAACACCTACACGGTTAGGTGCAGTGTGTGGACTTAGAATATTTTATGATTCAGTAAATTTCCCCTCATTTGCATACCCCACTGCCTTAGTCCATAGTTACTGCTCTGACACGGAGCCTTTCCCCTTGACAACCAGTGTTCCCTGGTAGTGTTTTGATTCTGCATGTCATTGACTATACTGGCAAAATGCAGATGTTCCCTAAAATTGTGTTTTAATATATATATTTTTTTCGGCACAATCCCGTTTGCACGCTGCTGTTCTATGCTTAAACGGCCGAGATTGGCCAAAAAAAATACTTTGATTTTTTTATTAAATTAAATATTTTCCCATGCCAGTGGCCATATATTTGTCCATTGGCATTCTTAAAGTGTATAATGCATGCTTTTATGTGAGCTGTCATGCCTCCATTTTGTTATTTGCAGAAATGTTTGGTTAGTAACTGAACACATTTCTGCAACTAGCACTGTTCCTACATGGATGCCTGCCTGCTTCCTGAATCACTAATTCACCTCATTTGCATTGTTTTCACCACCAAATGAGGTAATTAGCATTCTACATGGCTTTCCATGTAGGAACAGTGTCACAGGCTCGTGGATGTCAGATCGTCTGTTTCCTGAATCTCTCGGCACCCATATTCCATGCAGGAGTGGCTACACTGTTCCTGCCAGAAACTTGTGTTTAATGAATCCCGGGGAGCATTTTTGTCTGTAGAGGGTACCTAGCTTATAGTTTGTTTTTTGATAGTATTGTGGATGTGAAGGTTGAATGTCATGTTTTCATGAAGGATAACTCATAGTAATTTCATGTGGGAGACAACCTGTATAGTAGTGTTGGTCTGAGAATGAATGTTGAAATCTGTCGTGTTGACAGAGAGGTTTTTTCTTGGGAATAAATAACAATTTAGTTTTGTTTGCGTTTAGAACTAGATGATTATTAGCCATCCAGATTTTGGTGATGGTAAAGGCATTCTGGCTTATCTGCAAGAGTTCTGTTGTTGATTTAACAGAGCAAATAATGGTTGAATAGTCTGCATATTGTACAACAGTTCCATATTTAAGGTTAATATGGAAGTTATTTAAAAAGTACCGAATAGAAGGGATCCTAAGAGAAGGCCTTGGGGACACATGTAGAGGAGTTAAGAAAGTGAGAGAAGGAGAAGAGCCATCTGGCAGATTGTTGTTTATCTTTTAGATAGTTCGTGAACCAGTTTAGAGTTGGGGGAGAAACACCAAGTGTGGATAGTTTACTGAGGAGTAGGGGATTGGAGACCATATCAACGGCTTTTGAAAGGTCAACAAAGACAGAGAATACAAATTTACCAGCATTTCTAGATTGATTGATTGTGTCAATAAAGGAAGTAAGGGCATTAGTAGTGCTGTGGCCAGACCTAAACCCATGTTGAGTTGGGAAGAGGAGGCTGAAGACAGCTCCACTAATACTACCTATATATGGAAAGCATGCCTGCCTTCACACACACATGCATTCTCTAGATGCAGAATCTGCTCATGCTATTATCATACTGCTGTCACTGTCTGCTCAGCTGTCTAGTGATCTTCAGGCGCAGCACTTATTTCCTCCCTCTGTATCAACCAGGAGGTGATCCAGAGACATTTCTCCACCCAGATTGCAAACCATCATCAGTTGTTCAGCAACATCATCCTTAGCCTGTGCCATTCAGTTCATATGCTACTAATTGAACACGTCATTTGGGTCACAGCCAGGGCTTCATTACTCTGCAACACAGGACAGGGTGCATAAATACTTCTGAATGCACACTAAATATTTCTAGGGTTGACCACAAATAGAATATGAAAAGCAGTTGGAAAACATAATAACAGAATGGTTTCTTTAGAAAGTTTGCAGATCATTTTAGAAAGTTTTTTCCAGTGCTAACAAGTGTATAACAGTGATGCACTTATTAGTACCTCTCAGGGAGCTATAAAACAGCAATCAAGATACTGCTGACATTTTAAAGAGCTGGTTTTACACAGCTACTGGATTAAGCTATCAGTAGAATACCACATTAAGATTTAATGTGAAGCAATAGCTGCTACTTATGCAACAAGAAGAGATACCTTAAACTCTTACAAGCAGTAGTGACAAAAACTTGAAGATTGAAAGTCTGGCTGTAACAGTCAGACAAAATGAACTCAATGACTAGGTCAATTGCATGACAACAGTAGTGTTGAAAGGCAGACGTTTATAATATGAATATACCTCCCCAAAAGGAAAACAACTATTTCCACAAGCTGAGGAAGATGCTGTAACTAGGGCAAATGCTAGGTTGTTCTGAGTGCTAGATTCTAATCAAGGGTTCTTGCAAGTCAAATCAAAACCAAAACAGCAAAAAACCTAAAACTGCAAACAGAAACCACAGAAAGAAAGCCGGTAAACTATAGATTCAATGGAGGCTGCAAGATGATGAAAAAATACAATACACTGCACTAAAGAAAAGCTAAGAATGTTTGTTCATTTATTCTGTTGAACGTCTTTGAGCTTCTGTGCAAAGTAAAAAAAAAAAATTCTTTTACACAAAAATGAAGTCATGTGACTGCAAACAATTAATGAGTGAATTCAAATTCTTGAAGGAACACTAACATATACTATATACTTATGAATACTTAAAATACTAAATATTTTTTAAATTATCAAAAAAGATGCCACTTGAAAAATGAAAATAACAATCACATTTTTTAAGAGACATTTAATATCGATTGCCTCATTTAAACCTGCCACCTTGTCAGCTTGCAAAAAAAATCTGCCAATTCAGTTCTTTTACTATTAAAAGATTATTGAAATCATCACTAAAGGGACTAGGAGTCACAAAAATCCAATAAAAAAAGTAAAAAAAAAACTTTCTAAAGATGGTGCAAACCTAATGAATGCTTGGCTAGACCATTCATAGCAGCCTTATTTTGATAGCTAACAGATGTTGAAATTGCTATAGATTTGGTTTTGGGCAAACAGGGAACAACGGAAATAAAACAATGACACAAATAGAGAGCAACAAAAAAGTGAAAATAAAACAGTAACTAGAACAAAGAGCAAATACACAAAACCACAAAAACATAAAGCAGTGAAAACAAGAAAACTGAATCACATTCAACTAAACAAAACAATACATAAATATAATACTTATGGGTGGACAAACCCCTCTGCGCCTCCCATCCCAGACTTATATTTATCAACTCCATAACTGAACAGCCTCAGAGAAGAGAAAAATCTCTCTGAATATAGAAATCCCTATCATAGCACAATGAAACCAATACCAGCAGAGATCCCCCAACAAAAAAAGCTTAGTAGCATATTTTAAAAAAGCCCACCATAAAAGCAAACAGAACCCACCTATAACCAGCACATAAATATGAAACCCAACAAAAAACAAAACTACATAAAAATGTGACATCATTATTGCAGTTCTCACTTCCCAGAATACCCATTATACATACTTTTCTTTCATTTCTGAGTACTGTTAAACCTTTCAACCTAATGAGCATTTGCACAACTGACCTACAACCATATATATGTATATAGATATAGATATGGATATAGATATAGATATAGATATAGATATAGATATAGATATAGATATAGATATAGATATAGATATACCCCAGGATTCAATAAAATCCATGTAGGCTCTGTGTAGTGCCTACATGGAATGTACCCTTGTACACGGCCACGGTTATCCCTTGGTAGCATGCCATGCATATTAATCATGGCCTATTGCTGAGGGAGGGCATAGTAACAGTGATATTGAATTCATGTAGGCAGAAGTGTTGAGGCTGGTCAGATGTTATGTACATGGTGAAGCTCCCTGTAATGTTCCTTGCTGCTGTTGAAATATATTGTGAATTAATAGTTTGTGTTTTAAATGTCTAATTTTTTTCCCTTTTTTTTTTTATTTTTTGTTTGTTTTAATGTCCGTTTGCAGGTCATGATGCAGAGTGTAGCAATACCAAGCTGCACTTGCAAATAGACAGCTGACATCTGCAATATATCTAAAAATAGAAACCAGGTGTAATTAATTACAATATCTGTTTTTAGGGTTTTTTTTTTTTTTTTTTTTTTATTTTTTTTTAGTGTTTGTTTGCACGGCACAGAGTGCAGCAATGCCAAGTCATGCTTACACATACACAACTGACACCTGACAGACATCTAAAAATAGAAACCGGATGCAATTAATTATTTATTTTAGCTTATGTTTAAGCCTGTTTAAGCCCATTTGCATGGTGCACCACAGTAGCTGAGTAGTATATCTGAAGGTATACTAGTTTGTATACTATCCAAGTAGCTAAATGGTTAGAGTGATAGCCTACAGCTTTGTAGGTCCTCGGTTTGAGACCCTAAACAGACATAACATTTATATTTAATATAATCTAAATATTCGTTTAATTTAAAAACATAACTTTTACATTTGGAAGAGCTGAACAGTGCTAAGCACTGCTTAAATGTGCTTAATGGCTACTATTGTTTGCCGCATTGCTAAACTTCACTAAAACCTCAGTCGGGTGAGTTTTCATGATACAAAGCTGTGGTAAGCAGGTTTGCACAATGCTAAGCATCACGGTGCTTTTTTGAATGTTGCTGAATGATGTGTAAGGATGGGAAAACAGCCTATATTAAGAGCAATAGGTGGGAATTCTGCAACACTTGGAGTCATTCTAACTGTCAGTATGCCAGATGGTGTTGGAGAGGGTGCTCACTTTCGGGCGCAGAGATGAGGTGTGCAGGACTCCAGAGTTTTTGTTGGGATCCCGATAATTATGAACCTAGGCTGCTGCAGGGAGATTACCAGGGCTCAGAATATAAGGCTGAGGCCTTGGATCAGTTGGCCTGGGACCTTACCTTACCAGTGCTACTGGTATCCCCCACACTGGTGAGCAGAGTCATCACCACTATGATGACCTGAAGCGTAGAAAGAGGGGAACTTTGGACACCAGGGTCCAAGAGGCCAAGGCTGGGTATGCCCCAGACATATGCAAGTATTACTTCCAGTATTTTACTAAAATGCAAGCTGAATCTCTGCAAAACTGGTATGCATAATGGTGTGCTTCTCTCTCCACAGCTGCAGCTGAGAGACCTGGCAACATTCAGTCCCATGTTGGCAGCCTGGTCAGGTTGCACTGTGAGTGTGGTAAGTACAGATGTATTATGCTAACTGTAGTGCAATAACCAATAAATAATAAAATAAACTGTACTGCAATAAAGAATAAACAATAAAAACTGGAGTGCAAAAAATTGGGCAATTAGAAGTATAGTGCAATAAACGAACAATAACAACCACATTGCAATAAACACTAAAGAATGCCAATAACAGTAAGCAAAAGTGCACAGCAGGATTGTGGTGCCATAACATAATTGCAATAGAGCTCTATGCATTATATGTGTACAGAAAGGTTGCTGCAGTCAAGTGTAAAACTGTAATAACTGTAGAATGCAAAAGTAATGGCCTGAAAAATGTATTGCTCAACTTATAGTACAGTTCAAGGCTGTCTCCCAGTTTCAGTCACATAATGCTCTCTTTTCCTCCCACTCCAGGAACAAAAGGTATATGAGTGGGGTAGCCCAGTTTATGAGCAGATATCGTGTGTAGACTTCATGGATAATTAACACCACTACCAATAAAGTGTTAAGCAACACTATGTTTTCCTAAATAAATCTGTCTTAATATTTGCAGTAGGGCTGTGTTCATTACATGTCTGCTCTAAGTCGAGGCAGTCAATTGTTACATTATTTGCAGATGTCCACTGGAGTCACAGCTTTTGGGTTCTACTCCCATGTCTACCAACTAAGGCATGACAGCTGTCTAGTTTACTTAATATACATAAAATACCTCTCAACTGTCATGAATTTTTGTAATGTAATTACAACTACCTAATCTGTCTGTTCCATGACTACCAGATAAATGATTACCTGTAATGCAATATATTTTCAATTCTCATATATTTATTATTAATTTATTTGGTAGTAAAGCTGGACGGCGCAGGTTAATAAACATCCATGTTATTGTGTTTTTGTCTTTAGCAACTATAGACATATTAGGTCAAAGTATGAGGCATTAAGGTGGTTGTTTATGTAATTTAGAATATTGGCATTTTGTATATTATCAAAGCCTTCAACCTTGATGCTTTACTTGATTTATGGAATGTTTATAAAGATCGCAGATGCGTTACATTAACTGTATAAGGCTGGATACAACCAATGTTTATTAGTTCACTACAACAGCAGCAATCAAAATTGAAGCAGTAGTCTGTTTATACATTTGTAGTAATTAGATTTAACATCAGTAACGTATATTACTGCTATATCATAAACGAATTTCAATGATGTATATGTAAAATGTGATGAGAGCTGCTTAGTATGTGAGTATTTAATCTCTGCAATGAAAGTGTTGAAATGTATTACAATATTAGTAAAAGTTTTATAAAAGGTTAGTATATTTTTAAGGAAGCTAATAGAATAATTGATGTATTATCACATGACTACTATTTAAATAACTGTTTGTTCATTGTGAAAAGTTTTACGGTCTGAGGAAGCAAATGTGAAAGTGCTTACCGAATAAATGTTTTATCTGTTTTTTACCTAAACAAGCTAGACTGGATTATTGCCAAGCTGGTGGTTGCCTTCTGCTGCTTTTTGTTTTTGGACTTTATCTATTTTAGTTTTGTGGAAGCGCAGAGGTATTTACCCTGTCGAGTGTGGTTTCAAATGTTATAGATATTTTCAATTCTGTTTACAGAACACCTTGGTAGTTATGTAAGTCCACATTATGTGAAACTGTTCTGTGTAGTTGTGTACCTGCATTTGTTAGTGCTTGGCACATACTGTCCCAGGCAAATAGTTTGAGAGGTATGTACATGCTACATCCGCTATAGAAGAATTGGAGTCACTGTCACTGCACACCTGTAAAAGTATGTAGTAGTACTATGTATAGTGATATTACCTGCCAGGTAACTAATGGTATGTTTTTCTCTCTCTCTCCCATGCCCCTCTCTTCTTTAATTTATTATGTTATTTATTATTATAATTTAATATTAACATTTTTGTTAAACTAACTGTTTTGTTGGCCTTATGGTTTAATTCATACTGGCTTACTGTTAACATACTTACTGTTATGTTACGTAATGTTGTGTTACACATAATATACCTTAATATGTATTTGGATAAATAAATGTTATGTTCCATTCTGCTAATACTATCACTGTTTGGTTATTACTAATCTTAACTTATTGTTATAACTACTTTACTACAGTGCATCGAGGTCGGGCAGTTCTTCATGATCCACCTACTTTGCCTCCTACGGCCATGGCACTGGGTCCCAGCACATCTAGAACCCAACCTGGTGGTGACCCCCATGCCCCAGCACTACCTGTGGTGTCAGGTAGTACCACCCCATGGGATGGGGATGGGCCCCCATCTGGGAGCAGGGCTGGAGGCGGAGTTGTCATGCATTATGAACTGCCAGGTTTGGGAAACAGGATTGTCTAGGGTGGGTTTGGATGATGCCTGCATTGGATGGAGAGCATGCTGGCCACCCTGATGGGGCAGGGTCACCCTGGAGCCCAGCTCCACCACTGCCACCCTCTGGGCAGTGATGGAGCAGTGATGACAGTTCCATGTGAGTCATGCTGCTACTTTGTGGAGGCACATTGGACTTATATTCCACAATAACCTCCCCATCCAAGGTGTTCATCCCCTTCTTGTGTCACACACCATCCCTGTCTGCTGTCTTGTCTGTCTGCAGAAGCTTTCTCACCTACCCAACTTGCCTCCCCCACATGTACCTATGTCCCTTCCCCAACATTCTACCCTCACCTTAAAAAAAATGGACACCTATCCCCAAAAAATTATCATCGCACACGTATCAAATGCTCTAACAGACACACACACACAAACATGGCAACATTGAGGAAAGGACCAATTCCAATTACTTCTTACAGGATACGGCATGGCATACACATAGGGCAAGTTGGCTGTATGTAGATTAGAACACTTACCTATGTAATGGTACACACTACAGATCACGGTACATGATGCATGCAACACACCTCACAACTGGTGGTACTATAGATTTAAGACATATTATGCTTGATGACATCAGCAGGCCTAGAGTTGGTCAGGTATTTGGAGGGTCACATCACCTGCTATAAACAAAAGTCTGCAAAACCCTACCTCTTTCTAAGCTACTGAGGTGATCATATGTATGTCATATGGAGATACAAACATGCACCAATTGGCTTGCAGGGTGATTAGAACCCTTACCTATCTAGTCTTAGACACTATAGACCACTATACTTATCACATGCACTACAGCTTAAGTCTAAAGCTACAATGGCAGCTGGTACTCTTAAGGTAGATGACATCATCAGAACTTGTAGAAGAGGGCAGTTTGGAAGCCATCAGCAACTTACAGGGCCAAAAAGGTACTTAACCATTTCAGTTTTATATCCAATGAGGGATTCTCAGTTGTTTGGCAGGGGCTACACACACACACACACACACACACACACACACACACACACACACACACACACACACACACACACTCACATGCGCGCACATGCATATATATATATATATATATATATTGCAGCAGAAATATATACAGAAACATATGACTCATCTACAATTATAAGCAGTGGGGCTGCACCCACAACAGGCAGTCATGAAGCATGTAATGGTATGCTTGCCATTTTCTTTGTGAAGTGCAATCTCAGAGTTGATATAATTAAATAGCAGGGGGTGAGGGGGGGACAGCCTCCCACATGGGGGTGCAGGGTGGCTTGCTTATAATTATAGGTGAGTAATATGTTTCTGCATATATTTCTGCTGCAATACAGTAAGTGTTGGTGTCCTGTATGTTTTTCAGTATTATTAGATTCAGTATTATGAGTTTTCAATATTTTGAGCTTTCAGGATTTTGAATTCAGGATTTTGAGATTAAGAATTTTGAGCTTTCAGGATTTTGAAGTGAACTCACACACACACACACACACACATATATATATATATATATAGTTTATATATATGTATATATATATATATATATATATATATATATATATATATATATATATATATATATATATATATACTTGAAAATATATGGAGATAGATATACTATGTTTGTGAGAGCGAGATAGTGACAGATGGATATGTATACATATATGTACGCATGTATAGACATATCTATACATAACAGGTCATTTTGATCAAGGGGCAACAGGATTGCGTTCAGTTTAAATAAGTGTATGGCATGCCCAGTGGGACTGTCAGTACTTATAAAGTGACTCCAGCCCACACCTACCTGCACTCCAGTCTGGGATTTTGTGTGTTACAGACACTGACATCAGTCCCTGTTTCTGCAGTACTTCACTTCATTCATAGGTTCATAGGTGTGTACTAGGCTAATGGCCCTGGAGCCTTTACAAGCCTAGCCCATAGGATAACCCTGACATCATGTCACCCAACCTTAGTTCCCAGTGCGTCTGTCGAGTAGAGCCACTGGAGTGATCCCTGGGGTAAATTTTCTATTTCCCATCCACTCATCAATATTCCTCTTGAAGAGGGCCAGTGAGGCACTCCGCTTGACATGTATGGGAAGTCAGTTCCATAGCATGGGCAGTCTTTGGGTTATGAACCTGTCCCTCCAGCTTGTTCTGTTGATTATGGTAATGAGGTTGAGGTCTCTGGAATGTGTAGTGCAGAGGGATTGGGATTTCTTTAGATGTAGCATTTCTAACAGAGCTGGGTCAGACATGGCTTTGTAAGTCAAGCAGAGTTTGCCTCTAAGTAGGTGATATGAGACAGAGTAGCTGGAAGATTTGAGTCTGTCCATATAGGACAAGTGTTTAAGGCCTAGGATCCACTCTGTGAAGTACTTTTGCAGCCTCTCCAGTTGTTGCAGGTGTCCAGTGAGGTACATGCCAAATGGGGCATTGTACTCGATGACTGGCCTAATGAGGGAAGAGTAGAGGGAGACGATAACCTCTTTCTTCCTGGATGCAAAACCCTTAGTAATAAGATGAGCCACATAGAAGTACTTTCTGACCACAGTGGCAATGTGGTGGTCAAAAGAGAGGTTGCTGTCAACCTGTGGTCCCAGAACTCTTATGATGCCTTCAGTGTTCAGTGGACTACCATCAATGTGGTAATTCATGGGAACCAAGTTTTTCCCAAAGGGGATGACAACACATTTTTTGGCATTGAGCTTAAGGCTGTGGCTCTGACACCAGTCTTTGGTCTCAGTGAGGCCTTTCTGTAGGATGCCACCATCACTTGGGGAGTTAATTATGGCTCCCAAATTGAAAACATCTGCGAACTTTATCATCCAGAGGCCATTCGTGTTGGGCTGGATGTCAGAGAAGTAGATACCAAATAGGAGAGGACCCAGGACCGAACCCTGTGGGACTCCACTCGTGACTGGTTGGCAGTCTGACTTGGAGTCAGCTACTTTCACACTGTGGGTTCTCTCTTTGAGCCAGTTTGCAACCCACCTAGTGATACAGGGGATGATGCCTAGCTTAGTGAGTTTTTCTATGATTCTGAGTGGGGAATGGTATCAAAGGCCTTGGCCAGATCAGGGTAGGCTGTATGAACCACCTTGCCTTCATCCACAGCTCTGGTGACTGACTCAATGAAGTTGACCAGGTTAAGCAAGCATGATCTACCCTTCACAAAACCAAACTGTGCGGGATCCAGACTTTGGAGACTCCCTATATCCTTGTTTATTAGGTCCATGATGATGCTTTCCATAGCTTTGCATATCAGACTTGTCAGGCTAATGGGGCAATAATTCCCAGAGTCTGTATTCACTCCTCCTTTGTGGAGAGGGATGACTGTAACAGTACACCATTTGGTAGGGACACAGCTTGAGGTGAGGCTGTGATTGAATAGGGCACACAGGTGAGGTGCCAGTTCACTCTGTAGTTCATATAGAACACAGCCAGGGATATTGTCAGGTCTCATAGAAGCTGTATTCTTGGCCTTGGACAGTGCTGTTTTAACCTGTGCAGCAGTAATACTGGGTGCCTGGCAATCTACTGGTATTGTGATTGGTCCTTTTGGGGGGAGAGAGGGATAAAGTTGGCACTGAATCTGTCGGACGGTATACTGGCAATATCTGTTGACTCGGTATAGGAGGTGCCATTGTGCAACAGCTCCAAGCAAATCTGGGTATTGCCATGGAGTTTCTTTACATAACTATAGAAGGCCTTGTGGTTGTCTTTACTATCTGCTGCAATTCTGTTTTTATATCTAGCTTTAGAGGATTTGATGAGGAATCTCAACTTTTTGTTGAGGCTGATAAGGGAGTTTTTCCAGTCTTGGGACTTCACCATATTTTGCATCAGTTTCCTCCTTCTGTTGTAGAGTTTGACTCAAAATGTTCATGGCATTCTCCAGCTCTCTGATGTGATTAATATGTGATAGATTTTCATAATGTTACACCACACACAGACTGACAGTCTATGAAAACACAAACATAATAATATCTCACATGCAAAAGATGTGGATAGTTCCAGATCTGAACCATCAACAGCATCACCCATGCTAACTTCTATAGTACACTCAGCTACACAAGCTGTCCGCCAAGGCATAGTTATTCATCACACAATCAACCGCATACATATGTACATTGTTATTCCTGTGTTAAGTGAGACATACAATGTGTGATCGATTTCTGTGTTACTGCCCTAA
Organism: Protopterus annectens; assembly: GCF_019279795.1. Classification (NCBI taxonomy): domain Eukaryota; kingdom Metazoa; phylum Chordata; order Ceratodontiformes; family Protopteridae; genus Protopterus; species Protopterus annectens. The sequence goes on from NC_056738.1 coordinate 166,738,807, forward strand.
GATTGCCTGGACTGCCAATATACCATTGCTGACTCACTGTTAAAGCAGCTGTGTTGGGTGTGGGGGAACAACAACACATGTTCTGCTGGGATCCACTGTAGTCCAAATATCATGTGACCCACTGTTTAACATCTACCTTGACTAATGTAGTGAATATTCAAACCATGATGCCTAGTGAATATTAAGGAATGCATACTAGTGGACTGGGTAACTGTAGTCAATGTGGATGTTACTTGTGTCCAAATAGCCCACTATATTTCCTTGCATAAAGGCAGCAGATCCATAGATACAATACCATATTATAGTAATCCTTACAAGTAGTTTGTAGGTTAGGGACTTACCTTGCAAATGCAGCAGTTGACAGAACTGTAGTTCAGGGCTGATTCTGTCTGATGCAAGCAGTGCACAACCAATTCATGGATAGGTGCAGGTTGTGTGGGTGGCCTGGCATCAATTTCAATATATGTATGTGAGAAGGAGTAAGATGTCTGTCCCTAGGGCTCTAGGTTGTCACTGAATGTGCTATGCATCATCTCTTAGCCAAAGCCAGGGTGTAACAGGCATGCCTATGTCTGTCTACAGGGGTATCATCAGTTGGTTCCTCCTCCAAGTCCTCCTATGACTGTGGTTGTGCTGACCTAGGCACTGGTGGGGGATTGTGTATCCCTTCTCTTTACTGATCCTGCTGCAGCTGTTTCCATAGGATCATATTGTGTAGCATAGCACATACTGTGAACATATGTGCACATGTGGCTGGAGAGTACTGCAGAGCTCCACCAGATATATCGAGGCACCAGAACCGTGACTTCAGAAGCCCAGATACATGCACTATGATGTTCCTAGTCTGTGTGTGTTCCTCATTATGGCATCCTTTCATGGGTGTGTGTGCATTTCTGATGGATGTCATCATTCATGGTTCCAGAGTGTTCCCCAGTAAATGACCATGTGGGATGTCCCCCCTAGCAAACATCTAGTACATGCAGCTGTGACGCATGCCAGGTATGGGAGTCATGATAACTGCCAAGGCTGCCAGCACACTCATTCATTATAATCCCCTGGGCATTGCATACAACTTACCAGTTGATGAAGTGGCACCCTTTGCAGTTGACAGAGATTCTATCCTTCTCACCAGGCGGTGCCTTGATGTGTATGTGAGTGCAGTCTATGGCACCCAGTACTTCAGGGTAGTGTGCTGCATGGTAGAAGTGTTGCATATTGCTGGCCCTCACCTCAGTGGTGAGGTGAAAAGAAATGTGGTCACTGGCATGTGTTAGCATGGCGTCCAGGAATTGGTGGAGTACCCTGGATGCTGATGCCTATGAGGACCCCCATCATGTCCTCCATTGGTCTTTAGAAAGTACCTGTAGCTAGTATCCTAAGGGCTACACATACCTTTGTTTCCACTGGGATGGGGTCCCCTCTGTTTGGCTCTGGGTCTGAGTTGAGGGTGGCAGAGCTCAGTGAGTTCTTGTAGTATGTCCCTGTCCACCCTGTAGTGCTCTACAATCTGCAGCTCATGTAGCTCCTGGAAGGTTATACTGGGCCTAAACATTCTTTTCCTTCCCTGTTTAGGCCTATTATCAGCAGCAGCAGCAGCACTGACTTCAGCATCTAGCACATACAAGTGTAGCAGACCTGCAGCAGCTCCTAGCATCCTCTCAGTTAAAATTCCCAATTCTGTACTCCAATGGTCCAGAGTATTGGGGAAAAATCAGTATGTAGGGTGTATGTATACTTTATAGAGCTCTGCTGTAGGTGCAGAATGTGTGATTGGCTAACTATGATGCATTCCACCTGCCTACAATATAATTAACATCATTTCATGGCCCTATTTTAGCTTAAACAAGGATCACATTTAATTAAATCCCTTTTATTCAGACACACTCAGCATGGCGGCACACTGCACAAACACACGTATGGAAAGTAAGCAAAGCTTAGAAGTTAGTGAACACACCCCCCCTGAAAGGACACACTCAGCCAGGTGGCAGTGCCATGCAAACAAGCGTACCTAAGCTGAAATGAGCTTAGAAGTCAGTAGACCCCGGTGTCAGCTACATCCTGTGTAAACAGCAACATGGGTCTAAGCCTACACAAAAGGGATATATGGACATGATTATTCCTTTCTGCTGTTTAGTAACTCCACCTCATTTGCATAGGTATTCATGATCACAGCCTGGAAACTACATGCTTCATAGCCCAACTATGTTACCTAGAACACCGGTGCACCATTGTAGGGACTCCATGCACAGTTCTGTAATACATTTCTGTCACATAATAATAATTTTTTTCCCAATTTTTTTTATTGTTCTATAAAGCATGTTTGTGCACTGCAGTGTGTGGCACAAACATGCACAGATTATTAAAAAAATCAATTTAACTTATTCCCTTTAATTTTTCTGACATACAGGATAATAGCTTTGCTCATAGGTGTATGTGGTGTGACATTTCTGTCCATATATCTACATTTTTACAACCCCTTTTCTCTGTCTACATGCCTGTACATGGAATTTTTCTGTGTACAATACAGACACTGACACTGGGTCTAAACAGATGCATATCTGCTTGCTGGATTGCTCTACCTCCCTCATTTGCATGAGATTCACCTGCTTATGAGGTGATTTGCATGCCACAGAAGTTTCCATGTTGGCACGTGTGTGCGGTCAGCTCAGCAGTGCTTGTTTGTGCCCATGTAAGCAGCACAGTGAGATGCCTACATGGAAAAAAAATGTGTAGGCTTTATTAAATTGATCCCATGGTTATTTTTGTACAGGAAGTAAGTGCACTCTATGAGTTCTTATAGCTCACGTTATTTTGTATTTGAACTGTACTGTCGTCTTTGCTTGATTTGATTTTTCTGACATTTTATCCTGCCACAAGGGTATTGGTTGATGCAGTCTTCTTGAATTTTTCTGCTAGGCAACATGAAAGATCATAAGGGTGCAAGCTTATTTCTCTCTTTTATAACTGGGCTACCATCTATCAGATATGTCTTATGAATGAGATTGAATTCTTATGTGCTACAGTTATAGGACATACAATTGGTGAAAGCATAGCTGAGAGCATAAATCCGTTTTCTGGAAACTTCACAATTCTCTAAGGAATCCTAAAACAATATTCCTTTCATTGGTATAGCTACTTTAATAAGTTGTCACTTAATTATATTTCCATACCATAGGAAGAAAAGTGCTGTATCTTGGTTATATAAGGGTTAGGCTAGTTGGAATCTAATTGGTAGACATTGTGAAAATAAATATTTAACTATGAAGTACATTAGTTCTGGAAGACCCATGACCACACACTAACTTAGCTATGCTGCAAGACTGCATCTAGTATGCCTTAAACACTCCTATTTTACTACTATTTATGATATTTCTTTGGAGGTTTGAATTATTTCTAAAGCTGTTAAATTATTTTAAGAAATGTGGACTTCAATACATAAATATCTGTGAGGTTGCTGCTTACATGTTGACTCACATATTCTCTGAACCCAACAAACAGTGTGTTCTGTGTAGTTGAAGAGCGCAATTTGCTTTTACTGTCCTCCAGGACATTTTTTAATGCAGTTGTCTAGCAGAAGTGTGACACATGCTACTGCGTATCCTAACATCTTGAAAGATGAACTATGGTTAAAAAAATGCTGCCCCCCCCCCCGTACTGTCAGTGAACTGTGCTCCTCACATCTCTGCTAATTATATATGCACTAACACTGAGCCTGCTTTCCTGCTTTGCCTTGAAATAGGGGAATATTCCGAGTTAAAGTGGCCTTAGTATATATTACCCATATTTATATATGTACTTCCACTGTGATAAAGATCACAATTATGATACTCAGAATTTCAGCAGACACCCATTTAAACCATCTTACTATACTTCTGAATCAGATTCCAATTTAATAGTGTGGTTTGCAAAAGTTAAGTATGCCCATTAAAACTGTTTATACTAGAGTTGTCAAACAGCCTGTCAAACATCTGTACTATTCAAACATATTACTGTATATTTGTATCAGTATCTATATCTATATCTATATCTATATCTATGTCTATGTCTATGTCTATATCTATATCTATATCTATGTCTATGTCTATATCTATATCTATATATCTATGTCTATGTCTATATCTATATCTATATCTATGTCTATGTCTATGTCTATGTCTATGTCTATATCTATATCTATATCTATATCTATGTCTATGTCTATATCTATATCTATATCTATATCTATATCTATGTCTATGTCTATATCTATATCTATATCTATATCTATGTCTATATCTATATCTATATCTATATCTATGTCTATATCTATATCTATATCATCTATCTTTGTATCCGTATAAGTAGTTACATAGGTAGACAGAGATTTATATCTATATCTATATCTATATCATCTATCTTTGTATCCGTATAAGTAGTTACATAGGTAGACAGAGATTTATATCTATATCTATATCTATATCTATATCATCTATCTTTGTATCCGTATAAGTAGTTACATAGGTAGAGAGAGATTTATATCTATATCTATATCTATATCTATATCTATATCTATATCTATATCTATATCTATATCTATATCTATATCTATATCTATATCTATATCATCTATCTTTGTATCCGTATAAGTAGTTACATAGGTAGACAGAGATTTATATCTATATCTATATCTATATCTATATCTATATCTATATCTAGGTAGATACATGGACAGATAAAGATTTATATCTATATCTATAATTATCTATATCTGTCTTTCTATCATATAGGTAGACAAACAGATTTTTTTGTGTTGACTAGATTAGTATCACTAGGATAGTGGCCTCTTTTTCTAGGCAGGGAGGTGGGCAGGGTAGTATTTATACTACTAGTGGAACTTTGACCAGGGCATCTTAGAACATCTCCTACTCCTTCGGATAGATGCTATGGGATCTTTTCTATCCATCTGGGCTACTAGCAATGTAAACAGATGGGATCTCAGTTTAACATCTCATCCAAAGAATGACACTCATGAGTGAAGTAACCCCCTTACACTGCACTGCAGTGGCAGAAATCCATTTACCTCGTCTTGGAACAGAACCCACCAAAGTCGAATATGCCATATGTTGTATCACTGACACTGTTTGTTCCTGGGCTATTAGTGAAGACAACATCGACTAATAGATACAATGTATTTCATGTATTTGCTTACATCTTAGGGGCCGCAATCTTAAGCTACTAGTTCTTTCAGAAAAGTTTTCAACTTACTAGTGAAAATTTTTCTTGCAAGATAACTTTGGCAAGCTAATGATGTTAAGCCAGGTGAAAATATACTGTGGGGCATCCTAAAAGGTAAAGGATCTATCATTGCTATGTTAGTGGAACTACATGAACATATCCACAATAATCAGCATATATATATATATATATATATATATATATATATATATATATATATATATATATATATATATATATATATATATATATATATATATATACACAGTTCTGTTAGACAATTCATTAATGTTAAGACATAACGTAACACAACCAGTCAAATACAAACATACAAAGACGCAATCAAGACACACATAGACTGACTGTTGACCTTTTACATTTCTACTTGTGCGTCACAAGGTTTAATTTTGGGCCTTACTTTGAATCCTGCAACTTTGCTTCTTAGTTTTAAGGTATAACCTGGTACAAATTCAGATTATATCCCGTTAATAACTGTTTGGCACAATTGATAAACTAATATATCTGCTTCTGAGCCTCTGAAGAATGTGTTTACTGCAATATCAGGATCAGGTTTTCAAGTAAAAAATTGATTAAAATCATAATGGAGTACTTTACAAAAACAGCCCCCCCCCCCCAAAAAAAAAAGAGTTTTCCTTAAAAGTAGATTTAGCTTAGTTTTTGCAAATTAAATATGCTAATGATGGGTTAAAAGCAGCATACTTTTTTTCTTTTTGTTTTGTTTCTTGCTGGTGCTATAACTGTGAAGCTATGTTTATTTCATTTGGCTTAATGGATAGATAGAGGTGCATACATATTTAAAAAGCAAGTGAGAATGTATTATTAATAGCTTAACATGGCTAGCTACTTGAATGACAAACAGTAAGTCTGAGGTTTTAACACTTGGTAAGGAATTACAGGGACTCCTAGTTGTTTATTTATTTATTTATTTACTTACTTATTTTGGTACAGATGCATTAATTCTTACAGTACAGCTATAGAAACATATAGGAATAGCTGACTGATATGCCTGTGAGTCCTGTTACAGTTTCGTGACTATTATATGTTCATATAAAAACGGTTCCAATTTACATAATAGCTGCACCCAAAATATGGTTGCTGCACTGCTGTCTCCATTCTTCTGACAACAAAAGAGATATAAAACAATGTTTAGTCTTTTTTAACTAATGTCTGTGCAGAACACTTTAAAATATGATACAGCTAATGCATGCAGTTAATGAAAGTGGAATTTCAGCACCACTCGGATTTATGATTGCATATCAACATGGTTACTGTGAAATTTCTTACATTTGCTGTATGATAGCTTGCTGTTAGCTCTTCGTCATTAGCCTTGTCAAGTTAGACACTACAAAACTGAACAAAAAGACATTGCAGTCACACTCTATTTCAAATTTACATCCATTTTCCATCTATAAAACAGTCCTAATAAAGTTTAAAACGAAAACATTTTCAGAGAATGTGCATTTGTCACCCAAGCAGTTATCAGGAGGTTTAAAATGAAATACTTAACACACCATGATGTTGTAAAACTTTTGTTTGCACAGAGACATCTGGAGTTCCATTACTATACTAATTTAAAATAAAATCATGTGATGCACTGTGGTGCCACTTTCTGATTAATGCTGCAAACAACCTAACTGTAGTGTCTACCATCCACAACTTCAAGACAGAATGTTACACATTCTCTTGCCAGAGCAGATATAGCAGTAGATGTCTTCTTACTACAGATCAGACTGCGACAGAGAATGTTGTTGATGAAATTCACTCCTATGTCTGACCAAACAAACGAGAGATATGCTCTCATTTTTAATTCTGACTTTAATAGGAATCTGTAGCTCAGCAGGCTAAATATTTTCTCTTGCATTCATTATTAATACTACGAATTTTCTGATATATTAAAAATATCATTAAATAAATGTGAATTCATATTGCATGCTATCACATAAATAAGGTTCCTATCAAAATTGTGAGGGTTGCTAAAGTACTTTACATATGATATTAAGAAGTCTGATAGACCCTCCAGCTCTCCTCACATAGCATAAAACGAATAAAGATATGTTCTGCGATAGTGCTTTCTTTATTTCTTTTCTGCTTTCAACGTCAAGAGTTCCTTTTTAAGTGCACCATCAAACCTATAAGAAAACACATTAGCAAAATCACACTAAGAGACACTGTTTAAGACCACTGCAACTCTGCCATTGAAGAATCATTTCCACATTATGCTGTTAATGTGTTTTTTCTTCTAGTTCAAAAGTGTATTTTTGTAGAACTATCTCCGCCCTTCAAGTGAATACTTTATAGGAATATCTGCTATGCTGTGGTACATTTTGGCACAAGTACCACTTAAGATCCTACGAAAACAACAAACAAGCAATGTGAAAGAAGATTTTATTATGAAATACCCAGAAAAGAATTTTATTTTCATAACATTGCATGTTCTATAATAAAATATTCTTTTGCATTGTGCCTTCAGGTATCGTCTTCATGCAATTATTTTGCTGGCACAGTAACTACGAACTAAAAAAAGTAATTAAACTGCAATATTGAATTAAAATGGGTATGGATGAAAGAGTCAGCAGGATGGCACAGTGTAATTGGTAAGGTTCTTACCTGTTTCTGCACAGCAGGCTTCCAAGCAATCTTGCCTGATTCGATGCTATAAGCAGATAAATATCACTTAAATCACCCTGCAACATAGCTGAAAGCACTTCAGATAGGTTTCTCATATTTACACAAAGACAAGCAATTCCAAAGTTATGAATTTTCGTTTTGCCTAAACATTTACATAAAACCATTTTCTTAATATATTAGACCTCATAAAGTGAAATATTATGGACCAATGAGAAACAGATAACTGTGTAGAAAAGTAATGGTAGATCTTAAAAATGAGGGAACCATGTTTGTCTTTGCAGTTGACAAACACAAAACAAAATGCTAAACTAGCAAATGACATATAAAAGGAAACAGCAAGCATTTACTAAATGTTGGCTGGGCTGGTACTTGTATTTGTTGTATAAGTGCTCCCAACAAAAGCATTGCTTTTGAACATGGCTGTGATTTTGGGAAAAGCAATAACTATAGTGATGAAGCATTCTTGAGTAACATGCATAACAACTCTTAGATAAAATAATCCATTTATTCTAAAACTAATAACAAAATCAAAATCTATTGTATCAAGAATAATCGTACCAAAGCAAGCACAAAAGAAACACCAAAAGTACCAAAAGTTGAAGAACTAAAGTAGGTAAATCTCCTAGATGTTCAATTTCCCCCTCAGGGTGATAAATTATTAAAAAACAACTATCAGCTGACCATTCCCAAGATGGTTGTCTAATCAATTTGTCTAAGGAAAAAGAAGGAAATGTACATATTAACTATGAGAGCTTGTGTAATTTGGAAATGCAATCTTTGGGTATGCCACAAAATGGCTCTGCATCACTAGGAAGCCCCCTCTTTACACAATACAAACTATCAGGCTTGATAGATTTTGCACTGAAAAGAGAATTAATCTCTCTTTGGTTGACAATACATGAACTCCAAAGCAGTAGAAATTAAACATTACTGAGCATGGGAAATTACATGAAGGAATATGGACGTAGACTTTCATCATTAGAAAATGGTCACAACATGACTCTGTGTTAGATGATTTTTTTAGCTGATGTTTGGGTTTGCTTAAAGCACAAACTTTATCACTAGAGGAAAGATCTAGAAGTCAAAAGATAATAAGAGGTAGAGGTGAATAATACATGTAATATAATATATACAAACCTATGCAGGACAGCTTTATAGGGTCTATATCAGAACATCGAAGTTTTAAAACTTCGAATGTTCTAATATCGACCCGTTTTAATCAAACACTAAAAATAGCGAAGCTGCAGAACACAGAATTCTTTCCTAGGGAAAGAATTCGGTTGGCCGGTTCTGTGGCGTCGCTATTTTCAGCGCTGTGGTGGAGCTTTACAGGTCGGGTTCAGGTAAGTGTGCGATTGTGTGGTTGTTAGGATTAGGGCGCAGGTTAGGTGAGTTAGGGTTAGGGTGTGGGTTAAGTGAATTAGGTTTAGGGACGGGTTAAGTGAGTTTGGGTTGGGGCACGGGTTAGGTGATTGTGCGATAGTGACGGACCTTAGGGTTAGGGTTTGGGTTAAGGTAAGTGGATAGATAGTAGTGTATGTATAGTTTAATGTAGGGTTAGTTGTAGGATTATAAGTGTATGTGTGTGTATTGATGTTTTTAGGTGTGCTTGTGCTGTGTGTATGTGTTTCGGAATAGCAAATTTTTTCCCAAGGAAAAAATTTGCTGTTCTGAATGTTCGATATTATGTGGTTTACATATTTTAGGTTCGATGAAATAGCGTTCACTATTTTCATCTTTCGATAATGTGATATAAATGCGCTTTACATACAGGCCCTGTTTCTACTCTTTGGCAGTATAGATATTTGATAAAATACACAGATCACTTTGCCCCTTCTCACAAACTAAATGGTTTACCTCCTTGAACAGGTTTTTCAGATGTTTTGAGTAGAGAGGAGGCTTTTATGGTCAGACTTGCAAATAAAAATTTAGACTGTATTATGGAAAGGTCTCTTGCTGAAAATGAATGAAATTTACTTTACAAAGCTAGAATGAATGGAATATGTGAAAATGGCCCCAAATATTTAAACACATAGCCAGAACAAAATTGCATTTAAAATGGCATGCCCAGCTACAATATCCTTAAGGTGGAATGAAGCAGGTCATAAAGCATTCAATGGTGAACAATTATCACATGTCTACAATGAAATAAATAAATGAAGGTGAATTTTATGACTGTCTTGATACTGCATCTGTAAGGAGTCACACTTACTAGGGAATCAGCTCTTGTAGTTGTTCCTCTAAAGAGATTTTAAAATCCTGCTAGGGACTTTCACTATAATATATACCTTTTAAAAGTATCAGTTCTGAGTAAACTAGTCAAGTCTTGTTATGATACAGAAGATATTGGAAGGGCCAGTGGTGTAGCGGTTTCTGTTGTCACCTCACAGCAAGAGGTTCTCCGATTCAATTCTCGGCTGGGGTGCCTTCTGTATGGAGTCTGCACGTCTTCTCCGCTTTCATGTGGGTTTCCTCTGGGTGCTCCAGTTTACTACCATGTTACAAAGACATGCATCTGGAGCATTTCTTCCTGGGCTTCTGCTGAAAATTGACTCATTCCAAGTTGGACTTTCCCGATAAACAAATATTAAATAAGCATTCAATTCCTCATGGAAAACAGAAATGTGAGCTGTGAGGATGACGTAAGATTTTTACAATTCTGTAAATAAGAAACAGTTGACTACCTCCTTGCTTTTCAGGTTGATAGATTTCAAGAAGATAATAACTTCAGGTATGAATTGTTTAATAAGGATTTTACTACCTAACACAATTTTCTTGTTTTACTGAACTAATGAATAATTTGTATTTATTTATTTATTTATTTTATTTTACATTTGTTGACCAGGAGTGTCTGACTGGGCTAAAGCCCTTTTTCAGCGGAGGCCCAGGGAGAAAAGCTCCAGAATAGTATAGACAATTAAAATAATCATACATATCATGGTAATTTCATAGCACTTAACAGTAGTTATGAAAATTACAACAGTACAAACAAAATGCAAATAACACCTAGAGCATAGGGAGTATTTTTTTTAAATTAACAGTGCAAATTGCAGATTACACCAGGGTGAGGAACTAACATAAGAAGTATGGGGAGTAAGATTATTAATACTATATATTATGTATTACAAAAGGGGTAACAGTAATTCCAGGGTAAATTTTTAGGGTGATAGTGAGGAGGAAAAAAAGGAGATATAGAGATAAAAGGTTAAGTAATAAGCTGAGGTCAGGAAGGGTGCAAGCCTTGACAGATCCAAAGACTTTTAAAGTAATCTTTGGTGATTTAAATAGTTTGGGGTGTGTGAGGATCTTACTATGTAGTGGGAGATTGTTCCAAGCAATAGAGGGATGGTAACTAAATAAATTACATCCAGTGTTTGATTTAGGTTTGTAAATATTTAGTAGATTTTATGACGAACTTCAAAGAGGTCTTGTAGGGGAGTAGTGGAAGATGAGGAAAGAAAGAGTTGGACAGAAAGCTGGCTGATATAGAATGGAGTGTATGATCTGTAGCTGAGACTGGAGTAAAAAGTGTGGTAGCTCAAGCCAGTTCAGGTATTTTAGGGAGAGACAATAGTGGGGTTTATAAGTTTGTTGAGCTGCAAATCTGGCTATCTTGTGATAGGTTGATTCAAGCTTGGAAAGTAGGGAGGAGTTGAGATTTGTGAGTATTTGGGAACATTATGTTAAGCAGAAGGTAGGCATGTGTAAGAGTAATCCTAGCTTCAGTAGTGAGGAATTTTTTACTTCTATATAGGAGTCCTAGTTTCTGATGTTTTTTTTTTCTGATACAATTATTTATGTGTAGATCAATTATCACATGTCTACAATGAAATAAATAAGTGAAGGTGAATTTTATGACTGTCTTGATACTGCATCTCAAACTTACTAAGGAATCAGCTCTTGTAGTTGTTCCTCTAAAGTGATTTTAAAATCCTGCTAGGGACTTTCACTATAATATATACTTTTTAAAAGAATCAGTTCTGAGTAAACTAGTCAAGTCTTGTTATGATACAGAAAATATTGGAAGGGCCAGTGGTGTAGCGGTTTCTGTTGTCACCTTACAGCAAGAGGTTCTCCGATTCAATTCTCGGCTAGGGTGCCTTCTGTATGGAGTCTGCACATCTTCTCTGCTTTCATGTGGGTTTCCTCTGGGTGCTCCAGTTTACTACCATGTTACAAAGACATGCATCTGGAGCATTTCTTCCTGGGCTTCTGCTGAAAATTGACTCATTCCAAGTTGGACTTTCCCGAGAAACAAATATTAAATAAGCATTCAATTCCTCATGGAAAACAGAAATGTGAGCTGTGAGGATGAAGTAAGATTTTTACAATTCTGTAAATAAGAAACAATTGACTACCTCCTTGCTTTTCAGGTTGATAGATTTCAAGAAGATAATAATTTCAGGTATGAATTGTTTAATACGGATTATACTACCTAACACAATTTTCTTGTTTTACTGAACTAATGAATAATTTGTATTTATTTATTTATTTATTTTATTTTACATTTGTTGACCAGGAGTGTCTGACTGGGCTAAAGCCCTTTTTCAGCAGAGGCCTGGGGAGAAAAGCTCCAGAATAGTATAGACAATTAAAATAATCATACATATCATGGTAATTTCATAGCACTTAACAGTAGTTATGAAAATTACAACAGTACAAACAAAATGCAAATAACACCTAGAGCATAGGGAGTATTTTTTTTAAATTAACAGTGCAAATTGCAGATTACACCAGGGTGAGGAACTAACATAAGAAGTATGGGGAGTAAGATTATTAATACTATATATTATGTATTACAAAAGCAGTAACAGTAATTCCAGGGTAAATGTTTAGGGTGATAGTGAATAGGAAAAAAAGGAGATATAGAGATAAAACGTTAAGTAATAAGCTGAGGTCAGGAAGGGTGTGAGCAGTGACAGATCCAAAGACTTTTAAAGTAATCTTTGGTGATTTAAATAGTTTGGGGTGTGTGAGGATCCTAATATGTAGTGGGAGATTGTTCCAAGCAATAGAGGGATGGTAACTAAATAAATTACATCCAGTGTTTGATTTAGGTTTGTAAATATTTAGTAGATTTTGGGATGAACTTCAAAGAAGTCTTGTAGGAGAGTAGTGGTAGATGAGGAAAGAAAGAGTTGGACAGAAAGCTGGCTGATATAGAATGGAGTGTATGATCTGTAGCTGAGACTGGAGTAAAAAGTGTGGTAGCTCAAGCCAGTTCAGGTATTTTAGGGAGAAACAATAGTGGGGTTTATAAGTTTGTTGAGCTGCAAATCTGGCTATCTTGTGATAGGTTGATTCAAGCTTGGTGAGTAGGGAGGAGATGAGATTTGTGAGTATTTGGGAACAGTATGTTAAGCAGAAGATAGGCATGTGTAAGAGTAATCCTAGCTTCAGTAGTGAGGAATTTTTTATTTCTATATAGGAGTCCTAGCTTCTGATGTTTTTTTTCTGATACAATTATTTATGTGTAGATCAAATTTGAATCGATCATCAATGGTAATACCAAGCAGTTTTGTGCTGGATTCAATTTCAATAGAGGCATTGTTTGGGGACATTATGGAGAAGGAGGATTTGATGTGGTTTACAGTTCTGGGAAGGAAGAGTAACAATTTTGTTTTTTGGGGGTTTAGAATGAATTGGTTATTTGAGAGCCAAGTCTCTACTGAGTTAAAGGATGACTGAGTTTTAGATAAGAGTTCTGAGGGTGAGATGGCAATAGTGATAACTGTAGAGTCATCTGCATATTGGACAATAGAAGACAGAGGACAAGAGGCGTAAAGTAGGATGGTGAAAATATTAAATAGTAATGGCCCTAGAATGGATCCTTGCGGGACACCCATTCTTACAGGAAGGGGAGAAGATAGTGCAGAGAGCCATCTCACTGACTGCAGTCTGTCAGTGAAGTAGCTAGAGAACCATGCAACTATATCTGGGGAGAAATTAAGGTCTGTTAGTTTGTTTAGTAGCAGAGAGTGAGAGAGTGTTAAATGCCTTAGAGAGGTCAAGGAATAGACAAAATATGAGTTTATGTTCATCTTTGGCTAGAGTAATGGTGTTGAGAAAGGATACTAGAGATGTGGTGGTACTATGCTTGGGTCGGAAGCCATGTTGTGTAGGAATGAGTCGTTTTTCCTGAATGAGATGATGCATGACTTGCTTATGTATACATTTCTCAAGAACTTTAGAGAGAGGGGAGAGGATGGGAATAGGTCAGAAATTAGAGATTTCTGAGGAGTTACCTCCATTATGAACAGGAAGAGTGTAGAATTGTTTCCAGATGGCTGGAGCTTTAGATTTAGAGATGGAGCAATTAATTAGAATAGATACAGGCAAAGCAAGAGGGTGAGCTGCAATCTTAAGAAAATAAGAAGGGATATTGTCTGAAGATATAGAGCATGGTTTAAGCTTTGTGAGTAGGGCTTTGATATAGGCAGTTGGAACTGTTTTAAGGGAGAATAAGTTTACAGAGTTAGTAGTTGAGGAGAGTTCTGAGAAGTTAGAAGTATTGTTGTTTGAGGAGTTGGGGTTGGGGTTAAATAGTTTGGATACTGATTCAATAAAATAGGTGTTGAAGGTGTTGGCAGTATCTTTAGGGGACCTGTCTGGGCATGGATTAGGTGAGGCTGGTTTGCCTGGATGGAATATCTGGTTTATAGCATTCCAGAACTTTTTGGGATCAGACTTTAAAATTATTGGAGGAATTGTAGCAGAAATTATTTTTATCTTTGTTGATGAGTATTTTTGATTGGTTTCTAAGCTCTTTATATCTTTGCAGATCAATGGGGAGTTTAGATTGATGCCATATTTTCCAAGCCCTATCTTAGGATTTCATAAGGATGCAAGTGGTTTTAGTTAGCCAGGGTGATAGGCTGGCTTTGATCCAAACTTTTCTGGGTGGGGCTAGTAACTTTAAGATGTTAAGGAAATTTGAGTTGAAAGCTTTAACTGCATCATCTAATGGGAGCTGGGTGAGGAAAGTCCAGTTAAATCTGAAGAGGAGGGTGCAAAATGTTTCAGGGTTAAAGTTGGAAAGGTTACGGCAGGTGATAAGCCTATGTGGTTTAGAGAGGTGGGGAGAATATCTGAGCACTTTTATTGGTGAGTGAACACTCAGGGCTTCTGGGAGTGTTTCTGAATTGTGATATTTGCTAGAGTTAGAAACACGTATCCAGTCTATCAAGGAGCTTATAGAATGAGAGTTATTAGTTTGGGTAGGTTGAGAGATAAGTTGAGTAAATTCAAATAGATTTATATGATGTGGGGAGTTTGGATTGCACAAGGTTAGCCAATTAATGTTTACGTCCCCAAGGAGAACAGTTTCATTTTGGATGTTTTGGGAGAGATATGAGAGTATGTTTTCCAGTAGGAGAATTTTGTCCCCTGCCGGAATATAAATAGCTACAACAGTAATGGTATTATAGTTGTTGAGTTTAAGGTTTGCTACCAGTATTTCAGAAGGTGTAAAGGAGGGGACCGGTTACTGAGGTTGAGAGAGAGTGAGGTTATTGGAGTAAACTATGACAACTCTGCCACCTTTTTTATTTAAATGATCTAGACGATGTTTATTGTATCCAGGGGGAGAATGTCTTTGTCTTGATTTTGGGGTTTAAGCCAAGTCTCAGTTACAGAAATTACATCTGGGGTATGCTGAGATATCCAAGCATGAAATTGGCTTACTTTATTAAGGATGCTATGAGTATTGATGCAGTAAAAAGAGATTTGTTTATTAGCTGAGGATGATTGGCTGGTATTAGGATAGGTATTTAGTAGGATTGTAAATTTATTAGTAGATCCTGGGTTAGTATGTATGTCACCTGATAGAAGTAGGGTCTTTGGGAAATAGAGAGGTTTTATTTTTAGCGGGAAGGTGTGAAGGTATTTTGCCTTGTTTTTAAATGTTAGAGAGTGGGAGGGAGGTATTTTTATTTTAGGGAATAGGGAATTCATGGTATACTTTCTTATGACACCAGAGTAGAGAAATGCCCACTGCTACAAAGTTGAGTTTGGTAAGAATATTTTAAACATGTCTGTTATTATTCCCACCAAACCCAGTTAACTCAACTGAATATGCAGACATGTACCCACCATACTATACCAGCATGTAAACAGTGCAGAGATGCAGCTGTACCCTGTAGGAATAAGTGCAGACAAATCCCAGAAACAAATCCACATGATGGAACCATAATATCAACAAGCTTTATAATAAAATGAAAAGAATTTTGACCAAACTAAGAAGAGTAATTTCCAGAATGTTATAACCCTTCTTACTGAATTAAATAAATGCCTAAGGAGCTTAATAAAATAAAATCCATCAAAGCCAAGTTTGATGGTAAAATAGCTTCCCAAGCCAAAAACAATCGCGAAGCATTTTTTAGTTATGTTCCTAATCACAAAAGCACAATGTAGTAATGTACTGAGCTGATTGTGAATGATGTTACCTACACTGAAGATGAAGATATAGTGAATTTACTGGCCAATAACTTTAATTCTAACTTTACCGCTCTCTCTTCCCTCTGTCTGTCCCACAAGATATACCTAAAACTGGCCTGCCTCCTGCTATCATGTAAGACCAAGTCCTAAAAGTGCTATCGGAAGCTAAAAAAGAGTGCATCTGTGGGCCATGACAACATCCCTGGGTGCATCTTAAATAGCATGAAGCACAATTTAGACACACCCCTAACAACACTTTCAGTCTTAGCCTCCAGGCAGGTTTTGTACCAAGTAAATGGAGAACAGCTACTCATTTCTCTCCACCATGGAGGACCTTCCACAGACCCAGGCAATTACAGACCCATAAGTCTGACCAGCCTCAAATGCATAACCATGGAAAGACTTATCATGGAATTAATCAATCAAGATATAGGCAACCTCCAAATACTGGACCTGTCTCAGTTTGGATTCACCAAGGGCAAGTCATGCTTACTAAACTTGGTGGATTTTTTTGAAAAGGTCATCAAAGCAATAGATAAAGGCAAAATGGTACACATCACATACCTCTACCTAGACAAAGCTTTTGACACAATTCCCCACTCAGCATTGTAGAAAAGCTAAGCAAACTGAAAATAACATCCACTGGATTGCCAACTGGCTCACAGATAGGATGCAGATAATCAAAATAGAGAAAATTACTCCACAAAGAGACCAGTCAGCAGTGGAGTCTCCAAGGGTTCTGTGATGGGACCTCTCCTGCTAGACATCTACTTTGCTGAAGTAAAAGCCAATACCAAAAGGCTCTGGATGACTACATTTGCAGATGACTGCAAACTAGGAGCAGTCATTGAATCCCATAGGAAGGTTAGCCCAAAAAACTCTGGTGCCAAATCCTGTGCTGAAACTAAATGCCAAAACATGCATTACCGTATCCTTTGGAAGTCTTCTACCCCCAGGGAGCAACCACATTGACAATACATCCCTAAGCGTTGACCCAGTTGTTTAGAATTTATGAATTTATGGGGACAGTGACCTAACCGTTAAACAACATGTGTCTATTGTTGTAAGAAAGTCCTTCTATGTTGCACGGCTTAACCGCTTTACTCAGCCCTTATTAGGACAGTCATTGAATATAATGACCACTTCGGCATGTATCTATCCAGACATATGCAACAAGTGGAATGCCCATAGATATACTTTACTAAAAGAATACAAGGCCTAAATAATGTCCTACGTGGACCGAATCAAAGCCCTGTCACTATACTCGATATCTTACAGACTGCTAAGAGATTACCTCTATCTGACATACAAGGCATCCTCCAACCCATTACTGATGGATTTACTGCACATTAGGGAGTCAAATGGCATCAAAAACTTTTGTCTATGCATCTAAACCTCTTCAGCAGCATCTTGACAGGCATGCTGGTTAAAGTGTTTACTTAATAAATACAAAGTAAAGGATTTGACCCTTATTGGGGTCATTTGTAGAAATTATTTCAAGCCTGCATAAACTAAAGCACAGCTAGCGACTCCCTGCAGGGAGAGGAAAGTAAACCTATTTTATTTGTCTGAGATTGAGAGAGCTGCTTTATCTTTTACCTACTCCATTTTGTTTTCTGTTTGAAGAAATCTGCTTGACCTGGTGTTTTTTATCTATGTAAGAGATACACACTTTAATTATCTAGGCTGCACATTTTTCATGTTTTTTTCATTGATTAATTGTCTTCTGTGAATTTCTGGCCCTTTGTCTTTTGCTGAAAAGATTTCAAGCCTGCATAAACTAAACCACTGTTGTTAACTCCCTGCTAGTATTTTCTACCGGGTCTATGACAATGAATCGAAAACTGATTTCACTGAATGGCTTTTACACTGAAAATGCGATTGACAGAAATCGGTTTTATGAGATCACAGTACAGTGAAGATCGGAAAATTTGCCCTTTCTCACTGTAGTGTGATCTCGGAGGTGGTATATATATTTGGGGGGATGCAGCCCCACACAAAACCGATTTCTGTCAACAGCATTTTCAGTGTAAAAGCCGTTCAATGAAATCAGTTTCTGATCCAGTGTCATAGACCCTTTTCTACCCACACTTCCCTTTGTTAATGTGCTTTTTAAACCTGTGCTTTTTAAACCTAGTGGTTATAGGCTGCCCACCCCTTCAGTAAATTTAGCTTAATAAGCTCCTCCCTTTCTACACTGCTGTTGATAATATTGAATTATTTGCCTTTTCTTTGTGCTTGAATTGAAACAGTGCATTTTTGCCTCTCATTGTCTGTTCTACTGCTTTACTTGATCTGAATTTATTTTCCAGCTAGCTGTTGGATAAATTAGTATATGCTTACACTATAGCTAGCACTTGTTTTTACACCTAGAGGTCAGTGGATTTCCATCTAGTGCACTCGGAGGTAGCCTGGTCTGTTTAGGTTGTGGAAACACTTGAGTTTTCTCCATCAAGAAAATAAGTATATTTTGTATCTCTATTGCACTTTCTAAATTGCATTGTATCAGATCACTGCATTTTTTCTTTTTTACTGTTGCGACTGCATATTTTCTGTACTTGGTTTCAACTAGATTTTCAGCCAGGATAGCATAGTCTAGATTCAGACCTGCTGAATCTAGCCTGATATTGTTACACCCAAGCACTAAACCAGACATCTTACATTAAGAAAATATCCCCTGCAGCCTTGTGGTAAAACAAAATGTGGCTCCAGCTTTATCTGAGCTGGGGCTTGCTTGAGGAAGATACATTGTGTACTTTCCTATTGGAAGATTAGTTTCAAACTATTTAATTTTGCCTATATTTAAGGCTCATATTTGCTCACCATTGCACATTGCAAAACGGGGGTTAGCAGTACCCTGTATAGATGCAAACACCTTGAAACACAATTGTTCTCTAGACAACTGTTAATGGAACCCTCACAAGCTTCTCTATCACACTAAAGGCAACTTAGTTGTGCACTGAGCATTGTTGCCACACCTTTCATCCACAACCCTCAGTTTAACAATCCTTGATAGTCCTAGTGCAAAAACTGGTCATTCTAGCCCACTCCTTTCCCCAATATCTTGACAGTCCTTGTGCAAAAACTGGTCAGTCTAGCCCACTCCTTTCCCTAATAGCTCATATGGTAAAAACCTGCTATAATGGACAGACAGTTTCATATAATTTCTCTGACCAGCCTGATTGACAGGGGAATACTGAGGCAATGTAGTAATTGCCTCATGTATACTGACAACCATTTAGTCCTACAGCAAACAAATACTCTATGTGAGAGATGTAAGTACACTATGAAATTGGAATCACTTCTCTCATGTA
This sequence comes from Protopterus annectens, assembly GCF_019279795.1. NCBI lineage: Eukaryota > Metazoa > Chordata > Ceratodontiformes > Protopteridae > Protopterus > Protopterus annectens. Next base: position 166,758,420 of record NC_056738.1, read on the forward strand.
ACAACAAACCAGATACCAAGCAGGTTGTCAGTACACACTCTTCACCTCTCACACAAACTAAAGACATGACTTATAGAACTACATGTGCAGAGGTACTTACTAGAAGTCTACTAAAGGTACAGAGACTCCCAAATGTAAACAAAGTGAACACAGTGTTACACATATAGAAACCACAACACATAATAACACATACAAATGAGTCTCAGCAAATAAGCCCCTAAGGCAAGATCTCCTGGTCATAGGTGACCTCATAGTGAGACACACAGATATTCTCCTCACCAGGCTGGACAAGGAGAAGATCAACATCAGCTGCCTGTCAGGTGCCAGGATCCATCAGATCACCCATGCACTCAAGTCAGAAAGCAAATACTGTTATGACTCGGTCATAGTTCATGTTAGGGTGAATGACTTGAGATGTACCTCTCTTGACTATATGAAGGCAGACATGACTGACCTCTCAGATCATGTGTCCCAGGCAGCTTTGACCCTAGCCTTAAACAGCATTCTACCTTCTCCCAGGATGATGTCACAGTATAAACAGAAAATCATTGACTTCAACAGTTGGCTTAGATTCTGGTGTCAGTCCAGGGGGATCCAGTGGGTCTATATTAAAAGACCGAAGAGGTGTTTCATTGAACACCTCTTGGTCAACACAAAAAGAGTGAATGCACTAAAGAACGAATGCTCAAAACAGTGATTTCTTTCCCTGGGAAAGAAACCGCTTCGCAATCCATGTGTGTTTGCCCCTTTCCTCACTGTAGTGCGATCTTGGAATTGGTATATTTAGTTAGGGGGTGTGTGGAGCACAGCGTCCCACATTGGGGGGTGTGTTGTTATGTTTGAAAGTGTGTGTGTGTGTGTGTGTGTGTGTGTGTGTGTGTGTGTTTGTGCTAGCGATTTCTTTCCCAAGGAAAGAAATCGCTGTTTTGAGCATTCTCACTTTAGTGCTTTTGCTCTTTATGTGTTGACCAAGAGGTGTTCGATGAAATACCTCTTCAGTCTTTTAATATAGACCCAGATCCAGTATCTGTCAGCCTGGGATGACATGGTTGACAGGCCATGCCGCTTTGCCAGAGATGGTCTGCACCTCTTTCCTCTAGGCTTTTGGATTCTGGCAAAGGCACTTGCCTCCCCCGTACTGCCTTTTTTAGGCAATGTCAAAACAGCACAGTTTTCAGTGTAACAAAATTCACCTTAATGCTAGAAGTCTAAGCATGAAGCTGCACTCCCTGGAAGCACTACTCACCTTGGAATATGCTTATGTCTGTGCAGTACCTGAGACATGGTTCAAGGCCATGGAGAGCACCCCGGCTATGCAAGGCTACAATGCCTTCCACATATTCAGACCTCAAAATGATGTAAGAGAACCAAAAGTGGAGGGGTATCCATCTTCATTATAGCAAAGTACACCTCGAGACTGGTCAGACAGTATGACTGCCTTGAACTACTCCATGTCCAATTAATTTTATTTATTTTACATTTGTTTACTGGGAAAGTCTGACTGGACACATGTCCTTTTCAGTGGAGGCCCAGGGAGAAAAGCTCCTGAAATAATAAAAAGAAAATTATAAATATGAAATGCAAATAAAAATACATATTAGAAATACATAAACCTAAGAAAGAAGCAGTCAATTTTTCATCAAGATGTGTGCAAGGAACAAAGGTGAAGTTACAGATTTAACAGACTTAAGAAAACTATAGCATGTAAATTACATTGCTAGTAAACTGAAAATACATAAATGAATAAGCTCTATAGTTAGAAGTATTCACACGAGCATTCAACAAGGCTAAATCAACCACAGTGAAATACAATTTATAGATGCAAAAGGCAGAATACCTATAGGTGTTGTTAGTATCAGTGAGAGATGTTGCTTTATATTATTTCTAAAAGTAGTTAACTAGTAGAGAGATTATAGAAAGTATTTCCAGGAGCCTTCTAAGTGTGACTTAAGAAGCTTTTTAAATTATATAATAGAGCTGTTTGAGGTTATAAGGGTTGGAAGCTTCTTCCATATTTTAGGAATGTAGTTAGAGAAGAGAGAATTCCCTGCATGATTACTGGCTTTAGTAGTATCTAAAAGGTGTAGGTTACTGGAGTGGAGATGAGAACTTGTATATGGGTATATAATATTTTGGAGAGCAGGAGTGTTATCAGGTTGGTGGAGAATTCAGTGTGCAAGGGTTAGTTGGTTAAAGTGTAAAAGCTGAGGAAATTCAAGCCAATTCAGTTGTTTAAGTGATATATAGTGATGTGACCTATAGGAGGCATCAGTTGCAAACTCTGTTATTTTATTATAGCAAGTTTCTAGTTTGATTGTCTGTTTTGCAGTGGTTGGTTAGTATTGGGAAGGCATAGAAGAAGGTTGATAGGAGGTATGTAAGGGCTAGCGTAGCTTTTGTGGTTTTTGTTAGAAATTGTTTGTTTCTATATAGGAGACCTAGTTTCTTGTGGACCTTCCTGATGGTTTGAGTTATTTCTGTGTTAGCAGAAAGCCTTCCAGCTTATCAGTGGGAATGGTAAGCACTAGGTAGCCTATCTACCACAAGAGGAGTGGTTTCTGGCTCTGAAATTGTAGCTCATTGGTCGTTTGAGCAGTGTTTCTATACCTTTCAACTTTCTGGTTTAAAAGCCCATGCTTACATGGGTTTGCACTTGTTTAAGCTCCGTGGATCCTGTTTTGGCATCTTGCAGACTACAAGAGCAATAGAAAGGAGAAAGAGAGACTTTAAGTGCCTCCATTTTAGTTTTTCTGATTATACTGCTTTCTGCACTTGATATGTCATTTTTTTCATTTAACTGCATTTATTTTAAATGTATTTGCTTTACTATTGCTACACACTCAAGTACACTAGCTTGCATTGCATTTAAAGTATTTTTATTACTGTTTTAACTGCTTTGTTCTGCAAAAAAACAAAAAAAGTTCTAAGCTTGTTTCCCACCTTTCCTGTTACTAGAGTAGTCCAGATACAGATTTGCTTTATCCAGGACTGTTTTGTAAGTTTCTGAGTTCCCCAGACCTTTCTGTGTTGGAAGGAAACCTTCCAGCTTACCAGTGGGAGTGGTAAGCACTAGGTAGCCTATCTTACCACAAGAGGAGTGATTTCTGGATCTGAAATTGTGGTTTATTGGCTGTTTGGGCAGTTTTTTTTTCCCTTTCAACTTTCTGGTTTAAAAGCCCGTGTTTACATGGGTTTGCACTTGTTTAAGCTCCACGGATCCTGTTTTGGCATCTTGCAGACTACAAGAGCAATAGAAAGGAGAAAGAGAGAATTTAACTGCCTTAATTTTGTTTTTTCTGATTATACTGCTTTCTGCACTTGATATGTCATTTTTTTCATTTAACTGCATTTATTTTAACTGCATTTGCTTTAATATTGCTATACACTCAAGTGTGCTAGCTTGCACTGCATTGAAAGTATTTTTATTACTGTTTTAACTGTTTTGTTCTTCAAAAAAAAAAAAAGTTATAAGCTTGTTTCCCACCTTTCCTGTTACTAGAGCAGTCCAGATACAGATTTGCTGTATCCAGGACTGTTTTGTAAGTTTCTGAGTTCCCCAGACCTTTCTGTGTTAGAAGGAAACCTTCCAGCTTATCAGTGGGAGTGGTAAGCACTAGGCAGTCTATCTACCACAAGAGGAGTGGTTTCTGGCTCTGAAATTGTAGTTTATTGGCCATTTGGGCAGTTTTTGTATCCCTTTCAACTTTCTGTTTTAAAAGCCTGTGTTTGTACTTGTTTAAGCACCACGGATCCTGTTTTGGTGTCCTGCCGACTACAAGAGCAACAGAAAGGTGAAAGAGACTTTAAGTGCCTCCATTTTTATTTTTCTGATTATACTGCTTTCTGAACTTAATTTAAGTCATTTCTTTCATTAAACTGCATTTATTTTAACTGTATTTGCTTTAATATTGCTACAGACGCAAGTGTGCTAGGTTGCACTGCATTTAAATTATATTATCAGTGCCAGAAAGTCTGCTCTTCAGCTTTTCCCTTAGATCTTGCTAGATCTCTTCTCTCTTGCACTTTAATTAGCTTATTTACCTAGCACTTCATCAGGCTATTTGTAGCAATTATTGTGGCACACATAAGTGCTATCAGCACTAGACATCCTATAAGGAAACAGCTCCAGTACTTAGTAATGATGACCATCCCTAATGGCATGCCTAAATGTCAGTTTCTTGTGCTTTCTCCTATTAACCTGGTGAACTTGGGCATTCTGAGGCAGTGTAGCAACTGCCTCATGTGCACAGACAACCCTCTCCTCCTACCTCCCAACACTCAGACTTGTGAGAGATGTGCTTATATCTCCATATTGGAAGACATGCACTCTCCAGCCAAGACCAGAATAGCTGGTTAAGAGGAGAAGGTCAACAGCTACACCACACCACATGGAACACCCACCACCACAACCCTCACATAAAAACACAATCCACACATGCACCTTCGTGGAGGCTCTCAGTAGAAATCTACCCAAACAGCAGAGACCTCCAAGGCAGAAATGCACTTGACCACCACAACACAGCTCAAACCACAAGACACATAGCTCACCTACACAGTGTGCCCCTCAACCTAAGCCCATAAAGCAAAACAGCTTGTCCAATACAATAATCATAGGTGACTCAATAGTGAGGCACAGTGATGTCCCACTCACTAGGTTGAAGAAGGAGAAGGTAACAGCCAGCTGTCTATCAGGTGCCAGAATTCAAAACATAACACAGGCACTCAGGTCACTCCACAACAAGTACAAGTATGACTCTGTCATTGTCCATGTGGGTGTGAATGATCTGAGACACACCTCCCTGGACTACATGAAAAGAGACATGGTGGAGCTCTCAGATTATATGGCCAAGTAGATATGGCCCTAGCCCTTAGCAGCATCCTACCATCACCCAGAATGATACCGCAGTACAAACAGAAAATTATTGACTTCAACAATTTGCTAAGTTTCTGGTGTCATTCTAAGATGATCTAGTATATGTCTACTTGGGATGACATGATTGAGAGTCCTCTATGCTTTGCCAGAGATGGCCTGCATCTGTCACCCCTGGGTTTATGGGTACTGGCTAACACCCTTGCCACCCCTATTGTGCCTTTTTTAGGTGGTGTTCCAAAGACCAAATCACCACCATAACAGCTATAAATAAATGAAATCTGAGGATCATGCTCCTCAATGCTAGAAGTCTAAATCTCAAGATGCACTCACTCAAAGCACTCCTCAAAATGGAGAACATCGACATTTGTGCTGTATCAGACACCTGGTTTTAAGCAGCAGAAAGCACCCTGCACTACTAGGTTATAACAAATTCCAAACCTTTCGGCCCCAGAACATGGAATGAAGCTCCAAAGGCAATGGTGTCTCCATATTCATAAAGGATATGCACACCTCCAGACTAGTAGCCCAGCATAACGCATCAGAGATACTCCAGGCACAACTAACATTGGGTTAGATGATGATTCAGGCCATAGCCTGCTTTAGGTCCCCAACCACATCCCAAGACTCTCAATCCACATTCCTAAGCATCCTGGAAACTATTAAGATCCAGCCCAACATTCTCATACTTGGTGACTTCAAATTCCCCTCCATCAACTGGGAAAACTACTCATGCACCAATGTACTGGCCCAACGCTTCCTGGAATTCATCAATTCCAATGCCCTGAACCATCTCATTCTTACCCCCACAAGAGGAAGCACCATCCCTGTCCTGGTTATTACTAACATGGGCAACCATTGCTCTACACTAATAGTCAATTCCTCCCTGGTTAGATCTGACCACAAACTAATCACTATAGAAATACACATCTCACCCACACCCCCCACAAAGGTATCCACCATGAAAAGCCTCTCCAAAGCTGACTTTGGACTCTTAAAAACAGAGGTGGCTAACTTCACAGCACCCATGCCAATGGAAAATAGATGCATGACTGCCGAATCATACACCAATGCACTGGATGATCATGTACATAAATGCATGGAACTAGCCATACCCAACAAAACCAAGACATTCTCCTCCAAAAAAAGGAAGCCAATCTGGTGGTCCCCTGCCATTAATAAACTCTACAACAGAAAGAAGAAACTGTTGCAGAAAAAGGTGATGTCCCAAGACTGGAAAAATTCCCTTATTAGCCTCAACAAAAAGTTGAGATCCCTCATCAAAACCTCCAAAGCCAGCTATGAAGGCAGAATTGTGGCAAACACCAAAAACAACCACAAAGCCTTCTATAGTTATATCAAGAACCTCCACGGCAATACCCAGATTTACTCTGAGTTACTGCACAATGGTACCTCCTATACTGAGCCAACAGATACTGCCAACATACTGGCTGGCAGATTCAGTGCCAACTTTACCCCTCACCCCCCCCTAAAGGATCAATCTCAATACCGGAAGAATGACAGACACCCAACATTATTGCAGTGCAGGTTAAAGCTGCATTGTCCAAGACCAAGAATACAGCTTCCATGGGACCTGGCTGTGTTCTACATGAATTACAAAGTGAACTAGCACAACATCTGTATGCCCTGTTCACTCATAGCCTCACCTCAGGCTTTGTTCCTACTGAATGGTGCACTGCTACAGTCATTCCTCTCCATAAAGGAGGAGTGACTACAGACCCTGGAAATTATCACCCCATTAGCCTGATGAGTTTGATATGTAAGGCTATGGAGCGCATCATCATGGACCTAATTAACAAGGATATAGGGAATCTCCAAACTCTAGATCCCACACAATTCGGTTTTGTGAAATGTAGATCATGCCTGCTGAACCTGGATGACTTCTTTGAGTCAGTTACCAGAGATGTGGATGAAGGTATTGCAATTCATACAGCCTACTTTCATCTGGCCAAGGCATTTGATATCATTCCTCACTCAGGGATTATTGATAAACTCACCAAACTAGGAATATATCATTAGGTGGGTTGCAAACTGGCTCGCAGATAGAACCCACAGTGTGAAAGTAGCAGACTCAAAGTCAAACTGCAGAACAGTCACAAGTGGAGTCCCACAAGGATCAGTCCTGGGTCCTCTCCTGTTTGGCATCTATTTCTCAGAAGTCCAGGCCAACACAGAGGGACTCTGGCTGACCAAGTTCACAGATGACTGTAAGCTGTGAGCCATTATTAACTCCCCAAGTGATGCAGATATCCTACAGAAAGGCCTCACTGAGCTTAATAACTGATGTCGAAACCATGGCCTTAAGCTTAATGCCAAAAAATGCATTGTCATCCCCTTTGGAAAAAAAAACAAGTTCCCACTAATTACTACATTGATGGGAGCCCACTGAACACTGAAGGCTTTATAAGAGATCTGGGGACACGGGTTGACAGCAACCTCTCCTTCAACCACCACATTGGCATTGTGGTCAGAAAGTCCTTCTATGTGGCACATCTCATTATCAAGGGTTTTGCATCCAGGAAGAAAGAGGTCATCATTTTTCTGTACTCTTCCCTCATTAGAGTAATCATAGAGTATAATGCCTCATTTGGCATGTACCTCACCAGACACCTGCAACAGCTGGAGAGGCCACAAATGTACCTCACAAAGAGGTTCCTAGACCTTAAACATTTGTCCTACATGGACAGACTCAAAAAACTTCAACTATTCTCTGTCTCATATTGTCTATTAAGAGGTGATCTCTGCTTGACTTACAAAGCCATGTCTGACCCAGCTCTGTCAGAAATGCTACATCTAAAGAAATCCCAGTCCCTCTGCACCACACGCTCCAGAGACCTCAACCTCATTAATACAATCAACAGAACATGCTGGAGGGACAGGTTCATAACCCAGAGACTGCCCATGCTCTGTAATAGACTTCCCATACATGTCAAGCAGAGCACCTCACTGGCCCTCTTCAAGAGAAATCTTGATGAGTGGGTTGGAAATAGAAAGTTCACCCTGGATATCACTCCAGTGGCTCTACTTGATAGAGGCACTGGGAGCTAACGTCGGGTGACACAATGCCAGGGCACTTCTATGGGCTAGGCTTTTAAAGGCTCCAGGGCCATTAGCCTAGTACACACCTATGAACCTATGTGTATATCAAATTTTAGGTTATTGTCAATTTCTACCCCAAGCAGTTTAATGGGTGTTATTGTGCTGATCATGGTTTTATTTTTGGACAAAATTGTAAATGACTGTGAACCTGACTGAGATCTAGTTGGGCTAAAGAGAAGGAGTTTAGTTTTATCGGTATTCAAAATGAGTTGGGAGATAGTGAGCCATGTTTCGACAGATAGGAAGGAATCTTGGGTTATGGTGTGGAGGTCTTGTAGTATGGAGGCTGCACATATTAGGGTAGAGCTGTCTGCATATTGAACAATTATTGAACAATTAACTCTAGCCAAAATACCCTACCACATCATTGCTAGCTATAGGTCCCCCACCATGTTCCATGAAAAGCACACCACCTACCTGTACTTACGGGAATCCCTCTCCATACACCCCAGCACCTTAGTCATGGATGATTTCAGTTATCTTTCCATCAAATTGGTGACACATATGAGCACAAACACACTCATCAAGGTTCCTAGACTTTGTTAATTCATATGCTTTGTAACTGATAGTCTATACCCCCACAAAGGGCTCAAATGTCCTAGATAACCCCACCCACCCACTTTTTGGATTTAGTTAATATAGGAGTGTGACAACTTACTGTACATGTTTATTATATTGCTTTTACTACAGCGTTTTTATCCTAAAATCTGATTGCAACGATCATTATTATTGTTGTAAATTTGTTACCTTTTGTGATTTATTATGTTTTATGTAAAGGGGATATATATATTTTATAGTTAACTTAAGTATGGAATAAGAGAACATTACCCCTTTTAGATGGTTAATTGATGATTGATTTAACCGAAACACCCATTCATTATTTAACAACGCAGTCTGCTTGTATTTTTAATCTGATGAAGTCCTGCCAGTGAGCAGGACGAAAAGCGCTTTAGAATAAAGCTTGTTGGATTACCCTTGACTGTCTGTGCTTTTGTGTTTTTTCAGTTTTATTTTCAGTCAGTAGTTTACTTATCGGTTGTCTACTATGGCTACTGAAAGTCCTCATGGAATTCCAACATTGTTATCTTCACCAGTTTCTCAATCGGAGAACATGGGCTACCTAACTCAACTCATTGAACAGCTTTCACAATGAGTTGATCAGTTACAAACACGGCTTGATGCTACACCTCCTATTTTTCCAATTATGTAGCCTACGATTCAATCTGACCCAAATAGGGCTAACGGTAACAGAACAGGGACTCCACTGCCTGTCATTTCAACAACAGGACATGTTGTCATTCCTTGTAGATCTCCAGTTCAAGGTGAACTGGTAAACAACCCTGCGAGTAAGGGACCGCATAGTCAACCAGGCGCTGTATGTTCACCTAACACTATGGTTCGTATGGTTAATACGAATGCACCAGAGCAGGTACAACCACTGAATAACCAGGCATCCAATAACAGAGATTTGGATGTACCTTCTTCACTTGACCAATGGCTCAAAGAACCGATGCAACTACTTAATACGCAGTCTATTCAAATACAAGATCATCCTGTTGCAGGAGCAGGTAACATTACTTTATTACTCTGGCAATTGGATAAGATTCTCTTTAAATATAAGAAGTTATTATTAGAAGTGGCATACCTTCATCAATGTATTCATGAAAGCATTGTTACTAAAGGCCTCAGGACTTGCCAGTACCCTACAGGATTACTGGCGGGTTCAGTTTTCCATCAAGACCCTATCACCTTTTTTAACAAACAAGGGCTAGATTTATTGAACCTTATGTTTAAATATTATTCAGTCACTATTGACCAATTATTAGAGGAGGCAACATTTTTGGATACCTCTATCAAATAACATTCTGACTTTGAGCATTATGTGTTTGACTACAACAGAATTTTTGTGAGTATAGACCAACACTTAATTAAATTAAGATAAGTGAAGAATAAGAAACTTCACAGAGACCGTATAGCATACAATGGAGGGGTGGCCTATCCCCAACCCCCACCCTCACAAACTATTCAGACTATAAGTAATGGTCTAGCTAGCAAAGCTCAACCTACTTCTATTTCTGTTGTAAACCAGCAAAATTTACACAATGCACAGCTAACTTTGAACAGGGTTCCAGAGGTTCAACCTAGTGAGGCACCTGGTACATCAACTCACGTCCGAGTAACCCAACCAGGCTATAACGCTCAAAATTTTCAGAACTCAGCCTCACACTACAATCTGAGATCAAAAAGGAAAAACAACAATACAATGCCAACAACAAGGGGAAGAACTGCAAATGAAGGAGATGAGTTCACCAGGTGTGAATACAACAGAACTTTCGAATTTCAGATTAAAAGAAATTTTAACAAACGTGGATAAGGACTTTAAAATCTATAACTATTAAGACATTGTAATTGATCCACCCTTGGTTGAATTATTGGCTAAGGGAAACACTTTTGTCCCTTCTAGAAAGGCAGATTTGGCAAAAGTTTTAATTGATTTGAAATTTTATGTTAGAAAGTTAACCTACTAATATTGTTTGGCGATAATACCACTTTACAGAGGAGTGTTTTACATACATCTAGTACATTTTGTCCCACCTTCATCCCACCTTACAGCTTTTCGAGCAAATTTGTGAACTAGATTTATATAACTCACTAGGGGTAAGGAACAACACAAAGTTTTACCCCTTTTCTAACACCTCCAAAGAACAATGTGAGTTATTACAATTAATCCAGCAGGCCCTGGTCCATATTATGTCACCTGATAAGGGGGGCGGACTGGTGGTAATGAACATCGAAGACTACATAAATAAAATGGAAAAAATAGTTAGTAGTTCAACATACCAGCCCATATCATGCAATGAACTTAACCAAGCTTGTTCTAAAATCAAATCACACCTATATGATATGTTCCTGGAAGCTAGGATTTCCTCAGACTTGTTCAAGTATCTCAATATGCCAGCTCCCAGGACTCCTGTCCTTTTTGGTACCCCTAAACTCCACAAAATATAGGGGACCCACCAATGAGACCTCTAGTGGATGCAAGGTCCAGTTTGACATACCCTTAGACGAAATGGGTAGATGAAACCCTCAGAAAATATGTCGCCCATAAACAGTATATTTGTAAAGATTCTTGGACATTTTTGGCTCAGATCAACAACTTAGATTTTAATGAATCTTTGAATTTTCTAACAGTAGACATCCAAGACCTTTATTCATCAATCCCACATATTGAAGGGATTGAATGGATCAGCAGTTTATTGAAGTCTAAAGGAGCTCCACTAGATGAGGTAAACTTGATTGAGGAGATGTTGGATGTTATTTTAAATAACAACTATATTACATTCAACAGTAAGTATTTTGTTAAAAAAACAGGAGTAGCTATGGGCTCAACATGTGGAGCAAGTTATGCGAATCTTGTCATGGAATCTTGGGAACATGAGTTCATTTTTACCAAACAGAACATAAAAGAGCAGATTTATTTCTATACACGTTTCCTTGATGATGTTTCCATCATATTAAATGGTGACAGGGATTCTGCAAAACAATTAGTGGAATACTTCAACAGTACAACTAACTTTTTGTCATTTAATTACAAGTTTGATACAGATCAGGTGTCATATTTAGAAGGAGATCTTAGTAAGGACTTGGTTAAAAGTTTATATTTAACGAAGATTTACAGAAAACACACATATTCAAACTCTTTCCTTCACTTTAGTAGTTGTCATCCTTGGCACCAGAAAAAGTCAGTCATCAAAGGACAGTTTGTGAGGGCTGCCCGTATGGTCACACTTGATCTTGACTTTCTGGATGAATGTCACAAATTGAAGTACATGCTCCTCAAGAGGGGTTACCTTGATGTATTGATAGATGCTGTATGTGAGGAAGTTAAAACTAAGAGAAAACAAGGTACATATAGGCCAATTTTAAGCTTAGTACTTGACAAGACTGAAGTAGCCAACCCCAGTTGTTGTTGTAATCTTGAATACACAACTAGTCTGATCACACCCTTTAGTAGTAATGCTAAGGATATTAAATTAATCTTATATAAAAATTGGGAAGTAATCAGGAGAGACTTTCGTATTTCAGACAAGTTTGAGAATGGTCCACGTTTTACATACATGAAAGGAACAAATTTGAAAAACGTATTGGAAGCGAGAAAGCCTGTATTAAACTGATAGTGTGGGTTGCATAGGTGTCAGATGTGTAATTATTGTAAACACATGAGCACAGGTAAAGATGTGATGATCAGGAACATTGCCTACAGGAGCAACTCAAAATACACCTGTCAGTCTAAATCGGTAGTATAAGTGGCACAATGTCAAAGTTGTACCACCTTTTACATCAGTAAAACTGACCGTAGGTTGAGAGAATGTGTGTATGAGCACCTTTATAAAATAAGAAATAAAAACTTGGATAATGCCCTGGCTCGACATATATCCTTGCATCCCCACCACTCTTTTGTTTAGAGCCATTGATTCAATAACTGACGACACATGTGGTGGCCCCCTTTCATTATTATTAGAACAACTTGAACTATGATGGCAACAACATATCGAGTCATGTTTTAGCCAAGGTTTAAATGAAGTTGTATCACTTGCTTGTATTTTTAAACTAAGGAATTTGAGACGGTAAAAACCATATTGTACAGCTTTGTAGGCGATGAAGTCATGTTGTTAATAACACGGTTAGTGTTTTGAACTATTGGTTAATGTGTATATATATATATATATATATATATATATATATATATATATATATATATATATATATATACATGTATAATAGTTAATGTGTTTTGAAGTAGCCTTCAATATTTACATTTTTTTACAATTTAATAGTAAAAGGAGGGATACTCTCATTATTATTTTCAACATTTTTTATTGACATTCTTAAACCTACTGGGATAATTAAGAACCAGGGTGTAGGATTCATTTAGTATTACTCATTATGGGATCCTTTTATTTACTTTCTCTGTTATCACTAACCCCACCCACCCACTTTTTGGATTTAGTTAATATAGGAGTGTGACAACTTACTGTACATGTTTATTATATTGCTTTTACTACAGCGTTTTTATCCTAAAATCTGATTGCAATGATCATTGCTATTGTTGTAAATTTGTTACCTTTTGTGATTTATTATGTTTTATGTAAAGAGGATATATACATTTTATAGTTAACTTAAGTATGGAATAAGAGAACATTACCCCTTTTAGATGGTTAATTGATGATTGATTATTTAAAACCAAACTTAAACTCTTTCTCTCTAATCACTGGTTATGCTCTTGTAATAACCCAGACTAACTATCCTTACTTTTCTTTTCTTTTACAAAATACCTGATGCTAACATTTTTCTACTCCCTACCTTATATATTTACTACTTTCATTGATTATTACTAGTCCCTTCCTTTAGTCTCTACACTCCCTTCTCCTGTAATCATCAATCCTATTAACCTTTTCCTTCTGTCTTACTACTACTACTTCTGTTATCTCAAGAACTTGTACTCTATATTATGTCACTGTCTAACGATGCTTTACTTTCTATATCGTAATATGTTGTTTTTTAAATGTTAAGTGCTTAAAATGTAATGTTCAAATGCTATGTCATGTTTTTCTATATTTTATTATGTTGTATAACTGGAGCTTTTCTCCCCGGGCCTCCACTGAAAATGGATATGTATCCAGTTGGACTAACCCAGTAAACAAAAGTAAATAAATAAATAATAAATAAATAAATTAACCGAAACGCCCATTCATTATTTAACAACGCAGTCTGCTTGTATTTTTTATCTCATGATGTCCTGCCAGTGAGCAGGACGAAAAGCGCTTCAGAATAAAGCTTGTTGGATTACCCGTGACTTTCTGTGCCTTCGTGCCTTCCCTGATAAGGTCAGACCATAAAACTGTCTTATTTGACATAACTGTTGGACCTGACACCCTCACAGGAGCAAAAAAACTGAAGCACTTTTCCAAAGCTAACTTCAGACTACTAAATAATGGTATAAAAGGTTTTATACCCCTCCACTCACAGACAACAATGACTCCTATGCAGGGGTATACTCATATGCCCTGTACAACCTTAAGTAGATGTATAGACTCAGTTGTATCTGAGTGGATCAAAACCTGATCCACCCAATAAAACAAGTCCCCCTGGTGAACCTCAAGTATAAACAGATTATATAACAAGAGGAAGAAACTGATGTCTAAGAATAAGAGGGAACTGACTCAGCAGAGGAAGAATTCCCCCCTCAACTTGAACATGCAAATCAGAAATCTCATGAAATCCTCCAAAGCTAAGTATGAAGCTAAAATAGTGTCCCTAGCTAAGGATAATCATAAGACATTCTTTAATTACATCCAAAACCTAAAAGGGAATGTCCAGCTTTGTGCAGAACTGGTAATAGATGGTACCACTTATACTGCACTGGAGGAAATTGCCAACCTGCTAGCCAACAGATTTTTGCAAAGTTTACACCCCTGGCCTAACCGACCTTACTACAAAGCATACCTGACACCAGTCCCCTGCCTAGTATCTCTAGAGATCAGGCTTTATCTGCAAACTCCAAAGCCAAAAACGTGGCCTCAGTGGGACTAGATAACATCCCAGGATGTGTATTAAGCAATTTAAAACAGGACCTAGCAGACCCACTTAGTGCTCTCTTTAACCATAGTCTGAGAGCTGAATTTGTTCCAGCAGAGTGGTGAAAAGCAGCTGTAATCCCCTTGCATGAATGGCATCAACAGAAGCTAGGAACTATAGATCCATAAGTCTAACCAGTCTGATCTGCAAGGGCATGAAAAAAAATCATTATGGACCTTATTAACAAGGACATAGGCAACCTTCAAACTCTAGACCCAACCCAATTTGGCTTTGTTAAGGGTAGAGCATGCTTATTAAACCTGACAGACTTCTTCAAGAAAGTCACCAAAGCCCTGGATGAAGGTAAGACATTGCATACTGCTTATCTTGGCCTGGCCAAGGCTTTTGACACAGTCCCCACTCCTTGAAAAACTCTCTCAGTTAGGGATTAACCCTTACATTAATAGATGGGTAGCTAAATGGCTCCCTGACAGAACACATGCTGTCAAAGTTGGTGACTCCACCTTCACCAATAGACCCATCACCAGTGGTGTACCACAGGGTCATGTGCTGGGTTCTTTATTATTCAGAATCTACTTCTTGGACATCCACACTAAATTAGATGGTCTTTGACTTGCCAAGTTCACTGATGACTGTAAATTGGGTGCAGTCATTGCATCCACCAATAATGTTAGCATACTACCAGAAGGGCTAACAGAGACAAATGACTGGGGCCAAAACCATGGTCTAAAACTATCTGCAAAAAAGTTCATTATTATTCCCTTTGGCAGAGTAGAATACCCTGCTAACTACAGTATTGAAAACACCCCATAAGCTCAAACCTAGTGGTGTGAGACCTAGGAACACAGGTAGATAGCAATCTGAACTTCAACCACCAGATTTTCTCTGTGGTAAAGAAAGCATTCTACATTGCGCACCTCATAAGGAAGAGCATTGCATTCAAGTCTAGGGATGTTATATCCCCACTGTACACTACCCTAATCATACCACTAATAGAGCACAATGCTCCCTTTTGCATGTACATCAACAGACACCTGCAGCAGCTGTAGAGACCACAGATGCTCCTCATCAAGAAAATACAGGGCCTCCAAACCATGACGTATGTGAACAGACTAAAAGCCCTGTCACTGTAAACTGTATCATATAGGCTGCTGAGAAGAGATTTGTGTCTGGCCTACAGGGAAGTCTCTGACCCTGCCTTGATGGATATGCTTCACATATCTAACAGCACAAGAGTCACCCCCTCTTGGGATCTTAACCTAGCCTGTGACATTAACAGAACATGCTGGAGAGAACAATATGTCTCCCAGAGACAACCGCTCCTCTGGAACAAACTTCCAGTTCACATGAAGCAAAGCTCCTCACTAACCCTATTCAAGCACAACCTGGATAACTGGATGGGAGACTGCAAATTCATCCTGGAGGTGTTACCCATGTCCCTCATGGACTGGGGAAGTTGGTGCTCACCATAGACTAGCTCTGCAAACAGATGAGGCAACCTGGGATTAACATGGCTAGGTCTAGGGCTGCTAGCCTAGTAACCTCCTATGAACCTATGAAAAGAATGGTTGGGAGGGACAGGTATATCTCTCAGAGGATATCACTGCTGTGGACCAGACTCCCCATCCAAATAAAATAAAGTTAATTCTTGTCCATATTCAAGCACCACTTAGCTCTATGGATAGAAAACAGAAAATGTATCCCAGGACTGCCCCTATACTACTAATAGACTTAGGTAACTCCTAAATGCCTTATTCCCTGCATGGGATCCCTCCAGTTATTTGTGGTATAACCCCAGTTATACTCATTAGGAATAATATATAATTATCGACCATGGGATGACTAAGGCCAATCTATGCCAAATGGGATAGGTTGTTTCAATCATAAAAAGGGAAACTGGCTAGGCTTAACTAACATGCCCTGCAAAGGCAGCTCAATTAGTCCTTACCTATGACCTATGACCTATAAACTAATATGAATGGGATATTCTGCTAAGCAGTCTGTGATGTGGTATCAGTGCAATTTTAACAATTGAATAGGAAAAATGAGTTTCTGGTGGTGAGGAGGCTCATACTATTTTTTGTATAGGGTCAGAATTCTAGAAAGCAGTTTAATAATTGTATTAGCGCTATAGCTTACTTTTGAAGTTTGGTGTTTCAGTCAAACTCAGACAATTAAGTTTAGTGTTTCAGTCAAACTCAGACAGTTAATGTAAGACTATTTCTTTGAAATCTATACCATCTTTAGAAAAAAACTCAAAACAATTATCTGTAGGACCCACTTATCTTAAACTATTAATTTTGGATTTTCATTTTCTTTTGAAAAATGTGACATTTTCAGTTATTTTTTTTTTATCGAGTAACCTTTATTAAGTAATGCTACATAAAGTCAGAACCATTATTTTCCATTAAATTGGCAATTACTATATTATACCTAACAATGTTATGGTACCTAAAGTGGGTGTCCATTCCTCTATTAATCCTTCAATAATCTAATATAATAGATATAAACTAAAGTTCTAGTTCATTGTCAAGTATAATAAGGAAAATGTCAATTTTGTCTCTTCCTTGATTGATCCCACCACCAAAAAAGTCTTTATTTTGTATTTATTACAATAATAACTCATAGGTTTTGTTTTGATACACCTATTTCCAATTATTTAGCCACCTTTTTAAAGGATAAAGTATCTTTCAAATGGGGTCACTATCTGGCAAAATGTATATACAATGCCTTCATATACAAATTTCATACAACACCAGCCAACTTGTGTTACTTCATAATGCCTATCTGTCTGCCATAAACTAGCAGTTTTGTGAAAATACCTAACCATTTTTGAAATTTATGTGAAGACAATTCACCCTCTGATTTATTTTAGATATACAGAACTGGAGCTTAGTCAGTAGTTTTAGGTCACTTATAATCAGTGTTTTCCAAAGACAGAAATTAATTAATACTAACCCACTATATAAGTGGTTCAGCTTTTGTTGTAGATATGCCGATCTTCAATGATTCTAGAAAACAATATATATATTCATATACTTTGCACAGGTGTGGGATAAATTATTTGTACAAAAAATGGTCAAACAGAAAAGAGTTACTTTGGAAAGCTTACATCAAATATTGCTTGAAAATGGAGAAATATTGAAATTTACCAATAAATTAATTACCACTGCAATAAAAATGTCCTTAATTATGGAGCTATCTTGCAGGAATTTTCTATGGTAGTGAAGTTTGTGATTAATAAAATCTTTTATGTGTGCATAATTTGGATGATTTGTAATTCCTTTATAACCGTGTCTCCATGTTTTAATTCTCTAAAATTGCAGCATCTTTTAGTTTAAAAATTTACATTTTAAGTTAAAAATGTTATTAAATGTTTAAAAGTGTTTTAATATTTGGTACATAATTTAGACTTTATGTTCTTTGATCAAACTATTTTCATTACCGTGGTAACTGGCACTTAGCAAATTTTTGATAAAGTTACATTCCGTATTTCAACTGTTGTACCTCTTTTCATATGTAGAAAATGTGCAATAAAGTATGTGGCCCATTGGAAAGGTCTTGTAAGCAATAAGTATAAACAAATTGATAGAAATGAAAATCTCAAATTGACAAGTCATAGTATTTATTATCATGATTACTCACTTCTTCCTCTCTTATATTGAAACAGGACACTAGCTAATCCAAATCCTGTCAATGTATGAGGTAAGTATTTGGGACTGGTTGTTCTGAACAACCAGTCTCATTAGCTCATTTATCTTTATTCTTCCATTCCCCATTTGGAAGCAATTGAATGGGTGGGCTCTATAATGAGACAAAAAGAAGCACCATGTCAAGAGACCAAGTTAATTGAGGAACTTTTGGACATAATCCTGTTATGTAACTATGTAACATTTAACAATAAGTACTACCTTCAAAAAATAGGTGTGGCCATGGGCTCCCCTTGTGGAGCCAGTGTGGCCAATTTGGTAATGGCGTTTTGGGAGAGGGAGTATGTTATGTCTAACTTATATATCCAAGAGAAAATTCAGTTGTACACACAATTCTTGGCTGATATATTTATTTTGGTTAAGGGGGACATACAAGTTGCACAAGAGATGGTTGAATTTTTTAATTCTACATCAGAATTCCTCAAATTTACATCATGTCTTGCACAAGATAGAATAGCATATTTGGACGTAGACCTAATTAAGGACATGGGTAATGCATGCTTTACAGCAAAAAGATTCCGCAAGGACACATACTCTAACTCCTTCTTGCAGTACTCTAATTGTCATCCCTTTACACAAAAGAAATCTGTAATAAAGGGCCATCTAGTTAGAGTTGTGAGGATGGTCACTAAAGACCATGATTTCCAGGAAGAATGCAGCTTTATGAGAGATTTATTCTTGAAAAGAGGTTACCCCCGTTACCCTAATTCAGGACTTGATCGAAGAAGTCTAGTTAAAAAGGGAAAGGGGAATCTATTTGCCCATCCTTAACCAACACAGTGAACAAATTATGGAACCACCAGTTATTAGACAAACTATTAGCCCTTACAGCTTTATTATTACATACAGTCTAGATGCTAAAAGTGTGGTTTCCATAATCCAAAAGAATTGGGATACATTAATGAATGATGGTGTATTGAGAAGCAAATTCCAGGAGAAACCTGGGATTGTTTTCAAACAGGGAAATAACCTGAAGCAAATCCTGGAAAAGAAACCAAACAGGCAGGTAAATGCAACGGGTATGTTTAAATGCAATATGTGTAGATATTGCAAATACATGGATACCGGCCAAACATTTGAGATCAAGGGGAAGAGATATAAAATAAGGGATAAATTTGACTGTCAAAGCAAGCAAGTAGTATATCTAGCAAGGTGCACATGCTGTCCGGTATTCTATATCGGGAAGACTGACAGAAAACTCTATGAACGGGTATACAAACATGTGTATGCCATAGGGAGACACAAAGCGGAGAATGCACTTGAAAGACATATGACGGAGTACCCACAACATCAGTTCACATTCTAGGCAATAAATCAAGTTAAGAATGAGGGGAGAGAGGGACCGGACTCATTGATCTTAGAGAAAAATTAACTTTTGTGGCAATTGAGGCTGGATGCTTGCCATTAGCCAGGGATAAATGAACTAAGTTCCATTATGTGTATTTTAAAATTAAGAAGTTTAAACTGGTAGTAAAATTACTTTTTATTTTTCATACTTTTTAGATACATACAACTATATGCCTTACAATATATTATTTTATATAGATGCATATAAATATATGCTTCACAACATAATTTCTTATGAACAAATGCCTTATAAATTGACAGCTATTTTGCCTAAAATATAATACACCTTACACTATTTATGATAGCAGTTTGAAAATTAATTGGCTTTGAATTCATATATTTAAATGTGTTATTAAGTTCACAAAGTATTTTTAAAGTAAATATTTTTTAGTAAATATTTTTTAGAAATGTTTTTATTTATCTATTAGCGTAGGTTTATGCATGTAGCCAGTGTTTTTTTGATGTTTATAACATCCGTAGAACTGTTTGTTTATTAAACTAAAGGGAGGTGGGGCTTGCATTCTAAGCAAAATATGGACAGCCACTCACATTATCGTCTTTAAACATGTGATAGGAAAGTGGGGAATTTAAACCTCAGTGTTTTAAAACATTTTTTATCTGAAGAAGTTGTTTTTTTTAAATCAACGAAAAGCATTGTCGAAACTTAATAAAATTGTTTCCTGCATCTGTGTGGAAAGAGGTCGTGTTTTGGGCGATTTGACTTGCACTGCTTTGACGTTTTTTGGAATATGTTGCTGTCTGGCAAACCTTTGAGAACTGAACCATAAATGATATGCATTTGAGTTTCAGACATCATATCCTTTGGGAAATGTATGCAATTACAAACTTATTCTTTTACCGTTATTCGATGTTTAAAGGAGCAATATTTAAAATCTGTTCCTGCTTGTGTGTTTCTGTACCTTCAATCATTTCTGGCAATCTCCATAACTATTATGCTAATATGTATACAGGAGGAAAATTGGTGGTATGGGAACAAAACCACATACTGTCGGACAGTAAACAATAAGCCTGCCATTAGTCCAATATGCTAACGGACTAATGTAAAACATTGCTGTTAAGAAAGGATACAGTTTCATGGGGACAGCACATAAACAGCAGACAGCACTTATACTTCTTGTGTGTCTGGTGAATATCAAATCACCAGATGATCCAAGAAGTGCATGTCTACTAGGGCTCACATGTGTCCTTTGTGTGTGTGTGTGTGTGCGTGAGTGTGTGCTTGTGTGTGTGTGTGTGTGTGTGTGTGTGTGTGTGTGTGTGTGTGTGTGTGTGTGTGTGTGTGTGTGTGTGTGTGTGTGGGTGTGCGTGTGTGTGTGTGCGTGTGTGTGTGTGCTACTCCCTGAATTTCTGTGGTGGATAATTACTATATATAATAGATTGAATTTTTCCTAATTTTTTTTTTTTTTTACTTTGCAAGTAGATTCCATGTTGTAGCTTGGTCATTTGCTCCCAGGTGACCTCCTCCTTCTGTGTGGTAATGCTTCCTCCCAAGCATATTATTTTATTCTGCTATTAGTAATCCATAGACTTACACAAATCAGCCAAACACATGCACTTGACCATTCAGCAAACAGCAACTTGTCTTTTATTGACTAGTAAGACACTTTGCAGTACTGCTTAATACCTTCCTTAAATAAAAGCTGATAACACCAAGTTTTATGCAATACTTATTTACAAAGCTTGTTTTCTCAGTAGAACACAACATAAGCATAGGTGCCATTTAACAGATTATTGCACTGGGTGCTTTAATTGCACCACATCAAAATCCATCAGTGTTGTGAACTGAGCAATTCATCACCACTTCTCATTAATGTAAAGTGCATAACATATGCAGATTATTCAGTGAATCTGATTACTTATGTGCAGTATACATGGATTATGCTAAGAGAATGTACTACCAATCAATGGATTCTACTACTGCCAACTATATTTGGCACCTGTTTGAAAGGCTAAAGGACATTTTAATGCTTTATGTAGTTTGCAGTAGCAGCTTGCCACTTGTTGGAATTTATGTTAGGAAGAATAATATGTTTGTGTGCACTGATTGCATTTTTAATGTGTCTGCTAGAAATCAATTTGTTGTTAAACCTTCTGTGCAATGGAATTGAGAAGATGGCTTTTCTGTCTTAATGCATACTTTGGTACCCTGCCTTTATAGTTTTATTCTAAACAAGTAAATAGTTGCCATTTCTAAATTCTGGTGCCTTTCTTCACCAAATATTACTTTACAGTGCATATTTCATTACTTTGACAGGCTGAATTCCAGCACTCTAAACAAGAAAAAAAAAGGAAAAAGAAAACTCCTAACTAATTGCAGGAAAGCAGAATGACTGTTTTTCCTCTTGCTGCCTGTTAACTGCAAGGCCAACTGTATAGCCAAGGAGCAACTACAGTGTCTATTAAGTAAGCAGAGTATTTGTCTTTATATTACTTCACTAACAAAAATGTTGCCTTTTGTTATAAAATATATCATTCAATTAAAACAGCCAGGCAACTAAGATATATATTAAATTAAGCAGGGACTTTTCATAACCTTCTTGCTTCATTCATTATGGCTGACAAAGTGCCTCGTCCATTACCAAATCACTAATCGAACCTAAGACACCTGGACTGTAGTTAGGGCTTTATCTCTTTATGCCACCACACTGGCTTAAAGATTTTTCTTTTTTATGTATTCCTACACTAACAAACAAGGCATGTTTTTGGCTCATTTTACCTGGAAATTAACTTGTCTATTCTTACCTACCCCTAAACACCAAGTAACTGTTCATACTACAGGTCAGCATCCTACTGAACAGCCCCTGTGGTAAGTAGTAAGGAATTATGATTGCAGGGTATGAGGATCTGACAAAGAAGCCCTTTACTAATTGTTTTTAGGGTGTGTTGTGCTGATTTGGCCCCATTGCACTCAGCCTTGCTATGCTTGGCTTTGTTTCACTCATCATCCATTTATAATTATGTAGACAGTCCCACATCACTGGAGCATGTGTCCTTTGCTACACTTGCTAAAACACTGAGCTTTAAGTACATTCATTAAAGAATTTGTGACAACAGCAGCAGTTTCTTAAATGACTGATGGTACTGAGATCACTCTTAGTCAACAACTGCTAATCTCATTCCCCTAACACAATGTATCTGGGACAACCTATTCATCACATCCTAGTTATGGCTCTGCTTTTCATGCAAGATATTATCATGTAACAAAATGTCAGAACACACCTTCACAACTGCAGATTTAATACTTTGCTCTAAACAGTGTTAAAATGTACTTCTTAAGAATTGATTACTAAAAGTAACAGAGATGATACAAATAACGATCAGAAAAAAGATTCCTCTTCAGTTCAGCATTATGGATTATTCACCAAGCTAGGTTTGGATAAAGGTGACACCAAGGCAATGATTTTGTTTCCAGTTTTTCTATATCCCACTTTCACTGACTTCTGGTAGCCTATATAGGTTTCTCTCCAACCAAGGATGGTATTAACATTTTGGAGGCCACAACAAGTTCTAGACTTGGGTAACTCTAACAGGGACACTGCTACGTGGCTGTACTGCATCCATAACTATGGTCACTCAGACATCTTTAACCCAATACACCCAATATCCCTACCCATTCTAATTCATCTTCATTAATATTACCTCCTCCTTTTGTTTCTCAGTGACCCCATTATTCTACATTCCTAACAGACATGTCTCCTTATTTTAAATGCCTTTCACACACAAACACACACACACTATTTTGTCATATCCACACAAAGAGAGAGAGAGTATATTTATAATGTCTGTAGAACACCTCTGTAGTAAGTTCCATAGACATCTGTTCATTCCCCCATCAGCCATACCCATACCTCATATTATTAAGACGTACCTGAACTATTCCATGTGCTGATCAAAACATTGCTCAAAATGCTGGCAGTTGCATACCTTATTCTTCATTTCTGGTTGGCAAATTCATTGCAGACAGCAACTATTTATATAGTTAAACAAGTAAGCAAAGTTTTAGGAAGCTGGAACATAATATGCTATCCCTTTTATATATGTGTACTCAAGTAAATGATCATGGATTCTAAGTCAAAAATATGTCTGACTACATTAAAATGCATCAAGAGAATCCATCCCTCACCCTATTTAAACATAAGTTTTAGCAATGGATGCAAAATTAGAAATTCACCCTGGGTCTGGCCCCCATATCTCTGATAGACAGACGCAGACAGTAGCTATGCCCAAAGTAACATATCCTCCCTTCACCCCATATAACCTTTAGAAACTTCCTAACTAACATAGGCCCTCCTAATAAACTCCTATAATACACAGGGTTGGTTTGTATGGCTAGGCTTATAAAGGCCTTGGTGTTCATTAGCCTAGTAAATACCTATGAACCTATAAACATATGGAATCAATCCTGACAAAAAGTCTCAATAAACTTGTATGTAACCACACTGCAATGTTGCATACTCTTTAATAAAAATGTTTTAACACATCACTCAAGATACTGTAAACATAAACCATTACACATATGAATGCAGTGCTATATTGTCAGAAGTCATTACATCTTTCAAACTTTCTCAGATACTCAAAAAACACTGTAGTACTAATAGTAATACTATTGTATCATGCCTACATATACTACTTTACATAAAAGTTTGTTCTTTGAAAATTGTCTAATGTATACTGCAAATTTTTACTTTATATTATTTTCAATAATATAAATCTTGCCAATGACTAAGTACTTCTACATCTGTTCTACATATGTATAAATATCATGTGTGACTATATATGTAATTGTGAAAATGTTGTCTTATGTGGTGTGTTGTAAAAAAAGTTTTAAATTAAGTTTTGGTTTGCGAGTTGCAATTTGTGTTTCTATACTCTAGTGTGTACGCAGTGTCATTTGATGGACATTTTCACTGCCTTATGGCCTGGTTGTGGCTGAAAAGGGTCTTTGAAAAGCCCACTTACTCAGTTAACAGCTAACTAACTAATTTACTAATTAACTAAATAACTAAACTAAACTGTTTCCTCTAATCTGCATGTGTTTTTTTCCACAAACTCCAATTTTCTGCCAGCTTCCAAATATAGTACGACTGATTCTGCTAAATCATTCATTTATATGTTGTATTTACACCAAGGCTATAGATGAAAAGGGCCTAGGACAAACTCACTCACAAGGTTAACAATTAGTAATATTTAATTAAATAAGAAAAAAAATAAGATGCCTGTCTGGGCAACAGTGTGAGTTTACCCAAACAAAATCAAAGGAGTCTTACAGCAGAAATAACAGATCCAAGAGGACTGTAACAAATTAAGAGAATTACAACATAATGATAGGATTAAATGAGTTAGTTGGGGTCCTACAGAACTAAAAGATTTAGCAGGATTGTCCATTAGCAAAATCTGACAGACTCATTATTAACCAGGACAAGAGGGAAGCAGTTCTCACAAACTAAATAAACCTACTTCAAAATTAATAATTACAGAATGAGGTAAATTAAAACAGTGGGACTTAATTAGATGAATAAAAAAGGGCATCCTGGAAGAACTAGCTTAGAGCAGGCACAGCAAGAATATAGAAATTAGAAAACCCATCAAGTATTAATAGAATAAGAATGCCAATCAAGATGAACAGAATACTGAGATAATAACAGGATTAATAGGGTCATTGGGGGTCTCAGCACAATTAGGAGGGATGGCAGATTCACATTAGAAATAAAGGAATCAGCCACCTCATAATAAAAGTTAACAGATGCAAGCAGTCCCATCCGTATTAGCAAAGGTGATTTTCTCTTAGAAGGATTAGCTGAGTCAAGAGGTAATTATCTGGGTCAGCATTACCAGGGTATTTACTAATGATTTGTTGAAATCATGAGGCATTGCTTGTTTATAAACAGTTAAGAGAGAAATGAGTTCTGTCTATGTATTGACAATTGGAATGTATTTTTCATTTTCTGTATGATTTATTACCCATGGGGGTACTGAATGAGCTTTTGTTGCCCCTACAGATCTTTAATAAAAATATTGAAAGATGACAATGGACTCGTGTTGTCTTTTCCCCCTTCAGTAAGGCCCCCAACAACCAAAGGATTTATTGGAGAATTAAAGAGGTATGGCTTCACCTACTTACATACAGGAAAATCATGTACTCATGGCAGCACTTAGAACATATTACTAACTGTTGTTTGGTAAAGGGGGCCCAGGCAAGCCAAGAGGAGCAAAGAATGGAGCCAAGTAGTTGTCAAGATCAATGCAGTTGGAGGAAGACACAGATCTCTGGCACAGTGCAAAAAAAGGCAAATTATATGCTAGAACATGTAGAAGTAAGGCCAGGCAAAATGTAATGTCTAGGACTACTACAGGGTGAGGGGTTCTGAATCTTATTAAGTTAACACCAGAAGATTAATTTCTTCTGTCCATCCATGGGGATGACTATGATACAGAAGATGGTGCAACTGGGATAATTAAAGGTGATATGGGCACTGTTCCATCAAACCAAAGTCTGCAGCAACATTTGCTTTGATCAGATCCTAAAGATTGGCTAAAGTATACACCTTTTATTAGTTTAATATTGAATGGTGACAAACAATTACACACATCACAGTTCATTATTATTAGGTCAGTCTTGTACAGCAGCTGCTACTGAAAATGAAGACAGACTTCATGGTAAGTGTCTTACTCCCCCATTGTTAGCATGCTGTACCATATGCTCTTCCACTACTATTAATGTGTTGCAATGATGTTGTTTACAGACTCAGCATCAGAAACAAACAGTTCAACTGTACCAATAAATATGGATGAAGTCAGCAGTAGAATGGGTGGTGGTGATGATGATGATGATGATGATGATAATGACGTGGTTGTATTTATGAAGCACCCTGAGGGAAGTGCCAGGCATTCTCACAGTGTAATGACAGGCTCTCTCACCTCACATGGTAGCAACTTTACAGAAAGTGACACTGCATCACAAACTCAAACACAGCCTGACATTCCAGTCATGCTAGTACACCAGGAGCAAACATGCACTTCTATACCAGTGTCTCCACAAACAGAAAATCAGTCCCAGGATGAAGGCAGGCAGTATGAGGCTACTTTGCCCACAGTGACAACATCACATAGATTTTCTAGGTGCAAAAATTACTTTGAACTACCTCATGAAACACGTAAAGCATTGACAGTGCAACAGGAAATATGTGGTGACACAGAGCTCAAAGCAGTGCAACAGAGAGTCAGCCAGAAATGATTAGAATTCTACAGCGTATGTGTGAAGTTTTTAATCAGTACTTTGACTTGGCAGACAGAAGGGATAAAGCCATGGTTATCACTGATGGGTAGCATGGTGGCACACCAGGCATCAGTTGCAGCCTCCAGTCGTACACTGGTTGGACGTACCAGAGTCAAACCAGATTCAGTTTAACCAAGGAATGGAAACAGGGGACTGTCCAGACACATGGGGGAAGATCACATAATATTAACATAGGCTCTCAAGACAGTAATGTCAACACTCACAGTGTGCAATCACAACACATTTCTCACAGGCCATGTGAACTGCCATCTACACCTAGGAAGACCTCATGTTCCATGTCAAGGTCATGTTCATGAAGCACTGACAGGTGGATCACCTTCCTCCTGTAGATCTCACCATTGCATTAAATCACCTTACAGTTCTCATGGTAGCCCCTTTGACCAGATTACTTGCACCATCACCAGTTTTATCAATGTGAGATGTATATCACTCATTTCATCTGGAGCTACTGTGACTTAACATTTAATGATAAATATGTTTGTGTAATGAAAATAAGGTTTAGGTGGGTGTGGTGCTGGATTGGCAATATATGTCAAGTTATTCCCTTTTCAGCTATTACCTGCACCACATTCTGAAATTGCAATCTTTTAAAATTCTGTTTAAATGCAATTGTGTTGTGGGGAGGAGGGAAGTCTATGCACATCTGTTAAATGCATAACTTAATATCGGACCAAAATGCAATGATATATGCATTACCATTCCATATGCTTACAGTTAGATTAGAAATCAGAGTAGCAATTAGCCAACATTTCCAGATTCACTTCATCATACAGAAATGACACACTGAAATAATCCTCCTGCCATCTACAGTTAATTACTGCCATTACAACCTCAACAATGCAGAAATGAAGAAAGGTTCTGACCTCATAAACATTTTAAATGACAGCAAGAAAGAAATCTGATGTGCAGGTTGCTTACTAGGTGATCTAAAACAGGACCTAGTGGATCCACTTGGCATTCTTTTTAACCATAGCCTGGAAACTGGCTTTGTTCCAGAAGACTCAGGTATCATTGACAAACTCTCCCAGCTGGGCATTAACCCGTACATCACTAGATGGGTAGCCAATTGCCTCACCAGCAAACACATACTGTCAAAGTTGGTGACTCCACCTCTACCAGTAGACCGGACACCAGTGGCATACCAACAGGATCTGTTCTGGACCCTTTACTGTTTGAAATCTATTTCTCAGAAGTCCAGGATAAAGTAGACAGCCATTGGCTTACCAAGTTTGCTGATGACTGCAAATTGGGTGCAGTCATTGAGTGCCCAATGATTTTAACATATTACGGGGTGGGTGGGGCTAACACAGACAAATGACAGGTGCCAAAGCCACAGTCTAAAACTAAATGCAAAAAAGTGCATTATTATCCCCTTTGGCAAAATGGAATTCCTTGATAATTACAATAGTGACAGCACTCCCTAAGTTTAAACCCAGTGGTGTGAGATCTGGGGACATGGGTAGATAGCAATCTGAACTTCGACCACCAAGTTTCCACAGTGGTAAGGAAAGACTTCTATGTTGCGCATCTCATAAGTAAGGGAATCACATCCAGGTCTAAGGATGTTATAACTCCCCTGTACATGACCCTCATCAGACCATTAATAGAGTACAATGCACCCTTCTGAATGTACCTCACCAAGGCCTCAAAACCATGACTTACATGGATAGACTCAAAGCCCTGTCACTGTACTCTGTATCATATTGGCTGCTGAGAGGCAACTTGTGCCTGGCCTACAGGGCAGTCTGTGACCCTGCCCTGATGGATGTGCTGCACATCCACAAGTCAAATGGCACAAAAGTCACTCACTCTAGGGATCTTAACCTAGCCTGTGACACTAACAGAACATGCTGGAGAGACAGATATATTTCCCAGAGATTGCCGCTACTCTGGAATAAACTTCCAGTTCATGTGAAGCAGAGCTCCTCATTGACCCTATTCAAGCACAACCTGGACAAATGTATGGGAGACAGCAAATTCACCCCAGGGGTGGCACCGATGTCCCTCATGGACAGGGGTATTTGGTGTTTATCATAGACTTGCTCTGCGAATTACATCCATCTAACCAAGAACAATTGAAGAAACTCAGGATTAACATGGCTAGGCTTCTAAGCCCTCTAGGTCCACTAGCCTAGCACCCTCCTCTTAACCTGTGAACCAGTGCAACACTATTCTTTACAGAGAAATTGCAAATTAAATTTACATATTCCAATGCTGACAGTGCCACTGTCCATTGAATAATAATTAAATAATTTGACTTATTTATTCATTTGCTGCATTTCAGCATCACTGCACAGGAATTAGTGAGCACTCAGGCAAACATATAGTAATAAAAAAGCTATTTAAAGATGAATGAGAATGTCAGATGAACAGTGACAGTAGACCATGCTCTATTCTGCAGAGCCCTCAGGAATCTCTGCATGCATCACTTATGTTCTATATGTTTTTTTTTTAAAGGGAAGTACTAACCTGAATGTCCTGATCCACAGTTCTGGACTAGATATCACATCTTAACCTCTGCAGTCCCATGCCTTGCACAAGCCTGTTGCATGGGATCGATCCCTTACAACTGCTGCTGGCTGGTCATCACTAGTCATACTGGGACTAAACTTGGGAGCTGGACAGCATGGGTCCATTCACCACCAGACCAGTGCAGTGAATATCCTACACACAGTAGGTGGGTAATACTGAAGGGCACCCCCAAACTCATCCAGGTACCTGAAAAGGCTTTTCAAGATGAAAATACACTCTCAATCAAAATGCAGGTTTGGGAAAGGGATGTGTTATATTTCCTCTCCACAGCTCCAGATGGATTTCTCACAGGAGTCATTAGTCATGGCTCCAGTGGATATCTGGCATCCCCTAAGAGAAAAAAAAAAAGAAAAAGAAAGCAAGAAAGAAAGGGGAGGGGAGACAAAATACAAAAAGACAGATTAAGATATAGCAATTACCTTTGACATGAATAATTACTTACTTAAAATAAATAAATAAATAAATAACTTACTAACAAGATGCCCATTGGGCATCATACCATGCAGGAAGAGGCAAAAATGAGCAAGTGTTCCAGATATGGGAATCAGGTGCAGTGCCAAGATGCTGGGCAGAGAGATCGGTTATGCATCCCCATGCATTGTACACTATCTCACAACTGATGGAATGAAAGCCCCTCCTATTGCATTATCACTCATCCTGTGGACTAGGAGGGGTCCTAATTGTAACATGGGTACAATCTATCACACATAGTACTTAGGAAAATGTGCCATCTCATAAAAGGTATGCATTGTTCAAGCTTTGTTCTGAGGTGACACCAGGAAATAGATGCACTAATCCACATGTGCCAAGACTACATCTGGGAACTCTTTCAGCATCATAGAAACAGAAGCATATGAGATCCCCAAGGTGTCCCCAGACTGTGTCTGGAAAGTCTCTGCAGCAAGTTTTCTAAGGGCTATACATAATTTAGTGTCCACAGAAATAGGAAGTCAACACATTCCTCCAGTGTCCCCTATGGGCATCAAACATGCCCACTTAGACCCTTATAATGTCCATGCCCATTCTGAACTTATCAAGAATTCCTTGAAAATCAAAGTTATAATGAGTTATCCTCTGCTTATATTTATGTCCTCTTGGTCTGTGAGCACCACTGGGTGCAAGCAGTTTTGGCCAGGCCAAGACAAGCAACTGTGAACTAGAAACAGCAAAGCTCGCAGCAAGTGATCATTTTCACCAGTTGCAACTATTATACATTTAGAGAGGCTTCCCTTTTTATACTGCATCTGTGACAAGAATAAAAAAGCGGGAAAACTTACTATGAATTGCAAATGGCATAAAATGGCCTTCAATAACATAAGAACATTTACTTCACTTCTCATTACTATATCATTATATGTTAATTTGCATACCTAGATTCTGGGACACTGCAAATAAAACAAATAACAACTGCCTGCAATCTTTAGGTGAGTGACTGATAAAGGTACTGAAGACATTGTTAACATTAGCTGAGAAATGTACTTGTTAATATTAGCTGACAAATGTACTTGTGTACACAGTATGTACTTTGTGAAAGTCATTTGTCTTATTGGAAAGAACACACTGATGATTTAAAGGTGTTCAGCAAAGGGCTTAAAGCATATCTGTTCAAGGAGACTTTTAGCAATACATGTCAAGAGCCTCACTCTTATTGGTTGGTTTGTGTATGTGTATAATATTTATAACATTTAGATTTCCACTCCTGCTTTATTATTATTATTGTTATTATTATTATTACTGTTATTATTATTATCATCATCATCATCATCTCTGGGCATTGGGTCTATCAAGTAAACTCAGGCTTTGTTTTTGTTTTTTTGAAAGATGGGCTTTGTTCACTTCCTGAAGCATTATTTGTCAAAAAGTAATACACTTACATCTTGTGTGTTTTGGGAAATAATAATTGATTTCAAAATATATATATTGTACTTGCATATGCAGGTAAGTATAAAAAATAATGATGCAAGTATCTCATTTCCTTTCCCTTTTGATTAAGCAGAAATGAAGTATCTCATACAGTTCAATCTTAATATCACTGAAGCAATGCCTTGCAAGAGAGTGACACTGTAATTCAAGTGTGGTATCTTGTGTTAGATAGACGCCAGTCAGACATACCCTGATTATTTATCTATATAAATAAAACAAGATGCATGCATCCTTCCAGAGCTAAACTATTTCTACCTTGTGACTGTGTTTACATTCATAATTTATTCAGGTTTTACTCTTGCTGTTTACACAGTCTTCAGCTCACAGTGATAAACATGTAAGCTTATAACAGATGACTTCTGACGTATTTATCTATTTTTTGCTTGCAACTGTTTGACTGACAGAGTTTTTTTTATCAGGTTTCCAATTCTGCTGCCATCTGTTTCTTCAGTAAGCCTTAAAACATCTGGGTGTGCATCTACAAATTATGATGAAACAGCAGGCTTGTATAAGAACTATATCAGTTCGTATCTGGGAGCAAATGTTCACCCAAACCAATCAATTAATGAACTGCTGCCCCTCCCCACAATACGTTTAATAGTAACATTTTATTAAATAAGAATGATAATTTCCTGGAACTGAGATAAGCGAACCACTTCTATGAAACCATCACTAATAAATGAGTCAAGTTTTCTTACATTTTATAAGCAAGAGGTTATGGGTCAATTAAACTTGCACGGAATCCTTGAATTCAACTCCCTTGAATAGTTTTAACATTTGAAACAACCAATTAATTTAAATCCAGTCATCTGAATTAACATTTAGAATGTGAATGGTGACATTTTCACATCTTCTCCCATTTGTTTGTTTTTTCTTTTTTTTTTTTCTTTCCTTTTTTTCTGTTCTTGTCATAGAAAACTTCTCTCACTGCCTGTTTTGATTTAGGGGATTCATGTCATCAAGCTCTAACAGCTAGCCTGAGTAATGAAACTGGACATATAAAAGTTCATTTGAAGAATAACGTACCCTGACTTTTCTTGCCATACCCTATAACATTTGATGTTTCTACTATGAAAAAATAAGTTGCAAGTCAGGGAGGAATCAAGTCACTGAACACAAATAGAAGAAAATCAGAAAAGAAGAACAATTAATATTTAGGGGGATCCTATATGAAAGACCAGCACCGGTAGAGTTTTTAGTAGAATCTAGAACAGAAGCTGCCATTAAAAAAGGAATAATTAGTAGACCATATAAAATATTGCACGACAACTATAAAACTCAATCAGAGGAGGTTAGAAAGGATTGTGAAAAGATATTGAATAAGCAATTCTCAAAGAAACAATGGGAGGATATATATATATATGTCTCCCAAATATACAACAAACTCCAGAAGATTTAACATTTTTGCTTGGAAATGTTTACATAGACATTTTTATACCCCAAGTAGACTCCAGATAATTTTTCCTCAGGTAGACAGCAAATGTTGTAGGTGTGACAGGGAAGAAAACGATACTTTGGAACATATTTTCTGGAAATGCAGTGGGTTGGTGGAAATTAAGGATTCCCTCCAGGATGCACTGTCAGAGATGCTGGGTGGGCAGATTGGTGTGAGGAGGAAGATGATATTTCTGAGCTATAATACGGAAACTGAATTGCCTAGACATGGTAAGGCCTTGCTGTGTCTAATTATGGTGGCTGCCAAAAAAGCAATTACTAGAAAATGGAAATCAAAATCTAAACCAACTATATTAGAAGTAGTGAATATAGTAACACAGATAAAACAACTGAAATTGAGATATTTAGAAAAGGGTAGGAGCAAACTACATAGGAAACATGGGAATTCTGGGAACAAATACATACAGGGGAGGAATGGCATTTAAAAGATAGCAGGATTTAAATGAGCTACATAATGTTTGACTGAAACTGATTGGGTAGATTATAATGTATATGGTTGCAGCTGGGAGTGTGTCAATATAGTTTGTGATATAAAATGCTTGCAACTAGGATTGTGTCAGTGTGGTTTGTTTTCATTTATACAAATGTATGATTGCATATGTCGTAAGTGATGGTTTAATAAAGACATTTTTTTCTTTAAAAAAGTGGCAGGAATTTAATAATTTATGTAATGTTTCTTACGTTATATGATATCTAGCAATATATGTGAAGTATAATGTTTGTTAATGTTAATTTAATACAATTGGATTATTTTTGCATAAATGTAAATTTGCCTGTGTCACAAGTGGTGATTCAATAAAGGTGTTTAAAAAAAGAAGAAAAATTAAGCTTGAATCATTTTATTCTTTGTTGGGAGCAAACAGACATATCCCTCAGCTTATACATACCCACCCCATATTTGCACAACATGAAAAAGGGAAAATTTTCTGAAAGCTAAGGATCACTGTTTATGTGACCATAGTAAAATGTGCTGGAAGAGATTTCCTATTTAAAAAGTACTCCAAGTTTTTTAATTTGGGGACTTGGGGCTCACGGAATATAGTCTCATATATAAGGGAAGGTATCCTCACTTTGTTAAACCTTTTGTATCCTTTCTAAGATTTACATGAGCATATAATAGTTTTAGCATTTTTAGTCAAAAATAAATTGTCATAAACTGTTTCAAAAAAATGAAGATTTTATGGATGCAGCAAGATGAAAATAGAAGAATTTGTACAATTTTCCATTGGTTCTGTTCTTTGGTACTTTCACAAAGATTTATGCCAGTCAAAGTTACACCTCTCAGCTTTTTTCTCATTCACTCATTAAATAAAAGGAAGCAATTCACCCCGGGGATCACTTCTGTGGCTCTGCTTGACAGGGGCACAGGAAAATAATTTTCTTGGGTGGCAAAAGCCAGGGTACTGTTTGGCTAGGCTTATATAGGCCCTAGGGCCAATAGCCTAGTACCTACCTATGAAACTATGAACCTATATCCTTTCTTCTACTAGTTTGGGATAGTGCTTATCTCCAATGTTATCTGAGCTCAAAATAATTCACTTCCTGTCTTATGATATCCCAAGTACCCTGGAAATAGCTATCAGTTTCTTAACATTGAACCTGACATGACACTAGTCTCTGAATAAAATAGGTGAAAAACAAAAATAATTTTGTTATATTAAGCCAGTACTGTATTTCGTGATATCTTAATATTTAAATTGCTAATATAATGCAAAAATAGTAAAATGTTGGTGGCATAATGGCTGTATAGTCCAATACAGTGGCCGCCTTAAAAATCCAACTAGCCACCATTTCGTAACTCTGGCAAACTCTATTGTGATGAGTGAAACTATCAACTCTTCAACATACCCATACAAAGAGCATTGTGCTAATAAAACAATATGGATTCTGTCCCTTGTACTTGCTATGTCATTCGTCTAGCAGGTAAATGGCTGTATTACTCACTGTAATGTTATAATCATTGGCTTAGCATTAACTATAAGGGAGAAATGTTTTTCCCAATCCCTTGGATGGTACAGAATGTTAAATATTAGAATGTCATGGATTTGGATAACAACCTGATGAGAAGAAAGGGAAGTGGCACAAGTGAATGCGCAACAAGGATCAGATCTGAGTGAAAAGCTTTGTGGTGTAAAGGATGATGAATGGCATTATACCAAGTCAGGTGATGGTGGAGTACTTCGTTATTACAGGCTTCTATAAGAGAAAGGGGGAGATATAGAGAGAGATCAGGGAACATGTCAATGTTCTCAAAGAAGAGATTTACTGGGATTCAATAAACTCCATGTAGGCTCTGCAGGAAGCCTACATGGAGTTTACATGTGTATGCGGTGGTGTATGGCAAGCCGCAGTGCACAACACAGCATAATACATATTCACTCCACATACCATAAGTGAGGTTTCATGGCTGACAACAGTGTTGCTGGCCAGGAAACCGGAAAGCAAACATGGACAGCAATTCTGTTTAAACAGAGTGCCTATGGTCCTCGGTTTTACATGAAATGCCACAGTGATCACCAGGGCTGCACAGATAGCTCTTAATCTGTTAGTTCAATATATCTGCACAGAGGGCAACATAATGCAGGGACAATTAACCAGAAATAGGGACATATTTGACACAGATGTCACACAGAAATGTGGTAGAATGAAACTCAAACATACCTCTCAACCTCTTAGATCAATAAATCTGTATAAATCCATAAATAATGGGGGGGGGGGGCAGAAATAGGGCCAGATTTTAATATCACTCTTTCAAACATAGCAAGCTGACAGAATAATAGGTTTTAAAGTAGCATGAATTTTCTGAAGAGCATGAAGTTTGAAACTCAAATGTCTGTCATTATTTTTGAATTTAGTCCTCAGTAACATGCCAATGATTTGCCAGAAAACCCAAATTTTATGAGGAAAAGATTAAACATATGAGATAAAAACTGGACATTCTGCAAAAATCAGGACAGTTGAGAGGTATGAACTGACATGAATGTAATATTTAGTAACATCAGTCTTGAGATCATTCCAGTGATATGGCAGAAAGCCACAAATTTGATAAGAAACACATCTCGACATCCTGGGAATATCTGGACAGTTGAGGGGTATGGATGTGAAATATATGGTCCAAACACAGTACAGGACAATGTATCTACAGTGCAGAGTATTGTGATATCCCATTCCTGGCATTCTGTAATCAAGCAGTGTAAATTATCCATAATGGTACATGGACTGCCATGTAAGATCAACAGTTAGGGGAAATGGGTGTATTGAATAAGAACACACAGATGAATTGTAGGAATGAACACAGGGAAGGATTACAGGTGAAACAACCTAATGTACAGCACAGGAGGACATGCCAATGGAAGATGGTTGGAGCAGCAATACCAATCACATATCTATATGGTACAGTAGGGACTGTAAAGTGAAAATGTGTTTCATGCAACTGTCACACAAGGTGGCATAACAATGGAGACAATGTCTGTGTGAGATAAGAATTCTTACATAAATAATGCAGAGGACATCAACCAGGGATCTGACATACAACTGGGGTAGGGTGCATATTGTGAAGCCATGCAAACTGGTATGCCTGAATATAAAATATAGGCGGTAGTCTACTTAACACCAAAAGTGTGATAAGAGACCTTGGGACACAGGTGGACAGTAGTCTCTCCTTTGATAATCACATCGCCACAGTAGACAGGAAATCCTTTTACGTGGCACACCTCATCACAAAAGGTTTCTCATCCAGGAAAAAAGAGGTCATTGTTCCCCTCTACTCATCACTCATTAGACCCATTATAGAGTACAACACCCCTTTTGGTATGTACCTCACAAGACATCTACAACAACTGGAAAAGCCACAGAAATACCTCACAAAGAGGATTACCAGCCTCAAACAGATGCCCCAATGAGGCTCAAAAATCTCCATCTTTACTCTGTCACATATCGCCTACTCAGAGGCGATCTCTGCCTAGCATACAAAGCTATTTCAAACCCAGAGCTGTTGGACATGCTCCATGTAAAGAAATCCCAATCCCTCCGAGCTACATGCTCTAGGGACCTAAAACTTGTCACCACAATAAACAGAACATGCTGGAGGGATAGATTCCTGTCTCAGAGACTTTCCATACTCTGGAACATACTACCTATCTATATTAAACAAAGCTCCTCATTAGCACTCTTCAAGAAAAATATTTATGATTGGATGGTAGATAGGAAATTCACCCCAGGGATCATTTCTGTGGCTCTGCTTGACAGGGGCACAGGAAAATAATTTTCTTGGGTGGCAAAAGCCATGGTACTGTTTGGCTAGGCTTATATAGGCCCTAGGGCCAATAGCCTAGTACCTACCTATGAACTTATGAACCTATAAGTGTAATCTTAGCAGAGGTCTCCAGCAGGTGGGGCACAGGTAAAGGCTCATGGAAAACATTAAAACAATAAACAACTACAATCATGGACAATATCAGAATAATACCACCAGTAATCCCATGCCTCTGGCATAACATATGTGATTTATAGTGATAAGAGGTGTGTCTGCACACACACAAACAGACTTGAAAAACTATTATGATACATCCACACTCTATGAGGGTAATCATGCACACTATCCTGGCAATGTAACATATGCTAGAGTTGTTAGGAGGGACACTGCTATACTTGCATGTGGGATTTTGAGCAATACATGATATTTGACTGGTATGCATGCCATATACATATGGCAAAATCCACACCATCACAAATGAGATACATGCCATTAATGCTGTCAAACACCTATGTACGTAGTGTGTGCATCAGCAGAACAGGTAGTACAAATGTATGTGGTGTAACAACTTGACTGGTGTTCCGCACCATCAGTCATATATATTCCACAAAAATAAATAAATAAGCTGTGTGACAGCTCACTGTGACAAAGGTGGTACACTTCAGTTGCACATCACTGGAAGATGTGTATGGAGGTACATGACGAAGGGTGCATTGTACTCAGTAATTGGTGTGATGAAGCCTGGGAACTATGAAGATATTATAGCCTCTGATGTGGATGTCCTTCATATACCCAGTGATTGTGTTACATTCAAGGTAGTAGTCAGCACTGTGACCACATGCTGGTGGACCTTCCACTTACCATGTACCCCTCACATACCTATTGGTCTGATGATAGGGTGTGATGTTCACATTATATTTGGATCATGTGTTTGCTTCACATTTCAACATAGTGAGATACCATGTATGTGATACATTGGTCTACCCAATTGTTGATATAACTGTTTATGGCCACATATGACAGTGTTTACTGAATACCTCAGTGTGCATTTGTGTCAACTGCCTTGACTTGGTCAAGATCCACAAGATAATACTGTTGGCATCAAGCATGGCCTCGATGGCCTCTTTGAGGACATCTGTCAGATGTATCAGACATGATTTAGCATTAACAACTCACGCAGGTCTGTTGCACTCAGCTGAGATATTACTAGTATCCATTTAGAAGAGGCCCATGATGACATGTTGGTCTACCTCACAGTTGAGGAGAATCAGGATGTTTCTATACATGCATGCATCAGGTGAAGCCCCCCCCAACTCAGATGGATGCATGTTGATGTACACCTTTCTATGGGAACATAGTCCATGTGAACGGTTTGTTAAAGTGTGTATTCAACTGTATCAGGAAGGTGTATGTCCTGAGTCTCACCATAGGCAATCTGTGATGTTGTTACAGCCCGGTGATTCCATGTATTAGGTCTGGCTGAGGCTAAGACAGTGCATACTGCCTGTCATGATCTGGCCTAGGATTTTGACACAATGCTCCAAGCAAGTATCATTGAGAAATCCACCCAGCTGAGGATTAATCCCTACATCACTAGATGGGTAGCCAATTGGCTCACCAACAGAACACATACTATGAAAATCAGTGAATTAACCTGTACCAGTACAGCTGTCACCATTGGCAAGCCCAGATATCTGTGAGTGGCCCTTCACTGTTTGGACTGTATTTCTTGACAGTTCAGGCTAAAGTAAATGGCCTTTGACTTACCAGGTTTGCTGATTCTTGCATATTGGGTGCAATCATTGAGTCCACCAATGATAGTACAGGAGGAGTTAACACAGAAAAATGCTTGGTGACAAAGGCACACGATCTACAAATAAATGCAGAAATGTGTCTTTTTCATGCTGTCCATCTGAAAAGTGGAATTACATGCTAATCACATCATTGACAGCAGTCCTGCTATGCTGAAGGCCAGTGAAGCACCACTGGGAAAACTTGTAGATAGCAATCTGAACTTAGACCACTAAGTTTCCACACTGGTATTGAAAGCCTATATTGTGCATATCAACAGTCACACCATCATACTCAGATCTTAGGACTGTATAACAGCACTGTACTCAAACCTCATCAGAACATTAATAGAGTATAATGCTGTATATTGCATGTACCTCACCAGACACATACAACTGCTGGAGAAACTATAGGGCTTTCTCATCAAGAAAACACCGGGTCTACAAACCATGCCATGATATATGCAGTGACGACCCCAGTTAAACCCAGGACAGTAACTAAGGAGCCTTAATCCTCACCACTGTCTCTGGTAAGGGAGTGTCACTGAAAGCAGGGGTAGAAAATACACAATTTCCCATAAGAGTGCACTGGGAACAGGCTCCAAACCTGGGACTGGACTATATGCTTTACTCCAGATCCCAAAATGAGCTTTCACACTAACCACTGCAGAGCACTGTGTCCCATTTCCAAATATCTGGCACATACACCTGAATATCTGATTTTTCACACACACACACACACACACACACACACACACACACACACACACACACATATATATATACACCTGGGAAAGGCTGACACAGATTCACCAGCTGTGTCCTCTCTCTCCAGATTACACGGTAGTTGCCACCAGCCAAATACTCTAAGGCTCTTACAGGGAGTAATTAATTATACTGTGTGAAATTCATACTGATATGAATGGTAGAGTGTAACCAAAGCAGTAAGGCTTTTCAGAGTGGCCCTGTTATTATCACAATAAGCATAAACACTCTCAGGTTACTAAAAGTACTTTCTAAATAACCCGCCAGAATAGAAGGTAGTAAAATATTTAATAAATAAAATGATTTAAAACATATATGCATTGAATAACTGATTCCAATAAACCACAGAGTTTCACACACAGGAATTATGAAAATAATGCTGTAGGATACGTTTCACACTGATTGCAAGAAAACTAACTATTTAACTGTAGATCCCTAACTGCCTAAAGATTACTTGTCCCTATCTATTGTAATTAACTTGGTAAGGCAAGATGATACCTACATACCTACATCAACATCAACATCAACTTTATTACAAGCTGAGATAAGTGCAAACATGCAGTGTTATAAGATAGTACTGCATTTTATTTTTTTCAGTTTTTTGTTTCATTGAACATTGTGTTAAAATAGTACTGCATTTATCTGCTTATTTATTTGTTTCATTGAAAATTGTGAGCTCTCTTTCTGTCTGCAGTTAGTGGGTATATTCTTCTCACTTCACTGATATTCGGTGTAGAAGTCTTAGCCTAGAGGGTTTCTCTGTGCCTTAAAGTCTTAGTCCCTTATCTCTGAAATTATTTCTGCTGAATAGCTGCATACTTGAGCTATTTGGTTAGCTTTTACATACCTACATCAACTTTATTACAAGCTGAGATAAGTACAAACTTGCAGTGTTATAAGATAGTGCTGCATTTTATTTTCTGTTTTATTGTTTCATTGAATATTGTGTTAAAAATAGTACTGCATTTATCTGCTTATTTATTTGTTTCACTGAAAATTGTGAGCTCTCTCTGTCTGCAGTTAATTTTCTCACCCACCCTCCTTGTTCTTGTTGTGGTATTAATCTTGGTGGCTTTGGAATTGACCACCCCTCCTGTAAATTTGTGTTTGAACACTCCTCCTGGGCCCATCTCATTTGCTCACTCAACCGAGTACAGTGATATCATATTTTGATTTCAGACACTCCTACCATTCACATATGTTCAGCTCTTCCTAGTCTAGTCTCA
The DNA here is from genome assembly GCF_019279795.1 of Protopterus annectens. Lineage (NCBI taxonomy): Eukaryota > Metazoa > Chordata > Ceratodontiformes > Protopteridae > Protopterus > Protopterus annectens. The sequence goes on from NC_056738.1 coordinate 166,799,331, forward strand.
TTAGCTCATCCTGCCTAATACAGAGAGAATATCTGAGTAGGCATACCCACTTAGGCCCTGAACTTGTCTGATTGAAGACTGCTGGAACAGAGCTCAGTTCTGAGGTTTTTTACTGATTAATTGGGTAATTTATTTAAATCAGTTTGCTCGTTTTCTATTGTTATATATAAAAAAAAACAAATTTGCTCTTTATCTGCTTTTACTGTTTTTGTGTTTCTTCCTCCTTTATTACCTTATTTTGCTTTTGCCTCTTCTTAAAAGTACTCAATTGTGTTTATTCTGCTACATTTCTTACTGCTTGGTAGTAGCCTGATTAAGTAAAAGAAACACAAACCAGTAACAGGAAAACTCCACAAGCAAATACCAGCGTTGCTCAGCTTTCAACTGTAATGTCACAAGTAGCAGTAGTAAATCCCAACTGGAACAATAGAAAAAGCAGATGCAATCTTCAATAAGCAACCCAGTTAGTACGATAAATCCTTTATTTGGACAAAAAGACAAGCTCAAAACAAGCACTTTCGCCTGGTTTATCAGGCTTTATCAAGTTCCTGTATTCCTTTATCAAGTTCAAGTAGCCTGATTAAATTGTAACTGTTATTCTAAGTCTTTTGGTTAAAGCACTTGGGCTTTAGACCAGTTATTTTACATTAAGAAAGTTTGTGGTCTGCACTGTTGTGGCAGGACAGGTAGCTTACATCCTTCTAAGTTGGGAATTCCTGATTGAAGCCTCATTGTCTGTTATTCTAAAAGTGTATTAGTTCTGGTTTAAGCACTTGGGCTCCAGGCCAGTTATTTTACATTAAGAAGGTTTGAGGTCTGCAGTCTTGTGGGAGGAGAGGCTAGATTCTGCCCTTCTGAGCGAGGAATTTCTGGTTAAAGGCTTAGTGTGCGTGCTTATTTGAACTGTTTTTCTGATATTGGTGCACCTTAGCATAGACTAGTTTCAGGCATGCTGAATCTAACTTTGTTTGTATAACTTGAGCACTAATCCAGACCATCTTTTTGGAGAAGGTTCCCCTGCACTCTAGTGGCAGGAGTGTGTGGTTAGAACTTGTCTGATTGAAGACTGCTGGAACAGGGCTCAGTTTTAAGTTTTTTTACTGGTTAATTGGGTAATTTGTTTAAATCAGTTTGCTCGTTTTCTGTTGTTATAAAAAAATTGCAATTTATTCATCTGATTTTATTGTAATTGTGTTTCTTCCCATTTTATTACCTTATTTTCCTTGTGCTTCTTCTTAAAAGTACTCAATTGTATTATTCTGCTGCAGTTATTACTGCTTGGTCATAGCCTGATTAAATTGTAACTGTTATTCTAAGCCTTTTTGTTTAAGCACTTGGGCTTCAGACCAGTTGTTTTACATTAAGAAGGTTTGTGGACTGCATTGTTGTGACAAGACAGGTAGCTTACATCCTTCTAAGTTGGGAATTGCTGATTGAAGGCTCAGTGTCTGTTATTCTAAAAGTGCATTTGTTCTGGTTTAAGCACTTGGGCTTCAGGTCAATTATTTTACATTAAGAAGGTTTGTGGTTTGCACTCTTGTGGGAGGAGAGGCTAGACTCTGCCCTTCTGAGCTGGAAATTTCTGGTTAAAGGCTTATTGTGCCTGCTTATTTGAACCGTTTCTTTCTGTAATTTGTGTCCCTTGTTTGCTGTATCTCAGAAGTTAGTAGTTTATTGGCCATTGTGGGCTAATTTCTATCTCTTTCATTTCCCTGCTATTAAAACTGCATTTGTGCTTTTTTTGTGCTTGTATTCAGCTCAGCAAGTGCTTGCCAGGTGTCCTGCAGAGTTCTACAGCAGCACAGAGACAAAAGAGAGACCTTGGAGTGATTAAGTATCATTTGTCTGCATTTTCTTGCTGTCTTTAACTAACTCCGCCTAAAACGCCAATTTTTTAGCATTTCTGTGATTTAAAAAGCATGTTTCTGCTACATATTGTATTTATTTGCTGCCTGCACTTGAACTAAGTCATTTTTGTGTTTAAATAATCTGTTTAACTGTTGTAGGCTACACACTAAAGTGTGATTGCCATTTCTGTGTATTTAAAGTGTTTTTTTGATTGTATCAGCTGTATTTTCTGAAAAAAAATAATGTACTTGTTTCCTGCCTTTCTGAACTTGTATAGTCCAGTTTTCAGGTTATTGCTGAATTCAGGGCTGTGTTACAAATTTCTGTGTTGCCCATACCTTGCTTAGATAGAGGGAAGTTTCTCTGTTCACCTGTCAGAGAGGGGAGCTTTGAGCAGCCTATCTGTCACTTGAGGAGTGGTTTCAGCCAAGAAGTTAGAAGTTTATTGGCCATTTTGGGCTAATTTCTATCTCTTTCATTTCCCTGCAATAAAAAACACATTTGCGTGGTTTTGTTCGCCGGGCAGCACAAGTTAGCTAGGGTTAAATTATTCCCGGCTCCACAAAGTCTACTCTTCAATTTTTCTCTTAGAACTAGACAAACTTTCAACTTAAGCACTCAAACCATTCATTTCACAGCCCAGCACTTGCTCAAAACTCATAGCAAGCACTAATTAGCCCTAGCACTAGACCCCCTATACTGTCCAGAAGGGCAAGGCTCTCTATTCATCCCTACCAGCCAATCAGTAAAATAGCTCACTTTACCTATTCAGGCATGTCCAAAGGGCAGCTTCAGGTGTACTCTCCAATCCAACTGGTGAATCTGTGCATTTTGAGGCAATGTTACAACTGCCTCATGTACACAGACAACCCTCTCCTCCTACCACCAAACACTAATATATGTGAGAGATGCAATTATACAGCCAAACTGGAGGCAAAGCTCTCTCAACCCAAGACTGGAACTGACAGTCAAGAGGAGAAGGGAAATACTTGCAACACACCACCAGTCTCACATAGACCTATTAAACCAACACCAGAAAATAACACACATAAATACAGAGGCTCAAAATAATCTGCAAAAGCAACAGAGACCTCCAAAACAGACATCCAAGCAACCTCCACATCCCATTACAAACCATGGAACACATACTTCACATAATCAGTGTGCCACGCAATCACAGCCCTTAAGACAAAATAACATACCCAACGCACTAGTAATAGGTGACTCTATAGTCAGGCACACTGATGTCCCACTAACTAGGCTGGACAAGGAGAAGGTTACAGTTAGCTGCCTGTTGGGTGCCAGGATCTGCCACATAACACACGCACTCAGGTTACTCTAGAACAAGTACAAATATGGCTCTGTCATTGTCCATGTTGGTGTGAATGACCTGAGATGCACCTCCCTGGACTACATGAAAAGAGACATGGAAGAGCTCTCTGATCACATAGCCCAGACCAATATGACCCTGACCCTGAGTAGCATCCTGCCCTCAGCAAGAATGATGCCACAGTACAAAGAAAAAATTATCAGTTTCAACAATTGGCTAAGATTTTGGTGTCATTCAAAGGGGATCCAGTATCTGTCCACCTGGGATGACATGCTCGACAAGCCATGTTGCTTCACAAGAGATGGCTTACACCTGTCACCCTTAGGCTTTCAAATACTGGCCAAATATTTTGCTGCCCCCATAGTGCCTTTTTTAGGCAAGGCTCAAAAGACAAACCCACCACCGTAAATAGCACAAGTAACCAAAAACTGAGGGTAATGTTACTCAACGCCAGAAGTCTAAACCTCAAAATGCATGTACTCAAGGCACTCCTCAGTATGGAGAACATTGATATCTGTGCAGTAACAGAAACCTGTTTTATGGCTCCAGAGAGCACTCCAGCACTACCAGGCTATATCTCATACCATACTTTTTGGCCACAGAACCTGGACTGAAACACAAAAGGTGGGGGTGTATCCATATTCATCAAAGATACCCACACTTCCAGGTTAGTGGCGCAGCGCAATGCCTCAGAGATCATCCATGTGCACCTAACAATGGGCAAAACTGCAATTCAAATTGTAGCTTGCTGCAGATCACCCACCATGATCCAGTACCCCATTCCATGTTCCTGGAGACACTGGAAAATATGAATGTCCTACCAAATGCCCAAATATTGGGTGATTTCAATTACCCAAACATTAACTGGGAGAACTACTCAAGTACTACCTCCCTTGCCGAACGCTTCCTAGAATGTATAACCTTGAATGGCCTGGATGGTCAACACCCTCACCAGAGGTGACAACATATTGGACCTGGTCATCACCAACATGGGCGACCGGTGTTCTACACCAGAGGTCAACCCCTTGCTGGTTAGATCAGACCATAGACTAATCACTCTAGATATCCACATTCCACCCCCACCCCCAAGCAAGGAAACCTCTGTGAACAACTTTTCAAAAGCAAACTTCACGTTACCTAAGACTGAGGTGGAAAGGTTCACAGCCTCCATGCTAAAGGACAACACTGTCCACGCTGCTGAATCCCTTACAAAAGCACTCTATGAGCACCTACAAGAATGCATGGATCGTGCTATCTCAAGCAAAACCAAGACTCACTCCTCCAATAAAAGGAAACCAGTCTGGTGGACCCCTGCCATAAACAAGCTATACAATAGAAGGAGGAATCTAGTACAGAAAAGAGTAAAATCCCAAGAAGGAAAGACATCCCCGATCAGTATCAGCAAGAAACTACAATCCCTCATAAAATCATCCAAGGCTAGCTTCGAAAGAAAAATTGCCACGGACTCCAAAGTTAACCACAAAGCGTTCTTTAGCTATGTCAAGAACCTAAGTGGAAACTCTCAGATCTGCTCTGTGTTAGTGCAGAATTGCACAAAATACACTAAACCAACTGATATTGCCAACATTCTGGCAGACAGGTTTAGTGCAGACTTCACCCCCCTCTCACCCCCTAGAGGGCCCATAATCATACCAGACGAATGTAGTGCCCTGGCAATCACTGACACACAGGTTAAAACAGCCCTATCCAAAGCCAAAAACACAGCTACAAAGGGATCAGACAGTGTCCCAGGCTGTGTCTTACATGAGATCCAAAATAAACTAACCCCTCACCTAAACACACTGTTCAAACTCAGCCTCTCTACAGGCTACATACCCATAAAGTGGTACACAGCAACAGTTATCCCACTCCACAAAGGTGGAGCCACAATGGACCCCAGGAACTATCGCCCTATAAGCCTGACTAGCCTGGTCTGCTAGGCTATGGAGCGCATCATCATGGAACTCATTAACAGAGACATTGGGAACCTCCAAACATTGCACCCTACCACATTTTGCTTTGTTAAGGGCAGATCATGCCTCCTAAACCTGGTGGACTTCTTTGAGACAGTTACCAATGCTTTAGATGAGGGAAAGGAAGTCCACACAGCTTTTTTAGACCATGCAAAGGCTTTTGACACCATTCCTCATTCTGGTATTATAGACAAGCTCACCAGCCTGAACATAAACCCCTACTTCACAAGATGGATTGCCAATTGGCTCACAGATAGAACCCCCACGGTGATAGTTGCATGCTCTAGGTCTGACTCTAAACCAATTGCAAGTGGCGTCCCCAAGGGCTTAGTCCTTGGACCCCTCCTGTTCGGTATATACTTCTCAGAGGTACATGCAAGCACAGGAGGACTATTGCTGACCAAGTACACAGACGACTGCAAACTGGGGGCCATAATTGACTCTCTGGCTGATACAGACATCCTCCAGAAATGTCTCACTGAGATGGATACCTGGTGTCAAAATCATGGCCTTAAGCTAAATGCCAAAAAGTGCATAGTCATCCCCTTTGGAAAAAGCAAAGTACCCACGAACTACCACATACATGGTAGTCCCCTAAATACAGAAAATGTAATAAAAGATCTGGGGACCCAAGTAGATAGTAATCTCTCCTTTGATAATCATATTGCCAAGGTGGTTAGGAATTTCTTTTATGTGGCCTGCCTAATCACAAAAGGGTTCACATCTAGAACAAAAGAGGTTATTGTGCCCCTCTACTCATCACTCATCAGACCCTTCATAGAGTACAACACCCATTTTGGGATGTACCTTACAAGACACCTGCAACAGCTGAAAAGATCACAGAAGTACCTCACCAAGAGGATTACTGGCCTTAAACAGATGCCCTACGCAGCCCAACTGAAGAAACTCCAGCTGTACTTGGTTGCATACTGCTTACTCAGAGGTGATCTCTGCCTGACATACAAGGCCATGTCCAACCCGGAATTGATGGACATGCTCCATCTAAAAAAAAAAAATCCCTGAGAGCCACATGCTGTAGGGATCTAAACCTCACCACAATGATAAATAGGATGTGTTGGTGGGATAGATTTCTGTCCCAGAGACTCCCCATGCTTTGAAACAGGATTCCAATCTACATTAGGCAGAGCCCCTCACTAACACTTTTCAAGAGAAACCTTGACGAGTGGATGGGAAACAGAAAATTTACCCCGGGGATCACTGCAGTGGTTCTGCTGGACAGAGACACAGGGAACTAATGGCTCTGCTGGACAGAGGCACAGGGAACTAATCTAAGGGGGCAGCGAAAGCCAACACATTCTGTCTAGGCTTATAGATGCCCTCGGGCAGATAGCCTAGTACTTATCTATGAACCTATGAACCTATACTTTTATTTCTGCAAGGCAAAATAACAATATACATCCACTCTTCAGGCTGTTGTCTGGTCCTCAGTGATTGGAATAGCAATTCCTACTATTTATGCTGAACAGCTCTGGAAAACTCTGAGTGATACCTACTGATCTGGAAGACAATAACTGACTACTACTGCAACAACTACTGAACTACTACTGGACTTTGACTCAGGACATGCTTTTATAGCAGAATTTTTTTTAAAGACACAGAAAGCTGTTATGAGAATTCTACTCTCTCATATCAGACTTTAGAAAGTAAACATAACAGATGCTGTGGAGATTCTCTTCCTTTCAGCTCTGGCATATGATGACATCACATCCAGGTCAGCTGACTTGTGTAACCTACATTCAGAATTCTTTAAAATACGTACAGTAGGTTAGCCAGAAGAACACTGTTTGATTCAAACATCTTACATAAATCAAAGTAATAATCACAAAACATAAACTTATTTACAAAACCATAGCTAGTCATACTGGCATATATAAAACAAAGTAATTTACAATTATTTACAAGTATTTACAAAACTTCAGCCAGTCATGCCCGCACAGATAACAATAGCTGATATCCTCACATTTCTCCCCCTTTCAAGACTCAAGCTAGATTTTCAAGTGACCCTAGAAAATCGTTGCTTGAGAAAAATGGGGCTGACTGAACATGTATCAACCCACACCCTGTCTTGAGAATCCCTCCACATTGGCATTGCTATAATCTAGACTGGCTAACACTGGGGGTCCTCCTAAAGCTCTTTAAGTTTCTGGAATGCCTGCTAGCATTCTACAGCCCACACTACTTTATCTGGCTTGTTTTTCTTTGTTAGGTCAGTAAGAGATGCAGTTATTGCACTACAGTTGGGTACACATTTCATATAGTACCCCGCTGTCCCTAGGAAAGTTCTCATCTGCTTTTTGGTATCAGGGACAGGCCACACCTGAATAGCTTCCACTTTAGCAGGTTCTTGCCTAATCTTACCACTCTCTACTCTATGTGCTGGGTAGGAGAACTCTGCCATACCCACCTGACACTTACTAGGCTTAATGGTCAACCCTGACCTTTTTAATCTACCTAAGACCTACCTGTCATATTGAAGGTGTTCTTGCCAGGAATGACTGTAAATGGCAATACTGTCCAAATAAGTGAGAGCATAATCTTCTGCTTTTACTTAGAAATGATATACTAACCTCTGGAAGGTTGCTGTGGATTTCTTCATCCCAAAGTGCATCTTTGCAAACTCATATAATCCAAAAGGTGTTACAAAAGCTGACCTCTCTCTAGCAATGGGAATCAAGAGTACCCACCAGTATCCCTTGGTCAGATTAATAGTAGCCAGATACTTAGACCCATCCAAATGTTCTAAAGCTTCATCTGTTCTAAGCATGGGATACACTTCTGACTCTGTATAACTATTAACTTTCTGTAGCCTATGCAGAAGCTTACACTACCATCCTTCTTTAGTACCAATACTTCTTGGGAAGCCCAAGTACTACTAGACTCTGGATTACCCCCAGCTCCAGCAACTCCTTTACCTCCTCCTTCAAAGTCTGTTTGACTTGCTCAGGCACCCTATAAGGAGCTTGCTTGATAAGCCTTTGTGGTCCCATATCCACATAGTACTGCACTAGGTGAGTACACCCAGATTTCCTGGAGAACATGCCCCCAAATTCCTGTAAGACTGCTCTCATTTCATTAACCTGAATAGGGGATAGCTGCTGAGATATAGCTACCTCTCCAACAGAAGTCTCAGTATGAGTCTCACTAAGAAGGTCAGTCACCTATTCCCCCTCAGACTCCTCCTGCCATCCACTGTAAATACTCAGCACTAGGGCCTCCCTATCATGATAAGGTTTCATCATGTTAACATGGTACAACTTATGTCACTGCCTCCTGCCTACTAAGTTTACCATGTAGTTAACATCACCAAATTTCCTTACCACTTTGAGGGGTCCATCACAAGCTACCTACAGCTTATCGTGTCTGACAGGAATGAGCACCATAACCTGTTGCCAAACATGTATATTCTCGGGCTCGAGCATTCCTGTCATACCAAACTTTTTTCTGCTGTTGGGCTACTACTAGGTTGTCCTGGGCCAAATCCATGAGCTCCCTAAGCCTTGTCCCAATGTTTAGGACTTATGCCACAACCAACTCCATGTGGGATTCACGCTCACCTTCCCAGTCATCACAAATCAAATCTAAAGGCCCTCTCGCCCTATGCCTATATAGCAACACAAAGGGTGAAAAGCCTGTAGATTCATGAGGTACCTCACTATAGGCAAATGATAAATGGGGCAAATATTTGTTCCACTCTCATTTAAACTGGTACACAAATGGCTGTAGCATAGTCTTTAATGTACAGTTAAACCTCTCCATGGGACCATTAGTCTAGGGATGGAAGGGGGTGGTTTTTAGATGCTTCACCCCATGATGCTTCTACAGACAGGCCAGCAGGTCTAACATAAAGTTGGCATCTTGGTTAATCAGTATCTCCTTCAGAAAACCTACCCTGCTGAAAATTTCTAACAAGGCATTTGCCACTTTTTCTGCCTCAATGGAGGACAGAGCTACCGCCTCAGTATCTGGTAGCATAATCCACCAGAACCAGGATATACTTCTTTCCTGTTGAACTTGGAGTACACAGAGGTCCTACAATATCCATGGCTACCCTCTGAAATGGCTATTCAATCACAGGTAAAGGCATCAATGGAGCCTTGACCTTATCTCCCACCTTGCCTATCTTTTAGCACTGCTCACAGGTCCTGCAGTACCCATTTACATCCTTTGCAATCCCAGTATCTCTTAGTATGCTTTAATCCCATATGGCCTGCAAAAGGAATGTCATGGTCTATGGCTAGAAGTACGAGACAGTAGGCTCTTGGCACTACCAACTGCTATATTACCTCACCCTCTATCCCTCCCTCAGGGAGTCCACTCTCTGTACAGTAACCCTTTGTTTCAGTATACAGATTCCCCTCTTCCTTGAGCATCAGGTGCCTCCTTAGCTACCACTCTTAAGCCTTATGTAGGATATGTAAGTTGAGGTTGTCTGAACTCTACTTTTGTGACCCTTCCCAGTTCCCTTCCACAGGAAGCCCAGTATCCTCTGTCAGTAGTGCTTAACTGTCAGCCTGGATGCCACTACTCAACTCTGTTCTTGCAGTCATCATGTCCACAGGAACACCAGTACCTACCAGCAGCTGTGGTTCACCTTACAGTACCTATCTGTAGTTGTGGTTCACCTTCAGGCTCACTGCTACAAGGTAGCTCCCTCCCTGAAGTAACCACATGACCAGCCCCAGATTCAGGTATAGGATCTGTCTGGGTCTCCCCCAGGCTACCAGACCTATGTGCCTGTCTCCAATATATCACTGCATGCACACAAGGTTCTACACTATCAAAATCATTCCTATTAAGACATCTTCAGAGAAATCCTCAAACACACCTACCTGTCGTTTCCTTTTCCACCCTCTCAGTCAAGATGAACCCTGACCAAAGGTATTTCGAATGGGGTCCCACCCAAAGCTCTGACTGGTGTGGATTGTCCAAGCAAGTATTACTCCTTCTTAACTACTGCAGGCCTCACAATGGTTATATTAGAAGCAGTCTCTCTTAGCTGTGAGCTGACTTCCATCCACTAAGATAGTATAAAAATTTTGGTGATAATTTGGCACCTCTGTTGTTTCCAGACAACTTGTTACTAGCATTCTCTCATTCCCACCTGCTAGCTTCCTCACCTTTTGTTTCTGACCTTGATTCAATGGGCATTTGTATGCTACATGGCCTCTCTAATTACATTTGAAACATCTAATCACTGATCCTGACTGTGTGCTTAAACTAGTGGCTTCCCCTCTTACTGGTGTACTCTGTTGGAGTGGTTTAGGCTGCCCCCATGTGTTCCCTTATGTCCATGTGCAGCACTGGATATCCCTTTCTTATGTAGTGGTGTCCTATTTGCCAAGTAGAGAACTGCCCCCCCCCTTTCTCATCAACTCATTTGCAGAGTTACACTCTTGGTCCTCATGTCCTCAGGCAAAGCGCTGAGAGCTTGTTCCCTCACCAAAAGGTCTTCCAGTTCATCAAAAGTGGTGATCTGACACCCACTCACTACACTTGTATCTGCCTTGCTTCTGTGTTCAAAAAATGTTTTTCTATACATTTCAGGAGTTTATTTTAAGCAATCAAGTAATCAGTGTTTTACATGATCATAATTCAATGAATATCAGGCAGTTTAGTAACTGCATTAACAGCTCTACCATGGAGTAAGGTGGTCAGGAACTGTACCCAGAACCCTTTGTCAACATTATATTGTTTATATACCCTCTCAAATATATAAATAAAACTATCAGATTCATCACCCTCCCTGTACTGAGGAAAAAAATTACTGACCTTTATGGCTACTGGAGTTTGGTCATCCCCTTCACCATTACCTCCATGACCCTGTCAAATGGTTAGAAGCTCCTTTTCATGCTGTCTGTACCTCTCATTTTCTGCAGCTTCCATCTCCAAACATCACACTTCATACTGACACTGTTCCTGCTCTGTCTCCAAATATTTCACTTCCAGTTCATGATGCTGTCCCTTCTCCATCTCCCTTTCCTCAGATGCCAAATATCTGGCTTCCAGCTCAAACTGACACTGCTTCTCTCGCTCCTCAGCTTCCAGTTCAAGTCTCCTTAACTCCAAATTCATTTTTAAGTCCCCAGAAGAAAAGGTACACTGTCTTGTCTTGGAAGGCTGCTTATCCCCAATTCCAAACTGGATATCCTCTAAGCTGCTGGTCTGATCTGCAGCTGTGACTAAGGCTGAGATCATTGCTTCCTTAGTAAAGCTGGCATGCAGCAGTCCTTTGGCTTCACATACCTTGGCCAACTGTTTCCTGATCAGCTTGCTATACTCCTCTGCTGACCTCCTTGCCTGCTGTCCCTGACTAAACTGACTAAAACATAATTAGAACTGTTGTGAAATGAAACGTTGTATGTTTATCTTGTGGCTGCCAGGAGTACACACCTCAGTGAGAACTACCCACAGGCTACAAAATCTGAATTAAAATCCCACACTGCTGGCACCAAATAATGTAACAACCCCACTTAAACCTGGGGCAGTAACTTAGGAGCTTTAGTCTTCACCACTGCCTCTGGTAAAAGAGCATCACTGAAAGCAGGATAGAAAATACATAATTTCCCATAACAGAACACCGGTAACCAGTTCCAAACCTGGAATTGGACTACATGCTTCATTCCAGGTCTGCAAATTAGTTTTCACACTAACCGCTGCAGAGCAATGTGTTCCATATCTAATTTTTCACACACATATACTCACCTGGGAAAGGCTGACACAGAGTCACCTATCTCCAGATTACAGGGTAGCTGCCACCAGTCTAATACTCTAAGGTTTTTACAAGGGGTAACATACTGTGTGAAATTAAAACTGATAAGAATGGTAGAGTGTGAAGGAAGCAGTAAGGCTTTTGGTAGTGGCCCCAGTGTTATCACAAAAAGCATAAACACTCTCAGGTTACTAAACACATTTTTTAAATAACCAGCCACAATAGATGGTAGTAAAATATTTAATAAATAAAATTATTTAAAACATATATGCGCTAACTTTCTAAAGATTAAGTGTCACCATCTAATCTAGTTAACTCATCAAGGCAAGATGATACTCTTACTTCTGCAAGGCAAAAATAAAAATATACATCCACTCTTCAGGCTGTTCTCTGGTCCACAGTGACTGGAATAGCAACTCCTATTATTTCTGCTGAACAGCTCTGGAAAACTCTGAGTTATAACTACTGATCTGGAAAACAACAACTAACTACTACAACAACTACTGCAACAATGGACGAACAACTTCTGAACTTTAACTGACTCAGGACCTGCTTTTATAACATAATTGTTTAAAAGACACAGAAAGCTGTTATGAGAATTCTACTTTGTCATATCAGATTTTAGAAAGTAAACAAAACAGCTGCTGTGGAGACTTTATTCTTTTCAGCTCTGGCACACAATGACACCACATCTAGGACAACTGTCTGGCAAAACCTACATTCAGAATTCTTTTTAAAAACATGTACATTTGGTCAGCCAGAAGAACACTGCTTGATTCAAGCATCTCACATAAATCAAAGTAGTAATCACAAAACATGATCTTATTTACAAAACCATAGCTAGTCATATTGACATATATAACACAAGGTAATTTACAATTATTTACAAGTATTTACAAAACTTCAGCCAGTCATGCTAGCACGAATAACAATATCTGATATCCTCACACTTGTGGCTAGATTAAAAACCATGTCTCTATAACCTGTCCTGCACAGGATGAGGTGACATCTGTCTGGCCTCCAGGCCAAACTCTGACCCTGCTCTGGTGGGTGTAATGCATATCCACAAGTCTGAAATAGCTAATGACAGCAGTGTCTGTTGAGGAGAATAGGCTAATAGCAGTCCTACATGCTGGTATATAATGTAATGTCAAGGAAATACACACACACACACACACACACACACACACACACACACACACACACACAATTGACTGCAGTGAGAATAGAACCCCTGCCTATCTAAATACACAGACTACAGAAGACAATACTTTACATAAGTGCCATGGCACAAGTCTGACTTGGAGTGTCTCAGACAACACTTTATAGCTGATGACATCATCAGTGTGTGTGTTGAGGAGAATAAGATAATAACATTGTCCCACATGCTGGTGTAAAATGCTATCTGCAATGTCAAGCAAGAGCACACACACACACACACACACACACACACACACACACACACACACACACACACACACACACACACACGCACACGCACGCATGCACACACACACACACACACACACACACACACACACACACACACACTTGACTGCAGTGAGAATAAAACCCCTACCAATCTAAGTACACAGACTACAGAACACAGTACTTTATGCAAGCACCTTGGTCCAAGTATGACTTTTACAATAGTGTAGGTCATTGTAGTAGATTACATTAGCAGGCCATGTGAGAGAGCAGGTGTTGGGAGGCCTGCATGAATGGATGTGTAGGCATGTGCAAGTATCAAAACACTGTCAATCCATGGCATTGGAGCAATAATGATAGGATACATGCTTCTACTCTTCTGTCTAGACATGCACACACACTCCCAGTTGATGGCATTGGGAATAGAGCCCCAACCTATCTAAATACACAGACTACAGAATACTGAACTTCATGCAAACACCACAGCCCAAGTCTGACTTCTACTAGAGTGCACGTCAACTTATAATAGATGACATGAGCAGGCCATGTCTAAGAACAGCTGTTGGGAGACCTGCATGAAATGGATGTGTAGGGGAGTGCAAGTATCAAAATACTGTCAATCCGTGGCATTGGAGCAGTTACTGTAGGATACACAATTCTGATCTTTTGTCTAGTCACATACCCACACACACACCCATACACACACACACACACACACACACACACACACACACACACACACACGCACGCACACACACACACACACACACACACACATGCACACACAGTTGTTAGCAGAGTAATTTTGTGAGCAGCATCAACGGGTCCTGTCCATGAAGGACATAGGTGCCATCTCAGAAGTGACTTTATAATCATCCAACAAGTTGCCAAGGTTGTGTTGAACAGAGTCATTGAGGAGCACTCCAGCACATGCACAGGAGTGTCAATTGCTGGGGGTTATATCTGTTTCCCCAGCCTGTTCTGTTTATGTCACAGGCTAGGTTGATAATCCTAGAACAAGTTATTCTTGTCCCATTTGATTTGCAGATGTTGAGAAATTCCAGTAGGGCAGGGTCTGAGACTGCTCTGTAGGCCAGGCAAAGGTCACCTCTCAGCAGCCTGCATGATACTGAATGCAGTGGCAGGTCTATCAGTCTTTCCATGTATGTCATGTTTGGAGGCCATGAATTTTCCCAGTCACAAACCTCTGTGTTTTCTCCAATTGATGCAGGTGTCTGGTATGGCACAGAAAGTAGGGACCATTGTACCCAATTAGTGGTCTAGAGTAGAGTACAGCAGAGCTATGACCTCCCTGGTCTTGGATGTGATATCCATATGTATGAGGTGCCCAATGCAGAATGTGTTTCTCACCACTATGGCCACATAGTGATGAAAGTATAGACTGCTATCAACGTGTGTTCCCAAGTCTCACAACACTGTGTTTGAACTTAGAGGGGTGCTATGTATATCATAATTATCAGGGGAACTTCATTGCCAAAGTGGAAAATGAAGCATTGTTTGCTTTAAGTTTCAGTCCATGAGTTTGGAACCAAACATTTGTCTGTGTCAGCCCTTTCAGTAATATGTTATAATCATTGAGTGACTCTATATCCATACTGTTGCCTGGATTTCAGAGAAATAGTTTCCAAACAGTTGAGGACCCAGCACAGATCCTTGTGGTATTCCGCTGGTAAGTGGTTTAGTGGTGGAGGTGCAGTCTCCAACTTTGACAGTGTGTGTTCTGCCAGTGAGCCAGTTGGCTATCCATCTAGGAATGAATGGCTTAATTCCCAGATGGGAGATTTTCACTATGAGATATGAATGGGGATAGTGTCAAATGCCTCGGATAACTCAACATAGGTGGTATGTCCTGTTATCCCTCATCCAGGTCTTTGGGGTCACTAACAAAGATGTTCACTAGGTTTAATAATACCAAAAAGAAGATGAAGGCAATAATAAGTCACTGATAAACGTAAAAACGTATTGTGTTACAAGAATAAATTCCTTTGAGTTTCCAACAGTGTTGCGGGCTTCCCTTGTGGTTGTTTGGGCAATTTTTTACGTTTATCACTAGGTTTAATAAGCAAGATCTAACCTAGACAAAATCAAAATGGGTCTGGTCAAGTGTGTTGAAGGTCACTATGTCCCTGTGGATAAGGTCCATGCTGATTCCTTCCCTAACCTTGCAGATAAGACTTTTTAGGCTTATGGGTCAATAGTTGTAGTTCTTCATGTTACCAGATTGAAGTGCATTGCATATCACACAACACTGGATATTACTTAACACTGGATATTACTTTCTGTAATGTAGGTGATATATGTGTGGGAAAAATTACTAAGACACCAAGGTTGCAGTGTTTAGGGGGGAGGCAACACATGGCTGTATTGTAAATATGTAACATATTCTTAGATAGGGCCCTCAGATTATTATGTTTCAGAATGGAACATAATCATAGACAGAAAATGAACAGTAAGCAGCAGTGAACCATAATAATATTTACTTTTCCATAACACAATGAGCAGCTGGTTTGAGCAATGGTTGGCAAAATGTATGCACATGTGAGATGCACATTTCCAATACTATTTATGCTTCTGTGTAGTTAAGCAGTGCACAAATGTGAGCCACATTACTAAAGTCTGAGAGTTAGTACTGACTCTAAGAAATGCATCTGCTGTTTAACTGATTCTGTGGCAGCATGTGTTAATGCATTGATACAAGGCTTTCTGAGCCCAGATGATACTGGGTTGGAATCCAGGTATATCTAATACTTTTCAATAAGAATGAATATAATGGAAAGTGAAACAACAGTAGAAGTGTATGAAAATCCTGTATTAGGGCCCAGGACCTTATGTATTGGGGTCCTACACTTACACTTGTTGCCACAAGAAAGTTGAAATAACACCTGCTCATGTTTCAGTTCATTTCTATCAACTGCAGTGTCACAGTAGTTAAAAAATGGTTGCACACCCTGTACTAGAAACCAGAACTATCTGCACTCCAGCTCTACACTTACACCTGCTGCCATAGGACTAGTTACATGACATTCCAAAATTTGATAATCATTCTTAAGGTCTCTCTGTTAACTGCCATGAAACTCCACTTAGCTGGTTTGTGCAGTGACCAGTTGAATTTATTGAATGTATCTGGTTTCTATTTTTGGCTATCTGGCTCCTATCTGCTTCTTGTGTGGTTCAGTTGTCCAGTTTGCTCACTGCCCTGCTTCACACAAATGAGAGAAGCACAGCCAAACCTGCCATTTATTTCCTCTGTTCCTGTTCCTGTGATTGCGCTAAGCACTGCATTGCACAAACAATGCCCCCTCCAAAAAAATCAATAAAAAAACTAAAGACAAAACAAAAACCAAATGGAAAGTAGCTGACACGAGGAAAAGCAATGTATGACATACACACTACAAAATGTTAGTACACATGAGATATTTCTACCGAGGTCTAGATTTCATCTCTCACTCCACTGAGCCTTCAAAGCACAGTAAGGGTGCCTTATCTCTCTTTGCCACACATCGAGCTTTGCAACAAGGAACTGGAATCATTCTGCATGCAGCCAACTGCAACATCATCTACAGTAATATGACACCACACAACTGTTATTTGTACATGTATTATTTTTGGATGTAGTGCACTTAGTAATCACACAGCCAGTTATGATTATTGCTTCCAAATATACAGCTCTGTGTTACCTCCCTGTGTTTTTGGTCATTCTTCTCTTGTCTGACCAGCAATCTGAGAAATGCAGTCTGTAAGCCATTCTATATCATTGGCCTTAAAATGTGTGTGAATATTAAATGGTAATAATATCATATTCCGTTGCCAACAAATGAAAGGGAGGTCAGATATTAATGAAGAGAACCTGTGAATTGTGTACTACTTACATTTACAAACCTGAAAAAAATCAACTACCACTTTATAAGTCTAACCTGACAACCACTGGTGGTAGGGCAGTCTGCATTGCTGTCATGTTTACCTTCTCCCAACAAGTAATCATTCATAGTTGCAATTCATTAAACACAAACACTGAGGGAGTACCTGGACTATGTTTACATATGCCACATGGACTCAAGGATTTGGGATTCAGCAATTCTAATGAGTTCACACCTCATTTGTATCTTCACCATGCTCTCAACCCTTAATCTGCACCAGAAAAGGCAAATGTGTAGCCAGGAGAAACTGAAGGTGAGCATACTTGTTTATGTGGTGAACACAGAAGAGAGGCTATTATTTTGGGATATGTCTGCACTGAGGATTACTGATTTTGAGAAGTTATGCCTGCATTTTGTCATCTACATACTGCATATGCTGACATGTAATTATGAATAATCAGTTTAATAGTTTTATATATATTTTAATTAGCAATGCTTTTATACTTTTATCTATATGCATTAGTTAGACGTGTACTGATGGCATGAGAAAGTTTGTCAGGGCATTTCACAGGTATACATGATTGGCAATACATTCAGATGGAATATTCTGTATTAAATCTATAGACATGTTTCAGAGACAAGTCATTTAATAGTACTTTTAGCATTTCAAAGATACTTTGTTAGCCAAATGTGTCATTTGCCTGTGGGGGTGGGGGAGCAAAGTTGCATTTATGTTATGGCCCAAACATGAATATGGTGCTATTGTTACTGTCCATTTTTTGCATCCAGCCTGCACATATAAGTCAAATATGCCTCTGCTGTGACATGTTAAGGTCATTTCTGTACAAATCTCCCACCTTTTACTTGCTTACGCTACCAAGTAAGAACATGCAAAGATATGCAACTCATTCATATTATTATGCAATACACAACTTATCCACACAACCACCAGGGGCAGCAATATCCTAGACCTGGTCATTACAAACATGGGCGACCGTTGTTCCACACCAGCGGTCAATTCCTCATTGGTCAGATCCGACCACAAGCTAATCACCCTAGACATCCACATCCTGCCCCCACCCACATTAGGGAAACCACCGTAAAAAATTTCTCCAAAGCCAACTTCATGCTTCTTGAGACAGAAGTGGCAAACTTCACGACACCCATGCACAAACGCACTTTATAAGCACTTACACAAGTGTATGGATCATGCTATCCCTAACAGAGCCAAGATACTAACTGCCAAAAAAAGGAAGCCAATCTGGTGGTCCCCTGCCATAAATAAACTACAACAGAATAAAGAAACTGTTGCAAAAAAATAATAAAATCCCATGATTGGAGGAACTCCCTGGTCAGCCTCAGTAAGAACTTGAGATCCCTCATAAAATCCTCCAAAGCTAGTTATGAAAACAAAATCACCACTGATTCTAAAGACAACCACAAAGCATTCTATAGATATGTCAAGAATCTTAATGGCAACACTCAGATCTGCTCTGAGTTACAGCACAATGGCACTAAATATACAGAACCAACTGATATTGACAACATCCTGGCAGATAGATTCAGTGCTAACTTTACCTCCCCCTCACCCCCTAAAGGGCCCATCTCTATACCAGAAGAATGCAAAGTTCCCGTAATTATGGCTGCACAGTTAAAAACCACACTCTCCAAAGCCAATAACACAGCATCCATGGGACCTGACAACATCAAAGGCTGCATTCTACATGAACTACAGAATGAACTGACACCCCACCTAAGCACCAGGTTCAATCATAGCCTCACCTCAGGCTTTGTGCCCACTGAATGGCACACAGTGACAGTTATCCCACTCCACAAAGGGGGAGCCACAACAGACCCTGGTAACTACCGCCCCATTAGCCTAATGAGCCTGGTCTGCAAGGCCATGGAATGTATTATCATGGAACTTATAAACAAAGACAATGGTAATCTCCAAACTCTGGACCCCACCCAGTTCAGGTTTGTAAAAGGCAGATAATTTCTCCTAAACCTGACAGACTTCTTTGAAGCAGTCACCAAAGCTGTAGAGGAGGGTAAGGTGGTTCACATAGCCTATCTAGATCTCGGCAAGGCTTTTGATACCATCCACCACTCTGGAGTTATAGATAAACTCACCAAACTAGGTATAAATCCCTATGTCATATGATGAGTTGCCAACTGGCTCACTGACAGAACCCACACTGTGAAAGCAGCAGACTCCAAATCTGATTTTAGACCAGTGACAAGTGGAGTATCACAGGTTTCAGTTCTAAGTCCTCTCCTGTTTGGTATCAACTTTTCTGAAGTACAGGCTAACACAGAAGGACCTTGGCTAATGAAGTTCACAGATGACTGCAAACAAGGAGCCATAATCAAAACTCCTAACAATGTGGACATCCTACAAAGGGGCCTTACTTAGACAGATGCCTGGTGTCAAAGCCATGGCCTCAAGCTCAATGACAAAAGTGCATTGACATCCCCTTTGGTAAAAACTCTGTAACCATGAGCTAACACATAGGTGGCAGTCTACTTAACACCAAAAGTATGATAAGAGACCTTGGGACACAGGTGGACAGTAGTCTCTCCTTTTATAACCACATTGCCATAGTGGTTAGGAAATCCTTCTATGTGGCACACCTCATCATAAAAGGTTTCTCATCCAGGAAAAAAGAGGTCTTTGTTCCCCTCTACTTGTCACTCATTAGACCCATTATAGAATACAGCACCCCTTTTGGTATGTACCTCACAAGACATCTACAACAACTGTAAAGGCCACAGAAATACCTTCCAAAGATGATTACTGGCCTCAAACAGATGCCCTATGCAGACCGTCTCAAAAAACTCCAGCTTTACTCCATTGCATATCGCCTACTCAGAGGTGAGCTCTGCCTAACTTACAAATCTATGTTAAACCCAGAGCTGTTGGACATGCTCCACTTAAAGAAATCCCAATCCCTCCAAGTTACATGCTCTAGGGACCTAAACCTTGTCAGCACTATAAACAGAACATGCTGGAGGGATAGATTCATGTCCCAGAGACTTCCCATACTCTGGAACAAACTACCTATCTTTATGAAACAAAACTCCTCATTAGCACTCTTCAAGAAAAATCCTGATGATTGGATGGGAAATAGGAAATTCACCCCAGGGATCACCTCTGTGGCTCTGCTCAACAGGGGCACAGGAAAATAATTTTCTTGGGTGGTGAAAGCCAGGGTACCTTTTTGGCTAGGACTATATAGGCCCTAGGGCTAATAGCCTAGTACCTACCTATGAACCTATGAACTTTAGGTTCAAGACTTGCCTTGTAAATGCAACAATTGCCACCATTTTTGATCAGGGTTGACTCTGTCTGATGCAAGTAGTACACAGCCAATACATGGAGAGGTAAAGGTTATAAGAGTTGCCTGGCATCAATGTTACTATATGTATGTGCATAAAAGGTAAGTTTTATGCTCCTAGCTAGTTAGTGAGTGTGTTATGTATTGTCTCTTAACCAATGCAAGGGCATATTGAGCATAACTGTGTCTGCCTCCAGTCACAGCAGCTGGTGGTTCACATGCTGTGTAGCATGGCACATATTGTGAATATTTCAGTACATGTCCATGGATTGCTCTGGGGGGTTCCCCCAGATGTATATAGGCACTGGAACTGTGACTCCAGCAGTCCAAACACACTCTGTGATATTTCAGGTTTGTGCATATGCCTCATTATGACATTCTTCAGTGGGTGTGTGTGCATTTCTGATGGGTGTTATCAGCCACGGCTCCAGTGCATAACCTGCATCCCAAAGTAAATGACCCTGTAGGATATCCCCCCCCCTAGCAAACATCTAGTACAGTTGGGAGGTGTGCCAGATATGTGAGTTGTGGTAACTGCCAGGATTGCTAACACACACATTCAAGATGACTCCCTTGGCATTACACATGACTTGGCTGTTGATAGAGTAGTATCCCTCTCTGTTTATGTAGAGCCTACATCATTCTCTGTGTGGTGCCTTAATTTCTATATGTGTGTAATCTATAGCACACAGTACTTTAGGGTAGTGTGTTACATGGTAGAACTCCTACATATTTCTGGCCCTCTTCGCAGGTATATGAAGAAAATAGATGTGTTCACTGGCATGTTGGAGTACAGCATTCAGAAACTGATGGAGGATCCTGGATGCTGATCCCTGTGACACCCCCAGAACATCCCCTGTTGGTCTCTGAAAGGTACCTCTAGTTAAGATTTTAAGTGCTATGCATACCTTTTTCTCCACTAGGATGGGTTCCCCTTGGTTGACCCTAGCTCTGAGTTGAGGATGACAGAGGTTGCAGAGTTCTAGTAGTATGCCCCTATCAACACTGTAGCACTCTACAATTTCCACATCATGTAGGTTGTGAAAAGTTAAATAGGGCCTGAAAACTCTTCTCTTTCTTGGCCCAGGTGTAGTGGCAGCAGTAGCAGCATATACTTCAGCCTGTTGCACATACAAATTAATGAAATCAGCAGCAGCCCTTAACATTCTTTCTGTGTAGACTCCTTCCCATGTCTGTACTTCAATACATTTTGGAATTAACAGGGAAATCTACATTGTCATTTTATAGCTTGTTGAATAACTCCGCTGTGTGGGATTGGTGGATTAACATGCATTTCAGCTGCTTATGCTGTAATCAGCATGCCACAGTGTTTACCTTGTTTGTGCGGTGGTGCATACCTCTACACAGTGCTTACTAAATTTAAAACTCTGTGCTACCTTATAGGTTTTATTGAATTTGGCTGATTGTTTATATCACTGCTAACGGCATGATCTTATAATGTATATTGGTGTGAGTGGGTCAAAGTATTGTGCTTTAGGGTATGTGAACAGTACTGTGGCAAAACTGTGCTGTTTGGGACTGGGACACTATATTTTCTTTAGAGGAATGGGACAAAGCAATGAGGTCCTCATTATACTTGCAGCTTTTTTATTTTCTTAGCTTCAACGATGATACAACTAAATTAGAATGAAACAACTGACTGTTAACAGAATTTTTGTTGGCAAGGACTATTCTGGATTAACAGTAGACAAGGCAATAAGGGTTAATAATAGGAACATATGTGGTCTTCACTAGAAATAGTAAATTATTTTCTTATAAGTCATGTGAAGAAATAAGTAAATTGCGTTGAGAAAAAAAAGCATGCTGTCTGAAATACTTCAGTATAGCATTCTCATTATTTTTTCATTTTGTGAATTTTTTTAAGAACTTTCTCTGCCAATTAAAAAATAGAAAATAACTGACTGTGTACATTATTTGTTGCTGTAGAGATATGAAAGATATGGAATGCACATTTTTTTCATAATGCCTGTCACCACTCTAATGTCTTGCTGATATCAGTTGTGTATGGTTGCAGCTTCAAAACATAGAGAAATAAAGTATTGATTACAATTCTGGGTAATCTGGGTTTGATCAGTGGTCCGGAGATAGGTAGAACTGCTCTGGCAGAGAGAGGAGAATGATGAGACAATTAATGCATACCTCGATCAAGGGAGAGGAGTGGTACACATGTCTGGGGCACACACTCTGTGTTATGAGCCTTGGTGGGGACCAGAGAACCCAAAAAAGTATTTATTTCAAGGGGCTGAGGACAACAAGGGTTGTGTTTCTCAGTAAAATGGGTGACATTCCTTGCAGTGCCCAACACTATGCCTGACATTTGTCCATCTACAGAGCTATATAGAGGAATAGATGACCAGAAAGAGACAACCCTGAGCCATCATACACATGATGGCAGCACACTTTGAGCCTACTTATTCCTCACATCCTAGGGAAACAAATTGTCCATGAAGCTCTCACCCTTCAGAGAATGAATGGGTAAATAGATTGACCAGGGCAGAGCATCGAGGATTTAGATGGATCCTGTGCAACAACCAAAAAAACAAAATGTTGTCAATTAGCATGAAATGTGTCGTACTTCAAAGCTTATGCATACATGCAGATGTTTGCACCAGACAAGTATTTATCTCATGCACTGATCCTTTGCATTTTGGATTCATAGAAATAAATTGGTCTAGGTTTCAGATATGAAGTAGTTGGTGGTGAATAAGAATAATTGTGGGGTCTTCCTAGCCCATATGATAAGAACTGTGATAAGTTAAACACTTTAGGATACTGTTTAGTTAGTCAACCATATTTATTCCCTTCTTGCCTTTAGGTTAACTGTAATTTTTGATGCTGTTTCTACTACTTCTGTTATGATAATCACCTACTCTGTCCTGAATGAATTTAATGAAACAAATGTAATGTAAATGTAAATTAAAAAATTAGCTGGTTGGGATCAAATGCATTTTTAATAATATATTGTGTGACATTTTAGTATCCTATTAAAATTCTGGGGGAATTCAGTAAAGCTTACATGATAATTTTTACCATGTGTGCATTGCGACACAATGCGTACTCGGGTGCAACAAGTTTTAGATTCAGTAAACTCTGTGTAGCAGTGCACAATCAAACACACCCACACGCAAATATGGAAACTTTCATGGAATGCAAATTTCAGCATAAATAGCTGAAATTTTATGCTAATGAAACAAATCAACACAACTGAGCAATCCAACAACTTATAATGAAACTATGTAGACTCCCTGCTGGACTCAATAAACTCCATGTAGGCTCCATGTAAAGCCTACACGGAGTGTATCTGTGTACATGGCCATGATGTCCTCTCAGCAACACATAATGCATATTAATGATGTGCAGTGCACCTAAGTGAGGTCTCGTGGCACATCCAGATAGTGTTGGCCATGAAAACTAGTAGAACAACATGCATAATGAATCTGTATACAGGACAGCACCAACAGTCTGCCCCCATAACTCCAAACCTCTTAAAGCAAGAAATCTGTACAAATCCACTAAATACAGTGGAGCAAAGGCCGGCAAATAGTGACATCCTGCCCTTATAAACTTATGAATGTGCCAAAATAAATGGGTATGTATTAGCATGCATCCTCTGAAGATTATGAAGTCCTAAATGAAAACATCAGTCATGATTTAGTGCCATCCATCTTGAATGTTACAAAATCACAAATTGTATGAGGAACACCACAAAAATAACAGCCAAAATCCTGGAAAACTGCCAGAACACATTATATCTATATAGTTTGGCTTTCTTCCTAATTTTTTTATGCCATGTTTGCATGATGCACCATGGCGTTTGGCTATGCTTGCCCCATTTTCAAAACGGGACCACCCATGTATCAGACATGACCCAGACATCCAAAAATAGAAACTGAATGCTTTCACTTGCTATTACTCATCCCTGCTGGGCATCATGCAAACCCAGTAAGCAGGGCTGTGCTACGTGGATACCAAAAGTTTAAGAATAAATACTAAAGTATGTGACTATAGGTAAAACATCCTGTGGTGACATGTGTAAAGTGTTGGACTGGAGTGCAGATGGTCCTGATTCTAGTCCTGGGTATGCAACCTTTATTTATAGTGTTGTGACACTGCAGTTTACATAAATAAAGGTGTAACAAAATAACCATGGAATAGCATTGGTTGTAAGTTATTTTTGGATACATTTAAAAAAGTTGTGTGCCATTTACCATTGTGCAAACCAATGCACTTGCTTTACTGTGTTTGTGTGATGGTAAGCGGCATGCGACTTTTTTGAATGTATCAAAATGTAGACAGTGCACACTCTCAGTAAGCGCAATTGGTGGGAAAATGTATTTAAAGGTGAATCAGCAGACATTGTACTTTAGACATTGAGCTCAACCTTGTGCAGCAATGACATGCATTGGAGAGGGTATGCATTTCAGAGTACAGTGGTAGGATGTCCAGGATTCCAAGGACTTTATTGGAATCCTGGTTAAGGATCATGGGCCACGGCTGATGTAGGAGAACTATACCAGCTCACAATTTAAATCTGAGACTTGGGATAGTTTGGCAAGGGCCCTTATTGGTGTGACTGGTATCCTCCATACTTGGGAATAATATCATCACCATTATGATGACCTTTGCCACAGGAAAATGGATACCCTTGATTGCTGGGCAGAAAATACCCCAGAAATATGTATATAAGCTTTACATTTAGAACTTGTAAATATTCAAGCTGAATATGGTAGAAACTGGTATTCATAATTTATTTAATTATTTAATATTTGTTTACCGGGAAAGTCTGACTTGGAACAAAGCCAATTTTCAGTGGAGGACTGGGGAGAAATGTTCCAGATGCATATCTGTGTAACATGGGAGGAAACCAGAGCACCCAGAGGAAACAACACAGATGCAGGGAGGACAGAACCTCTTGCTGTGAGGTTACAACACAACAGCTGCACCACTGCACCATTCAATGCTTTTTTTCTTTTTCCCCTTTTTCCACAGCTGCAGAAGATATAGCCTCAAATGTGAGGTCCCATGTGAGGCAATTGGCCAGGATGTGAGAAGCGTGTGGTAAGTAAGCATGATTACATAAAGTATTGTTATTGCAGCCTTAACAGTGATCGATGGATTCATTGCTATTGCATACAGTTATATGAACTTGGGAATGCATATCTGAACTGTAAAAGCAAGTATCCATGTATTACTCTGTAGCGTAGCTTTCAACTCTACTTATTTCTGCTGTATACCCACATTTAAGAATCACTGTCTTGGTCTGTTCATTGTAGGATTCATGGTTGTCTGGCAAGTAATTTATATTGGAGTCAATAAATAATGAGTATCAAAGTGTATGTTAACACAAATCCTGTGCAACTATCCATGTGTTTAACAGCAATACTTGAAATATGTTCCTAGTTATGGGTGATTGTACACCCATTAATTTATGATATGTCAAGATATCCTACTCTAAAAGGTGGAGAGGTATTGTCTGTAACACAAAGCAACAGTTGCACATTCTCAGATAACAGTGAACACAAATTTATCAATTATAAAAGGAAAGAGTGTTTGCATTATATTGTATTCCAGTTGAGAAGTATGGTATTACAGTAGTGACTTCTTGTGGGCTCTAATACCACACTCCCCAAATTTAATACTTAGCTGATAAAAATACTGTTTTAGCTTGTCAACAGTAAAAAATAAAGTAGTTACATAATCATCATTTTAGCATTTAAAGTGCAGACCTCTAGATCTGTGTCTTGAATGGATTGCTGTCAAGTATAATCACTCTACATGTATTCCAAGTAATAAAGACAATTCTTGGTAGTTGTCATTGTTAGCAGTAGAATGTAACAGAATAGAATTGTATATTATCTGTGCAGTTACTCATGCTCCTCTATTTTTCTCTCACACCACCCCCTTTTCTTCTTTTATTTAGTTTATTTTTATTATTATATTATTTATACAATCAAATTACATATTATTATATTATTTATTACATCTTATATCTTATTTATATTATATATAATTTCATATTTGTTTGTTGTTAAATGCTTTTACATTTTTATGATTTATCATCTTGCTTGCAATTATATTATATGAAACTTTTTTATACTGCTTTATTATTGTTTCTCTAATTTAATTTGTTTTATATTTTATCTAATATTTGGTTGGAATTTTATTGATACTATTACTACAGCACAGCAGGGCAGGTTGGTTCCCAGTGATCTGTCTAAACTTGCTCCACTGGCTGAAGCACCAAGGCCCAGCACTTCTGGGATCCAGCATGGCAGCAATCCCCCTGCTACCCCAACTTACCTGGATCCTCAGGTAGTTCTGCCCCAGGGGCCAGGCCTTTGATCCCCTCTGGGAGCAGAAGCAGATGGGGTGCACACATCACCTGAGCAAAGTTGCCATCTGTGGTGCATAGGATTGTGTACCAGATCATAGGTACATGCCTATGCCAGATGGAGAGCCTGCTTTCCATCTTGGTATGGCAAACCAGCTGTAGGAACAGACATCAGCCACTGCAGCCAGCGGCACAGTGATGGAACAGTGCTGACAGTCCATTGGGTGAGTACTTGAGTTACACTGCTACAGTGCTGACATCCATGGGACCTTGAACCTCCTATCCCCACTCCAACCAAGCTGTTCATCCCCTCTTGTGTCCCTCACCAACCCTTTCTCTTGTCTTGTATGTCTTGTCTGTCTGCAAATGCTTCCTCACCTTCCCAACCTGCCAGCCCCAGACTCGCCTATATCCCTTCCCCAACACTCCACTCTCTCTTCTTAAAAAAAGGGCACCTGTCCCAAAAAAAAATATTTCATCCCATTCACAGATCTCCATTTCACACAAATGTCCATTTGACACACTTATTTTTCTCCAACTGGCTTTACAACACAAGTATGTTGTTGTCACCCCTCTCTCTTGAGATGACAGTCCAAATTCAGCTAATAAACTGCACATGTGCCCATTTGTTACTGATAAAGAAATTAATAGCTATGGTTCTTACCAACACCCTTCCTGCACATTCCTGCCTTCCTTTCATTTTGTTTTTCCCCCTGCTTGCTTTCCATTTCACCACTTTCCTATTTACCCCATTTCTTTTCTTTAAAGAATCATGCGAGATGGTGAACAATGTGCACCATTGCTAAGCAATGGTAAGCAGCAGTAGAAACAGTGACTGTATCATACACACTTGTAAAATTTATGGCGACACTCTATTTGAACTCAGTACCATCTGTCTTCATTAACAATGCATTAACCCATCCAGTCACAGACTCAGTTAATTACCAAATGTATTTTAAATAATCAATACTAATTCTACTATATTCTCAATAAACAGTGTTTGTGCAATACCACACACCAGGCTGATAAAATATTAATTAAACAATAGGAGTATATCTGTCAACTTGGCAGAGCAATATATCTGGACATAGCCATACACAATGGGGGGGGGGGACATCACTAAAGTGACATGTTGTGAATTTTGCTCTTACAAACTTAGAGACATGATAGAATAACAGGTATTTCATTATTATTAATTGATTTACTTAAGTAGCAGGTGTATGCAATAGCACATTATTATGCAATTATCTATACAATGTGTAAAATCCCCCTGATCCTCAACTGACTCTGTAGTACTATTTGTTAAATGCATTTATGGTATTTTGTTTTGGTTAAAATACAGGTGTATCTATAAGTTCAAATATTTGTATGTGTATATCAAGATTATAAATTGTGATATTTATGAATATGTGTTACCAGCTGTGTATGCACTAAATGCAATAGTGATGAAATGCTGGTGCTAGATGGTACTGGTATCCAATGTAAGTTAATAAGCTCCTTTTTACCATTGATGTGTCAAAGTTGTGTATCATGCACCATCACTCAATGATTCTTTAAAAAAAAGAAAATAAAAAGGGTAAATAGGAAATTAGTGAAATTGGGAGCAAGCAGGGGTAAAACAAAGTGAAAGGAAGGCAGGAATGTGCAGGAAGGGTGTAGATAAGAACCACAGCTATCCATTTCTTCAAAAATAACAACTGAGCACATGAATAGGTTTGTTCTCTGAATTTAGACTATCACCGAGCAGAATTGCCATCTGTGGTGCATAGGATTGTGCACCAGATCATGGGTACATGCCTATGCCAGATGGAGAGCCTGCTTTCCATCCTGGTATGGCAAACCAACTGTAGGAGCAGACACCAGCCACTGCAGCCAGCAGCACAGTGCTGGGACAGTGCTGACAGTCCATTGGGTGAGTACTTGAGTCACACTGTTACAGTGCTGACATCCATGGGACCTTGAACATTCCATCCCCGCCCCAACCAAGCTGTTCATCCACGCTTGTGTCCCTCACCAACCCTGTCTCTTGTATGTCTTGTATGTCTGCAAATGCTTCCTCACCTTCCCAGATTACCTGCCCCAGACTTGCCTATATCCCTTCTGCCAACACTCCACTCTCTCTTCTTAAAAAAAAAGGGCACATGTGCCAAAAAAATATTTCATCCCATGCATAGCTCTCCATTTCACACAAATGTCCATTTGACACACTTAATTTGCTCAAATTGGCTTAACAACACAACTATGTTGTTGTCACCCCTCTCTCTTGAGATGACAGTCCAAATTCAGCTAATAAACTGCACATGTGCCCATTTGTTACTGATAAAGAAATGAATAGCTATGGTTCTTACCTACACCCTTCCTGCACATTCCTGCCTTCCTTTTATTTTGTTTTTCCCCCTGCTTGTTTTCCATTTCATCACTTTCCTATTTCCCCCATTTCTTTTCTTTAAAGAATCATGCGAGATGGTGTGCAATGTGCACCATTGCTAAGCAATGGTAAGCAGCAGTAGAAACAGCGAATGTTTCATACACACTTATAAAATTTATGGCGACACTCTAAACTAATTTGAACCCAGTACCATCTGTCTTTATTAACAATGCATTAACCCATCCAGTCACAGACTCAGTTAATTACCAAATGTATTTTAAATAATCAATACTAATTCTAATATATTCTCAATAAATGGTGTTTGCGCAATCCCACACACCAGGCTGATAAAATATTAATTAAACAATAGGAGCATATCTGTCAACTTGGTAAAGCAATATATCTGGACATAGCCATACACAATGGGGGGGGGGGGCATCGCTAAAGTTACATGTTGTGAATTTTGCCCTTACAAAGTTAGAGACATGATAGAATAACAGGTATTTCATTATTATTAATTGATTTACTTAAGTAGCAGGTGTATGCAACAGCACTTTTTTATGCAATTATCTATACAATGTGTAAAATACTCCTGCTACTCAACTGACTCTGTAGTACTATCTGTTAAATGCATTAATGGCATTTTGTTTTGGTTCAAATACAGGTGTATCTATCATTTCAAATATTTGTATGTGTATATCAAGATTATAAATTGTGATATTTATGAATATGTGTCACCAGCTGTGTGTGCACTAAACGCAATAGTTATGAAATGCTGGTGCTAGATGGTACTGGTATCCAATGTAAGTTAATAAGCTCCTTTTTATCATTAAACCAGGAACAGAATATGGAATTTAGTGCCAAAAAAGACCAAAAATACCAAAAGCAAAGCACTAAAAGCAAATAAGGCTGCAGTGCTTAGTACTTTGCTTTTGGTATTTTTGGTCCTTTTTATCATTGTTGTGTCAAAGCTGTGTATCATGCACCATCACTCAATGATTCTTTAAAAAAAAGAAAAGAAAAAGAGTAAATAGGAAATTGGTGAAATGAGGAGCAAGCAGGGGTAAAACAAAGTGTATGCAACAGCACTTTATTATGCAATTATCTATACAATGTGTGAAATACCCCTGCTACTCAACTGACTCTGTAGTACTATCTGTTAAATGCATTAATGGCATTTTGTTTTGGTTCAAATACAGGTGTATCTATCATTTCAAATATTTGTATGTGTATATCAAGATTATAAATTGTGATATTTATGAATATGTGTCACCAGCTGTGTGTGCACTAAACGCAATAGTTATGAAATGCTGGTGCTAGATGGTACTGGTATCCAATGTAAGTTAATAAGCTCCTTTTTATCATTAAACCAGGAACAGAATATGGAATTTAGTGCCAGAAAAGACCAAAAATACCAAAAGCAAAGCACTAAAAGGAAATAAGGCTGCAGTGCTTAGTGCTTTGCTTTTGGTATTTTTGGTCCTTTTTATCATTGTTGTGTCAAAGCTGTGTATCATGCACCATCACTCAATGATTCTTTAAAAAAAAGAAAAGAAAAAGAGTAAATAGGAAATTGGTGAAATGAGGAGCAAGCAGGGGTAAAACAAAGTGAAAGGAAGACAGGAATGTGCAGGAAGGGTGTAGATAAGAACCACAGCTAACCATTTCTTCAAAAATAACAACTGAGCACATGTATAGGTTTGTTATCTGAATATAGACTATCACCTCCAGAAAAAGGGGTATCAACAACATAACTATGCTGTGATGCCAATTGGACCAAATTAAGTGTGTCAAATCAAAATGAGTGTGAAATGGAGAGCTATGTATGGGATGATGTTTTTTGGGAGGTAGGCACCCTTTCTTTTTTTCTAAGGAGAGAATGGGATATTGGAGAAGCGACATAGGCAATTCTGATGCATGCAAGTTGAGAAGGTGAGGAAACATTTCCAGACAGACAAGTCATACAAGACAAGAAACAGGGTCAGTGAAGGACACAAGAGGAGGGTAAACACCTTGATGGGGGTAGGATTATTGTGAATCTATGGATTTCATGTTTGGTGACAGAGAGAATTGAGTCCTCACCCACTGTAGTGTCATCATTGTGATTTCGTTACACTGATGCCTGCAGTGTCTGACATCTCTGTGTCCTTGTGTTATTCAGGATGACAATGGATAGCAGTGTCTCCACTTTGTGTAGGTGTGCACCAATTGTGTGGTGCACAATCCTATGCACCAGACCTGGCAGTTCAGCTCAGGTGACAAAATCACCTCCTCTGTCTCTGTTCTGAGAATGAACCACAGGCCTATACTCAGGGGCAGAACTACCTGAGGGTCCAGGTAGGGCAGGGACAGCAAGCAGGGGTTGCCACCAGGCTGCATCCCAGAAGTGCTTGGCTTTGGTGCCATAGCCAGTGGATGGAGTGTAGGCAGACCACGAGGAACTGGCCTACCCTGCCATGCTGTAGAAATAACATAAATACAATTAAAATGACACAATGAAATAAAACATAACACAAAATAATGGACAGAAGAATATTAAATAAAATGTAACATATAATAAATTAATATAAAAATAATAAATAATGCAATTACAAACACAATGAAAATAATATGAAATGAAAATGTATTTAACAGAAAAACAGTAGAAAATTATACATAATAAAACATAATAAAATAATAATTATACATAATAAAACATAATAAAAATAATTATGATAATGGAAAATATGATTATATGCAAAATATAATAATAACAATGAAAATAATAAAACAATAATAAATTAAAAAAACAAACAAAGCTAATGAGTGGGGTGAGAGAAAAAAATAGCATTAGTAACTGCACAGATAATATGCAAAACCTTCTACAAATAATTTACTAAATTCTATTGCATTTTACTTTCAACAATACCAAAGGCTAATATATACCTTTATTACATTGAATACTACCCTGTTGCTAACACAGACACACTATAGTTCAGATCATATCACATCCAACAGTCATTCATGCGGGTGTATATTGCACATATGCATGTTCCACGTACAATGATTGCATTTGACAGCAGGCCATATGAGCCACGGCTACACAGGTCTGCACTTTTAGTGCTATCATTATGAATACGTAACACTACACTACACTAATTTTATTGATGATAACCTAAAACAGTATTCTAAAGAGCTGATTTTGAATATGGGGAATGTGGTATTTGAACCTGCAAGCAGTGTTAATTGTACTACTCTACCTTTCCTTTATTATACAGCATAATGCAAGCCCTCTTTCCTTTTACACTTTATAGATAAAGGGTCAGTGTTATTATCATAATCTGCAGCATGCTCTTGATGTCCCTGGTTTATAGGTCATACTTTACATTGCAATATTTATGTCAACTTAAAGTACTGTATACTTTGGACATGTAGTTTCTAAATTACCGCCCCTGTCTACTCTGTAATACTTTACTGTTGTTCTAACAAACATACTAATGCAGGCATGCTTTTGCTTTAGAATGGGCAAATGCATACTCAGTGTGATACAAATGCTTTCCACAATAAGCTGTATTTACTCCTAGTGCTAAAATAAGAGCACTATTTGGAAGCATACCTACCACTTGCATCTCGCATCCTTCTCATTCGTTCCTCATAGGTCTGCACATTCAGTGATCATTATGCATTAGCTGTGTGAAAAGCAGAACACAACAGAATACCATTAAGAACACCAATAATGAACATATGCAGCTGCTGCCTCCTACAAGCAGTGCATGTAAGTGATACCTACACATCTGTGGAGTGCCATCATTCCTGCATCCCTTGATCCGATGGTCGAGAGTATCCCTCTTCCTCATCCTGAGTTCTTGATACTAATTCCTACACTGTTCTCCAGTTTGGGGGATACTGGTAACATTGGACAGATCCTGGGCCATACTATTCCATGTATCTGATTTGTAATCTGATCCATGATAGTGCTCCTGCAACAGCCTGGGACTATAATCATTCACCAGGAGTCCAACAAATACTTTGGACTCCTATACACCCCACCTTTGAGATTGAAATCTCAGAACCTCTCTTTGAACACCAGCCATGCTAAAGGATAAAAATAAGTTATAATAGGCACCATATACAATGTATTACACACACTACTAGACTATGTAACTACACAGAAATGCAGATGAAAACCAATGTATAATGACTGTTCCCACCAATTCCAGTTATGACAGATACTGAGAATGCAGATTGTTGGACTTTGCAACATTTGAAAATGGTGCGCAGTGCTTAGCATCATGCAAACACATTGCCAGTGTTTGTATGATGGGAAATAATAAAGTGAACTTTATTAATACAGATATTATCGTATCTTTACACAACTGATATCACTGTGTCAACTATCAGGAAAATACTTAGGAAATAAGAAATACTAGGTCAGCTGCTATAACTCATGATGACTATAATGTGAAGTGGGACACCATTGAAACAAGACAGATGTCTACTGTATTGAACCCTGAACCTTGCCCATGGTAGTCCTAGAGTGACAGCTGTTGCCAGTCGAAGAATTAAAGAATACATATGTATGTTTAATTACAATGCTATACAATGCAAGGACATATTAATAAAATACAAATTGCAATCCTCATATCAGAACCCAGGACCATGTGAACTTCAGGCCAACAGTTAACATCTGCAGCCACAGGGGAGGTTACATGAAAATGTAATACATTTTAATATTGATCCTGAGGTTCTCACTGTTACACACAGTGTAATGGTGCTTAAAGGGTTTGCACTATGCAGACTGATATTAAGAAAACACATCTGAGGTCTATTTTTGGATATCTGAGTCCCATCTGCTACCTGGGTGGTCTACGTCTACAGTTTGTGCACTGCCGCTCTGCATGCAAACCAGCTGCGGAGAGCTAACACCATCTATGCTGCATGCAGGAATGCACAGCAACATGCAACCATGGCTCCAAATATTAGAATAAAAGCAAGTGATAATAGACAGCATATAAAATCAATGTATCACACACACTACTAGACTATGTAACTACATTGAAAATATCTCTACATAGTTCTACAGTCTGATTCGCCATCCGATGCACATACCAAATGCAGGATCGGTGACTTAACCCTGTGACTCAAACATACATCTTTGCTGCAAGCAGTAACATGAATCCAGCACCATACCTCTCAACATCTTAGAGCAAGGAATCTGACCAAAGGCACAAATAGTGGGGGAACAAAGGCATAAAAATAGGGACACTCTTTAAATATTGCTCTTACATACATAGGAAGTGGATAGAATAAGAGGTTATGCATTAGCATGATCTTTCTGAATGATATGAAGTCTGAAACTCAAATGTGTGCCATTACTTCCTGACTTCAGTCCTCAATGATTTGCCAGTGATTTTACAGAAAACCACAATTGTATGAGAAACAAACCAAACATATGAGTCCAACATCTAGACATTCTGTGAAAATCTGTACAGGTGTAAGGGATGTTCAGCACACAAATTGAAAGCAATGTACAGTCGTAATAAAATATTGCATGTTACCTGTACATCTAGTAAAATGTTTCACTTTTGCAATACTGCTATTTGTGATTACACACCCCGCTATGATGCTTACTTGCACATATACAGCACTAGTTTATATGTCTGGGTTTCTTGGTCATTCATCAGTTGTCTGTCCAGTAGTCTGGGACATACAGTGTGTACACCATTCAATATCATTATATTTACAATGTCAAAGGATATTAACTGGGAATAATATGATATGTAGCTACCAACTAAGGAAAAACAGGTTGGATGTCACAAGCAAGCATTCACTGTTCTTTTGTGGGTGGGGGAGCAAAGATGATTGTCTGATATGGCACTAACAAGACTTTGTTGGTCTGATTACCCTACACATCTGGCATTCTGCGTGTTGTATGATTTAGTTATGGTTGATAACCGTTATCTCTAATGCACCCCTAATGGAGATGTATAGGGATCTTGGAGGATGGTTTCAGCCTCCTAGGTGTTCAGTCAGTGTGCTATGGCTTGTCTCATAGCCAATGCAAGGACTTACTGAGCATGGTTATGTCTGCTTACAACCACACCTGCTGCTGGTTCATCCTATTAGTCATCACTGGCTTGTGGCTGTTGTGACCTTGGCATTATCAGGATGTGTTCCCTGTCCCCTTGATGATCCTTCAGCAGCTGTTTCCACTATGTTAATTTGTGTAGCATAGTACATACTATGAGCATTGAGGGACATGTCGATAGATTATAATGGTGCCTCAGCCAGAGATATGTAGATGCTGGCACTGTGAGTGTAGTAGCTGAAAAATATGTTATATGGCATTACTGGTTGGACTTTGTGTCTCATTATGGTGTTCTTCTGTGTGTGTGTGTGTGTGTGTGTGTGTGTGTGTGTGTGTGTGTGTGTGTGTGTGTGTGTGTGTGTGTGTGTGTATCTCTGATGGGTTTCCTCAGCCACGACTCCAGTGCATAGCATGCATCCACATCTAAGTAAGCCTTGGAGATATCCACAATAGCACACATCTGGTGCAGTTGGGGGATGTGACACATATGCAAGTCCTACTAACTGCAAGGTTGCCAGCACACATATTCCACATGATTTACATTACATTACATATGACTTGTCAGTTGTGCGAGTGGTAGACCTTGCAGTTAATGTAGACCCTTCTCTGTTCCACAGGTGTTGCTCTCTTGTATACATGGCTGCAATGTATGGCACACACTACTGGAGAGTGGTGCAATACAAGTTACAATTGCAGCATACTTGTGATCCTCCCCTCAGAATTTATGTTAAAATATATGTACTTTCTGCCATGTTGTAACATAGCATACAGGAATGCTCAGAAGATACTGGATTATGATGCCTATGAAACACCAAGCATGTCCCATGGTAGTCAGTTAACAGTACCTGTGGCTAACATACTAACTTCAACACATACCTTATATACAAATTGGATAGGTTCCATGCATTTGGCTCTATATGTGACTCAAGGCTGCCTGAGGTCCCACAGTTTCTCTACTGTGTTGTTGGCCTGCAAAGTCTTCACCCTCTCAGTCTATGGCTATTGGCAGCAGCAGCAGCATCACCTTCAGCCTGTAGCACACACAATAGCTGCTGCTAACAATCTGTGACTGCTTGCATTGTATCTGTACTCCACTTTCTTCGCTGCAAACATAAGAAAGGGCATGGAGTCTACATTGATGCCTTATACCTTGTTGAGTAGCTCCATGGGATTGGTTGATTAGCATGCAATGCAGCAGTGCATGCTGCAATTAGCATCTCTGAACCACAGACTAGGTCAGATGCAATCAATTAGTAATGTACACCATTATAAAAAGGCAAATGTGTAGCTAGGCAAACCAATGTGGATGAGAGTTATATCAGAATTAACTCAGTTACACATTTAAAATGGAAAAGTATATTTCGACAGAGAAGTATTGTACTCCTTTGGGTATGTATCCATTTTGGTAACTAAAAAATGCATATGTTGGAATGTACTTAGGAATGATGTGAAGTAAATCAGTAAGCATCTGTTAGAACTGTACACATGAAATGGCCTTGTTTACCAGCCATTTGAGAGGTACAGAGGATGTAGAGTAGGCCAGATGTCTAGTGCTGTGTTATAACTATGCACACGTGTTTCATGGATAGGACCTTTGAGAGCACTTTTGAATTTACACTATTGTTTGGTTAGCACATTTGCCCCTTAGCCTTTTCTTTTGGGGGGGCAGATGATTCCCTGCAATAACACAGATAAGAATGGACTGTTGTTTCGGGTGTATGGGCATAAGTGAGTATCTGTTATGGCACAAACAAGAATATGTTCCTCATGCTACTCTCCTTGTTTTGCAGCCCCCATGTTATTTGTTGACCACTGTTGAATCTTTAAATTGTAATCAAGTGGTGAATACTGACATCCTTCCTGTACTGCCTTATCGGGTCTATATTACAAGATCGACGGTTGAAAACATCGAACACCATATGGCCGAAACCATATGGTCGATGCCTTCAAACATTGAACTTATAAAAACAAAAAAAAAGAAAAAAGTACCCTAATAGGTTTAAGCAGGGGGGCAAGCCCCCCTACACCCCCCACACCCCCGCTACTTAAATATACCAACTCCGAGACCACACTACATTGCAGTAAATGGAAATCTCCCCTTATGGAGACTTCCGTTTACACTTTCGATGTTCTTCGCTTTCGCTATTCTCGTGTTGACAATATCAGCTTCGATATTGTCGGCTTTCAAGACTATAATATAGACCCGACTTATCTGTACATGGTTGATTTCTACTTATGTGATCCTTATATGTGTTATTATTTTGTCTTTAAGTAAATAATATGTCCTCTCAGCAGGGGCCCCCATTTCCTAAGGCAGAGAATAACCTCATCATTGAAGCATTAAGGCAACATCATGCTGTCCTGATGTCTATGGGGTTGACCAATATGTCTCGACGTGTGGCCCTATGGGACAAATTGGTCCAAAATGTCAAAGCAACTGGGCAACAAAATTTCAGCTATGAGCAGGTGCAGCACAGAGCCATGGACATGATTCATGCTGCAAGGAGGCGTACTGCTGAAGTGGTACATAATCTTCAGGTCACAGGTGGAGGGCCTGCAGCAGAACAACCCCTCACTGCCACCAAGGAATTTCTGGTGAATATTGCCACTCATTAAAGCTCCCAGTAGTCTGTCAGCCAGTATGTTCTGGATGGGGGTGCCACTCCTGCACCTCAAGAAGAGCTTCCAGGTAGGCTTTATTAGATCATCAGTAGAATATTGTTGCATTCATTCTCTACTAGTGTATAGAGTTTTAATGTCTGTCAAGTTCCTTTTTTGGTGGGTGTATTTAAGATAGCTGCAGTTTCCAGGTCAATTTGAGGTTGTCAGCTACATTCTTGTTAATGTTGCAGTTACTGTAGATACAGATTATTGAAAGTATTACCCCCTGTTATACTGTTAAATGTGGTACTGTTGCCATGACCTCTCCCTTTACTTTTTATAGGGCCATCAGGAATCCACAGATCTAGGGCTCCTACAGTTGGTAAGCAGAATACATTTATGTCAGTAATGTAGAAATATTCCAACATAGATAAAGTGTCATCTCAGGCCTGCTGTATGGATGCTGTACTGTCTGCATACTTTTCCACTGTACAGATATTTGCAGCATGTCCATATGGGTGACTCATACCTCTGGCGCATATTTAAGATCATAGTGATTGAGTTTCAAACTATCGACAGGCCATTACAAATTGCAGACATAAAATAATGACAGATCTCACATTAAAAATGCATACTACTCATAAATGTCATGCTGAGGCAATACCTGCTATTCTATCACATTTCTAGGTTTGTAAGGGCAATATTTACACAATGATACCTATTCTTGGGCCTTTGTCCACCCATTATTCATGGCTTTCACATTCCTTGCCCTACGAGGTTAAGAGGTATGATTGTCTAATAGTGACAGCAGTGTAATTTGCTTAACATATATTGCAGCATAGTAGTGCAGGTATTGATGTATTTCTGTTTTCCTTCCTTTTATCACAAGTGAACATGGAAGTGATTCTGTGTCCCCTACACCACCTGATGTCAGTCACTCATCAGACTCTGATGATGATGGTGGCCAAAGTGAAGCACAGCTGGGAGTTGCAGAGGCTGGTTCTGACAAAGAGGTTGACATCCAGCAACCCCCTTCATTATCACCAGACACAGCCAGTATGCCTATGCATACCCAGTCCACTGATGGTATAGATATTGGACAGTTGGAGGGCAAGGACATTGACCAGGGAAGTGTGGTTACTACTGCAGCTTCAGTGACTGTCAACACTGACAATAACCAAACTGTTGGTGGGGTGCCACACAGTGGGATTGATAGGGGTGCTCAGGGGAAGCCTGCTATCCCTCCCCAACCTGTTGCAGGTGTCTCATCACGTGTCACTTGACATATGTTTAGGGCCATCATGGAGGCATAGGCACATTCAGAAAGGAACAACAGGAAAATGTTCAGGGTTATAGATGCAGCACAGTCTGACATCTGTGACTGCCTCCACTGTGTCGTTGATTCCCTGGACTGGTTGAATGACACATTGGAACTGGATGTGTCTGTGAGAGAGTACAGTGTATCTGTCATGAAATGCACATTGTCTGTGATAGAACGTTTGTTGGAGGGGGGCATCTGTCTTGTGGACGTAGCTCAGCAATTACATCTACTGAGAGACAAAGTGGATGTTCCAAATCATGATCCCAAAGTGGCAGTACCCCCACTGCTCCAACATGGAGTGTGGTGTCCACACCCAGCCATAGCATGCCATGGTGTCATGGTCTGGGTTTTCTCATGAACAGAGCATATCCAGCAGACATTGGCCAACTTCAGGTAGTAGCACAGCATCTGACCTTGGGTGTGGAGGTGCCAGTGCAACTCCTGGCAGAGCCAGTTCTCGTGTTCTGAGGTGGAGATGATGAACTGTCAGCTCTACCATGCATGGCTGACAGAGTTACAGCATACAAACTCATAGGGCTAGCACTGAGCTTGGCTGTGTTCATGCAGACACTCACACACCAATATCACATTGAGGGCACATACAGACGCACGCAACATTTAAATGGTTCATCTTGCCTGCTTCCCTTGCATACTCACAGACACACTCGTCAGCTTTTTGGCAGCCTAGGCCTCCCGTAC
Organism: Protopterus annectens; assembly: GCF_019279795.1. Lineage (NCBI taxonomy): Eukaryota > Metazoa > Chordata > Ceratodontiformes > Protopteridae > Protopterus > Protopterus annectens. The sequence continues at coordinate 166,839,264 of NC_056738.1, forward strand.
CCCCACATTGTACCCTGTGGAAGTGATCATAATTGTGCCACATTCCTATCATCTATCTTTTGGATTCAGGGATACTAAAGCTATGTGTCTGATGCACAGGGTGACTATCTGTTTTAATATGATGTTATTACCTCCATTTGTGCTGCTGAACTGATAACTGTACATGACATTTAGACTGTACGTCGCCATTTAGAAAGTTGCTAACATGATAATTTTATCTACTTTATAGTGGATGCATTTGTAAGAGTTGTAAATCTGGACAATTAAATGTATCTCATTAATACATCAAATTTTCTCTTTAAGGATTGTTTAGTAAAAACATATGGGTGTACATACAAACTCAACCCATTAGATTCAGAGCTCAGGACTGTATGTCAGAAATGAAGACAAATCTCATCAGGATGTTATAAATTGCCATAGGTTCTGTGGTTCATATGATGTAACTAGGGTATTGACCTGATGGTGTTTAGAAGCATAGCCATTACATCACAATATAATATTAACAGTCAGATACGATGCATGGCCAAGTTTTGTCTAGCAAGGACCACTCATGGCTAGGAATGTAGCAGCAGTGATCCCAGCAGATAATGTTTCCACAGCAAATCATCCAGCCTGTCCTTCAACAGGGTAATAGAGGTGATCTGCTTGACATGGATTTGCAGCCTACTGCAGAGGAGACAACCTTTGAGAGATATAGCTGTCATTCCAGCATGTCCTATGTATGTCATAGAGTACAGTGAGGTCCTGGAACAGCTAATTCGAATACCACATTAATTATGCATGTGCAGCATTTTCATCCCATTTTGGCAACAGATAGCACTGTAAGGCATACATAATCTGCCTCAAAGCTATCTATATGATAATGTACACAGTGACAAATATATCAGTATGCCCACAGAAGACACATGTTGGAGACCCTCTGATGTTTTATTACTCAGAGTTCAGGTGTCTGGCAAAATACAATTCAAAGGGTGGATTATAATCATTAATCTTGCTGATTTTATTTATTTATTTTACTTTTGTTAACTGGGAAAGTCCGACTGGATACAGGTCTATTTTCAGTGGATGCCCGGGGCTCCAAATGTACATAAGTTTAAATACAGTAAAATTATTACAGTGAATTATCACAAAACTGAAATTTGTTTAATGATATATACACACAGGTACATGTTTTTCTCACATACACACAGGAAGGGTTGGAAGTTATTAGCTGAAAAAGAAATAGAGATTTAATCTTAAAAAAAGAGGGAAAAAATACATGAAGGTAGTTAACATACATGGTATTATCTTAACTTTAAATATTTTCAGTAGGTGAGAGATATACAAAATTCTAAATAGAGGATCAGTGTTTTATTCTTGTAATGAGGTTCTCATTTATAGATTATGTTTGAGTAGGATTAGGGATGAGTATAGGGGATTGGTAACATATATTGTTATTGATATAATGCCATTGCTAATCAGATGTGAGATGTAGAATGTCTACCTTCCCACAGTAGACCCAGGTTGCAGTTGACGTGTTCCAAGGTCTATCAATACAGAAGTGGGAATAATATATTCATGGTTATTTTATAATAAGCAGGAACATGTATTATTACCGCAGGGTACGCTGATGCACTTCTATGCAGTTCATGTAACACCCATGGCTTTGTCAGCAGTCATTAGTGCCACAGACCCTCTGTTTTGTTTAGGATGTCTGAGACATATATGTCAAACTTGAGGGGCCACAGCACTGACACTTATGTTACCGCACAGGTCACATGTCTGCTGCTTGATGTGAAGTCTTGCATGCACTGTGATTGAATGTTGTTGGTCTGTGATCCCATTTGCCAACCAACTGGCAACATATGATTCAATATTCAACTTGGTTAGTTCCTACAGACAACAAATGTTGGATTGCGTTGAAGGCCTTGTTCAACTTACGATAGGATGTGTGCACATCTTTGACTTTGTGTATGTCTCTGGTCACAGTCTTGAATCCCACCAGGACTTGCAGCCACAAGATGCCCTTGAGAACACCTAACTGGAACACATCTAGTGTTTGGAGGTCACCAATTTCCTTGTGTCTGAGATGCATGAAAACTGTATCCATTGCCTTACGGCAGAGGTTGCATAATGTTATGGTTCTATAATTAATCTTGTATTTTACCAATCATCTATTGTAAGCTTGCAAAATGGTCACTGTATTCCATTCAATGTGGACAACAGCAGTATTCACACTGTGGTTGAATATGGTACCTAGAGGAGTATCTCACTCTTGAAACACATGAAGAACATAGGCGGGAATGCCATCTGGTCCCATGGGGACTGTGCTCCTAGTTTTTGAGAGGGCAGTGATCATTTTTCATTGTAGATACCACAGCTTGGAGGTGATGTTGCACACATGGTTTCTAGTAGGTTTTGTGGTGGCGGTGGGGGGGCACTTTTCAGCCAAACATGTTTGCTATAAGGTTTGGAAGTTGCTCCGGGTCAGTGTTTGTGCTACCATGCACAACTGGATCCAAATACATCTGAGTTATATATATCAGTTTGCAGATGTACATGAAGAAAGCCTTATGGTTATCCCTGGATATGTTGTTGTGTAAATTATTATCATAGTTGCTCTGTGAGGGTTTTTTAAGGTGTCTTGTTTTCATGTTTATGCTGAGTATAGTAGCCTATAGTCCTGGATTCTCAGTGTTTATTTCTAAATAGCAGCTTCTTTTGGTTACTGCATAATTTAGTAATGACAGACATCCACTGACATGGTTTGTATTTTCCAGAGGATCTTTGAGCCTGTCAGGTGCAGCTGTGTGTATCCATTTTTGTAGATTTGTAGACAGGGTATCGGAGTAACTTACTATAGCTCTCATGTCTTTTGTGAAAACTATCTTGGAAGTAGTTTAGACCATCCCTTATGAAGGTGTATTTACCTTGGATGATGTTTGTGAACCTGACTCCCCCTTGGGGAGTCCAGTACCTGTCTACTTTGAAGCATACTGCCTTATGATTAAATTAACAGTGCAGGCACTACACATGTGCTATTACATTGTTCACTCTTTTAGTTGAGGTACAGGTCTGGAATATGCGATAACCTTGTAGGGAGGTACACTATTTCTTCCATGGCATTTCAGTTCACAAACTCCAGTAATATTGTGCAAGTGAGTTTTGTCTCCTATAATTATCCCGAACAATGGATGAATACTTTCATTCTACCACCCTGGGCTGTTTTGTTCTACTTTAATTGTTTCATGTAGTAATATAGCGGCTGTGTGGCCTTTCATGTTTATGGACTGTGATCTATTAATGGTGATAACATGAAGGGGTTTCCTATCCACAGTATGTTAGACATAGAATAACTCCATATAGTTATCCTCTCTGAACAGTGTTGAGGCATAATAATCTTCAATGTAAATAGATATGATAACTCCTGTTGTTCACACAATTTCCATTTGCTGTCTGGTTGTTTGGAAGGCATGTTAGCCTTGCAAGGCAAAAGTACTTACTGCAGCCTTGAACCAGGTTTCTGTGACTGCACAGACATCAAAATCTTCACTGCGAAGAGTGTGGTTTAAGATGTGAACTCCTAGGATTTAGCAGCATGTCTCTTACTTTGTTGGCATTGTACATTTTAACATTGGTTATTCGGCTTTTCTGACCTTGTCTAATAAAGGGATTATGTCTGGCAAAGCAGCATGCTCTAACCACCATGTCATACCACAATAACAGGTACTGTATAACCTTAGAATGACACCAGAAACTTAGGCAAGTTCAGAGACTTTGTTGTTCTATATATGGTCATATCATCGTAGCCGAGGGTATAATACTGCTCAAACATAGGGACATACCTGTCTTAGACCCATATTTAAATAGCTCAATCATGTGTGTGTTCAAATATTTCCTATAGGCAAGTCTCAAGTTGTGCATACCAAGATGAAGTATGCTGGAATAAGAGTGGGGCTTGTTGTTGAGAGACTTGATTGTATGTGTGCTGTGATAACTATGTCTGCCACACAGCTGACACTAAACTTATCCTTGTTTAAGCTGGTGAGTGGGGCATCTGTACATCTCACTATGTAGTTAACTATTATGAAAGCCTTTGTGACACATTCCCAGTGCCTTAAGCACATCTATGGTGAGACAGTTGTGATGATATTTCTTATGCGTATTGGCTGGTTGTAGCCTGATTGTGTTTAGGATGTATCTGCTGTTTATGTTGGTTTATGGGGAGTGCTTCTGCATATGATGGTTGTGTTGCATGGATATTATGAGTAGGAGTCAAAGTGTGTGAATGGACAACCTGTTTATTGTTACTCTTCAGGAATCGAGAGCAATGTTTTCATATTCCGACTATAGGTGGATATTTTGAAATTTGTACTTCAGTGATGTAGGAGATATAGGCTGTTTAGTGTGTATGATGCATTATCTCCACTGAGTCACAAAACCCATGTCAACTATGCTAGCAGGGAAAATGTAGGGGAAATGATAGGTGATAATGGGAGGTTTAAACCTGGTATCTGCATAGAGAATGCAAAAAAGAGGGGTATATATGATTTCACTGCTATTTTCAGGTGACTAATCTATGAGGTGAACATTATGATGCCCTTCATAAGGTGGATAATTACCTCTGTTATTAATATATAATTGGAAAATTGCCGCTTGTTATGCAACAGAGGTTTTGAAAGTTAGATCTGCTCTGTTACATAGCATCAGCCATTTTTATTTGAAAGCAAGTGTATTGATGTTTCTGCATGTATGAGGTCAAAGCGTTACAACCTCTGCATCCAATCCAGAGCAGGTAATACAAAGATACACTGTTAAAGCCCAAAGTGAGTCCAGACACACTAACCTTCAAATAGAGACTCCTACTGTACACTCCTGCCACAAGTGTACAGATGGGGTTTCTCCAAATACAGATGACATGTTCTTTCTATTCTTTTGGATAGTACCATTAGGACTTGCCACAGCAGATAATCTGCTTCCATTTCTACCTGTTCTTCGCATCATGCTCTGTCACATCAACCACCTGCATGTCCTCTGTCACCACATCCATAAAACTTATCTTAGGCCTTCCTATTTTTCTCTACCTGGCACTCCATCCTTAGCATCCTTATCCTAATAGATCAAGCATCACTCCTCAGTACGTGTATAAACCAACACAACCCCACCACTCTGTCTTTGTCTCCAAACTGTACAACTCCTTAACATCCTCAGCACACACAATCCAAATTGTAATATCTTGGATTCTGCCAACACCTGTTATGGCTCCTGTTTTTTGTCAGTGGCACACTCTGCAACCCATATGACATAGCTGGTCACACTACCATTTTGTAGACCTATCCTTTCAGTTTTATTGGTACCTATCTGTCACAACTCACTGCTGACACTCTTCCCCACCCACTCCACACTGCATGCTCTCTCTTCTTCACTTGTCTTCCACACTCACCATTACTATGAACTGGTGATGTAAAGTATTTCACATCATATGCCTTCCTTAACTGTACTGCCTTCATCCTAACCATTCCTCTATCCGTCCTCTCATTCATGCACATATATTCTGTCTAAGTCTAGCTGACCTTCATCGTGCTCCTCTGTAGAGTATATCTCCACCTCCCCAAGGTCTAGTAAACCTGTATCCTACTCTCAACACAGTATCATCCACAAAAATCATAGTTCACGGGAACTCCTATGTGATGTAATGTATCAACCTATCCATCATTATTGCAAATATGATTTTTGTGCATATAACAGGAATTTCATTGTTGTCTATCTTATATAGGATGAGGTGACATCTACCCATCTGTCAGGCCTGTGTGTGACCATGGCCTCTTGTGGCATACACATATCCAATAATCTGATATTGATGATGACATCAGCAGTGTCTGTTGAAGACAAGAGAACAATGTCCCTTAGACTGCTGTGAAATGCTCTGTATAACATCCACCAGCAGCTCATACACATGCACAGTTGACTGTATATAATCCCTACCTATCTAAGGTTACATACTACAGATCAGGTCACTTAACACAAGCACCACAGAACAAGTATAACTTTACAGGACTGCAGGTCATCTTATGTTAGCAGGTCACATAGGAGACAAGAGTTTGGAGGACTGCCTTAACTGGATATTTGTGCAGGCACAAAAACAGTGCAAAACCATGTATTTCAGAAGTCAATGTGGGATACACACTTGCACCATTCTTTACAGAGACACACTTACCGAGTTGGCAGTAGGGAGGATAGAACCCCTAGTTGTCTAGGTTTACATACTACACATTAGAGTACTTAACACACCGCTACAGCACAAGTCTGATTTTAACACAACTGCAGATGATCTTATGGTAGATGACATCAGCAGGCCATGTGGAAGACAAGAGTCTGGAGGACTGCCTTGAATGGATGTTTCTGCAAGCACCAAAACAGTGCAACACCATGCCATTTGAGAACTCAGTGTGGGATACACACTTATACCATTCCTTATGGAGACACACACACACATGTGCACACACACACATGCCTGGGCACGCACACACACACACACACACACACACACACACACACACACACACACACACACACACACACACACACACACACACAGTTGATTGTAGTGAAGCTATAACCCCTACCTATATAGGTTTGTATTACCAGAGATCAGAGTACTTAACACATACACCATAGTTCAAGTCTGAATTATATAGGACTGCAGGGGAACTTATACTAGATGATATAACCAAGCCATGTGTTCAACAACAGCTTGGAAGATCTGCACAGTCACATTGCTTCATAGTGTCATCTGAGGTTAGTAGCCTAACAGACAAATACTGTTTAGTTGCCTAGTGGTGTAACAACAATACCCTTATTGAGCCTATTTCTCTGTTTGCATTTGGATGAGCAAGCCTGTGAGCACCATCAATTGGCATTGTCCATGAGGGAGAGCACAACATCATATATTGCAACTTGTGCAGAGGTTGATACGTGTTGAAAATTCAAGGTGATCCAGGGTTGTTGTGCTTGTTGGTGTTGTTGCTGGTCGGGAAACAAAGGGATGGCTTGTCAATATA
>NC_056738.1:166848803-166925793 GCF_019279795.1 Protopterus annectens
AAGTGCAGCGGTTGACACAACTGTAGTGCAGGACTGACTCTGTCTAATACAAACAGCACACAGCAAATATGTGGATAGGTACAGGTCATGTGAGTTGCAGGGCATAATTTTTAATGTATGAATTCCAGACTATAGCCAGCATCCCCCAGTAAATGGCCCTGTGGAATATACCCCAAGTAAACTTCTGGTACAGCTGTGATGTCTGCCAGATATGGAAGTCGTGATGACTGCCAGCATTGCCAGCACAGACATTCAAGATAATCCCCTGGGCATTGCACATGACTTGGAAGTTGATGGAGTGGTATCTCTTGCGATTAATGAAGATTCTACCCTGCTTACTAGGTGTTGCCTTGATGTGTGTATGAATGCAGTCTATGGCAACTAGTACTTCAGGGTTGTGCAATACATGGTAGAACCATTGCGTATTGCTGGCCCTCTCCTCAGGGCAAAGGGGAAATGAAATGTGCTCACTGGCATGTAGGAGCATAGCATCCAGGAACTGGTAGAGTATCCTGGATTCTGATGCCTGTGACACCTCCCATCATATCTCCAAGTGGTCTTTGAAAAGTACCTGTAGCTAATATTCTAAGGGCTACACATACCTTAGTTTCCACAGGGATGGGTTCCTCTTGGTTGGCTGCTATTTTGAGTTGAGGGTAGCAGAGCTCACAGACTTCTTGTAATATCTCCCTGTCCACCCTGTAGTGCTCTACAATCTCCAGTACATGTAGCACCTGGAATATTATCTGGTGTGCACCGTGCACTACTGCACACTGAACCAGGATGATTAAATTATGTTAATTATATCCTAAGCAGGTGAATTCCATCTTAATTAGCCAATCCCACATGGTGGACCTACTCAAGAAATTTATAAAGTTGGCGTACAGCCTACATTCTGACTTTTCCTTGATACAGTAATACCATTGTAGTAGAGACTTGGAAATTTTAACTGAGGTAATGCTAGGGGCTGCTGCAGCTATTCTACATCTGTATGTGCTACAGGCTGAAGTCCTTGCTGCTGGTGCTGCTGACATTATGCCTAGGCTGAGAAGGAGAAGAGTGTCCAGGCTCAGGGTAACTTTCCAGGTGCTACATGAGCTGGAGATTGTAGAGCACTACAGAGTCAACAGGGACACATTACAAGAACTTTGTGAACTCTTCTGCCCTCAACTAAAAGACAGAGACAACCAATGGGAACCATCCCAGTGAAAACTAAGGTATGTGTAGACCTTAGAATACTATCTACAGGTACTTTTTAAAGACCAACAGAGGACATGCTGGAGGTGTCACAGGCATCAGCATCAAGGATCCTCCACCAGTTCCTGGATACTATGCTCATACATGCCAGTGAGCACATATATTTTCTCCCTTCTTCTAAGGAGAGGGCCAGCAATATGCAACAGTTCTACTATGTAGTGCACTACCCTGAAGCACTGGGTGCCATAGATTGCAGTCATGTACACATCAAGGCACCACCTGGTGAGCAGGGTATAATCTACATTGACCACAAGAGATACTACTCCATTAACTGCCAAGTCATGTGCAATGTCCAGGGGATTATCTTGAATGTATGTGCTGGCAATCCTGGCAATTATCATGACTCCCATATCTGGCAAACATCACAGCTGTACCAGTTGTTTGCTGGGGGGGACATCCTACAGGGCCATTTAGTGGGGGATGCTGGCTAGGCAAGGAACTGTGGATGATGACATCCATCAGAAGTTCACACACACCCATGGAAGAACTCCATAATGAGGAACATGCTCAAACTAGAAACATTAAAAAGCATGTGTTTTGGCTGCTGTAGTCACGGTTACAGTCCTTAGATATATCTTGTGGAGACCTGCAGTATAATCCATGCACATGTACACAGATATTCACAGTATGAGCTATGCTCTACAATCTGATCCTGTGGAAACAGCTCCATCAGGATCAGCAAGGAGAAAGGTCATGCATCCCCCACAAATGCCGCTGCTGTCCCTATAGGCAGAGGTAGGCATGTTCAGTATGCCCTAGCTTTGGCTAAGAGAGAATGCACAGCACATTCACTGGCCACCCAGGGACCTGATGCCTTTCTCCTACTCACATACATATATAGTAAAATTGATACCAGGCAACTCACACAACCTTTATCTATCCATGTATTGGTGCAAATCTGATGTTCCTTGCGCTATTACATTTTATAAATATATATATATGTGTATACATATATATATATATATATATATATATATATATATATATATAGATAGATAGATAGATATACACACATAGATATGATATGTTCTTTTGCTCTATATTTCTCACTTTCTTTGTCTGACCTAAAACTAAATGTGGAAACATTGCAAACTGAGGACAAAATATAAATATATGTGCATATATTTACAATCCATCCATTTGTTTCCCCACCACCAACCACACCAACAATCAGTACAACCCTGGGGACTCCTTAATTTTTCAACACATATATCAACCACAATATAAAGAGTAATACATAATGTTGTCTGATCCCTCATGGACAGGTTCATTTGGTGGTGTTCACAGGCTTGCTCTGCCAAACTCAAACAGCAAAATATGCTCAATAAGGGCACTTGTGTTGTTACACAGCTAGGCTTCTAAATGGTATACTTCTGCTAGGCTATTAACCTCAGATGACACTAAGAAGTGATGTGCCTATGCAGGCCTCCCAAGTTGTTTCCCACATGGCTTGCTGATGTCATCTACTATAAGTTCACCTGCAGTCTTATATAAATTAGACTTGTTCCTTGATGCTAGAGTTAAGTACTGTGTTCTGCAGTCTGTGCACTTAGGTAGGGGTTTGGTTTTCACTGCAGTAGCCTGTGAATGTGTGTGTGTGTGTGTGTGTGTGTGTGTGTGTGTGTGTGTGTGTGTGTGTGTGTGTGTGTGTGTGCGTGCGTGTGTGTGTGTGTGTGTGTGTGTGTGTGTGTGTGTGTGTGTGTGTGTGTGTGTGTGTGTGTGTATCCTAAACTGACTTCTCCAATGACATGGTTTTGCAGTGTTTTGGTGCTTGCACGAGCATCCATTTCAATTAGGCCTCCAACCCCTTGCCCCAACATGGCCTGCTGATGTTATCTACTATAAGATCACCTACAGTCTTGTTAAAATCAGACTTGTGCCTTGCCTCTTGCATTAAGTACTGTGTTCTGTAGTCTATATACTTAGGCAGGGGTTTTATTCCCACTGTATTCAAATGTGTGTGTGTGTGTGTGTGTGTGTGTGTGTGTGTGTGTGTGTGTGTGTGTGTGTGTGTGTGTGTGTGTGTGTGTGTGTGTGTGTCCATAAAGAACAGTGGAAGTGTGTACCCCTAACTGACTTCTCCAATGGAATGGTTTTGCAGTGTTTTGGTGCTTGCACAAACATCCAGTTCAAGCAGGCCTCCAGCCTCTTGTCCTCCCACATGGCCTGCCTCCCACATGGCCTGCTGATGTCATCTACTATAAGATCACCTGCAGTCCTGTTCAAACCAGACTTGTGGTGTGGTGCATGTGTTATGTACTGTGTTCTGTAGTCTGTGTACTTAGGTAGGGGATGCTATTTTCAATGCGGCCATCTTGAGGGGTGGTGGTGTGTGTGTGTCTGAGCTGTTACTGGATATTACACAGAGAGTGTTTTACGGCAGCCCATAGAACACTGTTAAATGCAAATTCATCATGCCATTGTTTTTAGCCGCTGTTATGCAGTGAAAGTCATGCAGTATGTCCAGCTGCTGCTTTAACGTATGTAAGAAAAAGTATAGTTCATTTTTGTGTTGCCATGATTACTTTTGGAAAATATTGTCCTGCTTTTGACTCTATTGCCCATGTAATGTTATGAACAAACAAATTTTCAATTAATTCTTTTATTCTGTTGCACTTGTGTTGCCCACACTATACATTGAATTCACACTGGATGAATCCAGTTCAGTTCAACTACTGATAAGTAAACATCATGACATATGATTTGTGACAAAGCACCCATGTACCCTTGTGCCTGGAGTGTACATTAGGACTATCGATTTGAAGGCAACTGGTTCTAGTCTCATTTTGAGCTTTAACAGTGTTTCATTGTCTTAGCTGCTCTGCTCTTGTTTAAGTTCAGACAGCTTAACTCTTTGCAGTTTTAGACACAGAAAAAAAACAATACGATTATTTTCCATTACAATCAGCCAATGCTATCTAGCAGAGCAGATTTTCAACAGCTCAACATAGCTGGGCAAATTTCAGTTAAACAAGCAATAATGTCACTTCTTATCTCTATACAATGGAACTATAGACCCCACATGGCTAGACCTCCTACTGTATATCCTATATGTTAGTCTCCCTAAAATAGCACCATATCACATACCGCCATCCTTTTCTCATTCTCTATGCAGAAACCAGGATTACACCTCAAATTATGAGCTGTCAGTTTCCATCTTTTTCTTCTGCTAGCCAAGTTGACATGCTTTCACTGACTCAGAGCAGATAATACCTCAGGCCTCTACAACAACATCAATGAAGTACCATCATGGGTGAAGGTAGTCTCCAGCAACCTACATAAACAGCAGAGACATCCAAAACACAACCATGCTACACCTAACACTAAACCCAAGGATATTGCCAAGGATAACCATAAGGCTTTCCTCTGCTACATCTGCAACATCAGAGACATAACCCAGATGTGTGCTGAATTAATTGTGGATGGTGTTGCACACACTGGCCCAGTGTAAATTGAAATCCTGCTAGCAGACATGCTTGAATAAAAATATATCCTCCCACTCCCAAGCTTACCACAACATGTCTTCAATATCACCTCCAACTTCCCTCTACAAAGAGAAAGTAATAACTGCTCTCCTCAAGACTAGGAACACAGTCCACATGAGACCAGATGGCATTCTGGCATACGTTTTTAATGTTCTTAACCAGCGAACTACTGCACTAGGCACTCTATCCAATCACAGTCTGAGTACTGCCTTTATCCACACAGATTTGAAATCACCAGCCTATTTCCCACTACACAAGGGTGAATCAGCAACATACACATGTACTTATAGTCCCTTAAGTTTTACAAGTCTCAACTGTAAGACAATGAAATGGATTTTCATGGATTTCTGATACAAGGACAGAGTTGAAATCCAAACACTACATATGTTCCAGCTTGGTTTTCTCAAGGGAAGGTCGTGCATACTAAAACTGTTGGTATTCAATAATGTGACAAGAGACATAGCATGTCTGCACAGCATTGACTTTGTCTATCTTGACTTGGCCAAGGTCTTCCACACAATCCCTCATTCTTGCATCACTGAGAAGCGACGCTAGGTGAATATCAACTGCTATGTTGCCCAGTGGGTTGGAAACTGGCTCACAGATAAACAACTCATTCAAATTCACCTCTAGCAGCAGAACCATCACCATGGGTTACCACAAGTGTAACTGCTGTGTCCATTCATATTCACCATGTACTTCTCAGAAGTTCAGACCAAGACAGTGCCTGTGGCTAGCCAAGCTTGTGGTTTAAGGTCACCTAGGTGCTATCATTGTATCCCGTAACAATCTGAGTGCTGTTCAAAAGGGGCTTACACAGACTAATGACTGTTAACAACTCTGGGCTGTCAAACGATCTTCATATACATGCATCATCATTTCCTTTGGTATTAACAATGTTGCAGCTTATTATGACATAACCCTAAATACCTTAATCACCAATTCTGTATTGTTAGACCTGGGAGCACATGTAGAATGCAACATGTGTCTGCTGTGGTGAGGAAGATTCTCTGCATATTGCATCAGAGTAGCAAGGTTATTGCAGCAGTATCACATTCAGGTCTAAATCCCCTATAGTCATCCCTCCTCAGGCCTACTCTTGAATATAATGCTCCCTTGGCTATGTAGTGTAACAGACACCTGCAGAAACTTGGCAGACCTCAGAGATTTACAAGTAATATAAATCGGGGTGTCAAACATGTGTCTATTATGGACAGACTGATGTAGCTGTCACTGTACCCAGTATAACATAGACTGCTTTGAGGTGACTTATGTATGCCTTAGAGTGCTATCTCTGACCATATTTTGGTAGAAATGCTGCCCCTACATATGTCATTTGGGACTACAGTCAGCTGTTCAAGGGCCATCAATGTAAACTGACATATATAGGACATGCTGCAGAGACAGCTACATCTCCCATAGGTTGCCACACCTCTGTAATAGGCTTCAAAACCATGTCAAGCTGAGCACCTCCATGATACCGTTTCTTCACAGCCTGGATAACATGATGTGAAACTGTTAATTTCTGCCCTGCATTGGCCCTGCTTCTCACCTGGATATGGGTAGCACTTGCTATAGAAATCATACCTACACTACATCTGACATCCAATTTTATATTGTGATTTAATGGCTAAACTTCTAAGCACCATCAGGTCAATAGCCTAGTAACATCCTATGTACCTATGAAGCTATGGTGATGTACATGCCAGAAATACTGTTATACTGTATTACTGTTTTGATAAGAGTTGGCTACAGTGTATAGTTAAAATCCTGATATCTGAATCTAATGTTGTGACTTCTGATGTGCACCATAACTCTGTAATAAAAATAATTACACGGAAAATTTTCAAAATTTATGATACAATTTTCAGTTGTTAACTTCACAACCCTTACAAGAGCGTCCACTGTAAAGCAGTGCAATTATGATGTTGGTAGCATCTGTGTAACTGGACAAATACAATATAACTGACAGGTGAAATCATCAGTTCAACAGTACACATGTAGATGTAATCATCATTTATGTAAAGAGGCAACCTGTGCATCAGACACATAGCTTTACTATCCCTGAATCCAAAAAATACAAACAGGGATATGGCACAGCTATCACCATTTGCACATGGTGTTGTTTGGGGGTGCAGGAGGCCTAGGCTGACACAAAAAGTGTGTGAGTGTTTGTGTGTGTGAGTAAGGAAGTGAAGCAGGCAAGATGGACCATGAAACTGTTGTTGTGTGTCTGTAGGTCCCCTCGATGTACATTGGTTTGTGAGCATCTGCATGCACACAGCCAAGCTCAGTGGCTAGATTTATGTGTCTTTATGTTGGACAGATGTGAGCCGTGCATGGTAGAGTTAACAGTTCATTGTTGACACCCCCGACCATGAGAACTGGCTCTGCCAGGAGATGCACTGGCACCTCCACGCTGAAGGTCAGATGCAGGGCTACTACCTGCAGGTGAGTGATGTCTGCTGGACATGCTCTCTTCATGGGAATGCCCAGGACCATGACCCCATGGCCTGTCACATCTGGATGTGGACAGCACACTTCCTGATGGAGCAGTGGAAGTACTGCCACTATGGGATCATAATCGGACATGGTCACATTGGCTCACCGCACTGGCCTATGCTCATGGGGCCAACGTTCCCATCCCAGCAGATGTTCCATCACAGACAATGTACATTCCATGACAGATACTCTGTGGTCTATCATCAACACACTTTGCTCCAATCTGTTATTGATCTGATTCATGGAATCAACACACGGTGGAGGTAGTCACAGATATCAGACTGTGCTACATCTACAACCCTGTGCATTTGATTGGAGTGCCTTTCTGAACATGCCATTGCCTCCATGATGGCCTTAAACATACATTGCATTACACGTGAAGATACACCTGAACCAGATAGATAAGGGACAGCAGGCCTCCTCCAAGTACCCCTATCAAGCTTCCTGCATGGGACCTTGCTAACAGATTTGGCTATGGCCAGAGTCAACAGGCTCTGAAGCAGCAGTAGCTACACTTCCCTGGTCAATGTCCTCAGCCTCCACCTATCCAATATCTGTGGCCTCAGGCCTCAGTGGACTAGGGATGTGTAGTTGTACTGGCTGTGTATGGGGAAAATGGGGGGGGGTCACTGAGTGTCAAACTCTATGTCAGATTCAGGCTCTGCATCCCCAACCTGTGCCTCACTTTGTCCCCCATCATCATCAGAGTCTGATGAGAGACTGACATCAGGTGGCGCAAGCGACACAGAACCACTTCCATGATCACCTGTGATAAAAGGAAGAAACGAAACACAGGAATACATTAATATCTGCACTAGTATGCTGCAATATATGCTAAGCAATTTACTCTGCTGTCACTATTACAGAGAGTCATACTTCTCAACCTCTTAAAGCAAGAATTCTGGACAAATCCATGAATAATGAGTGGACAAAGGCCCAATAATGGGGACAATTTTGAAAGATTGCTCTTACAAACTTAAACTTTTGATAGAATAACAGCTTTTGCTTTAGCATGACATTTCTGAATAGTATGAAGTCTGAAACTCAGATTTCTGTCATTATTTTATGTCTTCCATCTTTATTACTTGTCAATAATTTGACATGGGCCAGAAATACAAGTCAAAAATCTGGACATTCAGCAAAAACCTATACAGTTGACAGGTATGCCAACAGTACAGCAATACATACAGCAGCCCTGAGAGGACATATTATCAGATATTTTCTAATTTATCTACAGTACTGACAAATATATTATGTTTACCAACTGCTGGAGCCCTATGTCTCTGAATTCCTGATGGTCCTGAAATAAGTAAAGGAAGAAGTAATGGCAACAGCATCACATTTAACAGTATAATAGGGGGTAATACCTTTACTCATCTATATCTGCAGTAACTCCAATGTTAAAAGAAATGTGGCTGACAACTTCAAAATAATTTTAAAACTGCAGCTATTTTAAATTCCCCCACCCAAAAAAACAACTTGACACACACAAGCTATACAATAGAAGGAGGAAACTAGCACAGAAAAGAGTAAAATCCCGAGAAGGGAAGACATCCCTGTGCAGTATCAGTATGAAACTATGATCCCTCATAAAATCATCCAAGGTGAGCTTTGAAAAAAAAATTGCCAAGGACTCCAAAGATAACCACAAGGCATTCTTTAGCTATGTCAAGAATCTAAGTGGCAATGCTCAGATCTGCTTGGTGTTAGGGCAGAATGGCACAAAATACACTGAACTGACCGATATCGCTAACATCCTGGCAGACAGGTTCAGTGCAAACTTCACCCCACTCTCACCCCCAAAAGGGTCCATAACCATACCAGAAGAATGTAGAGTCCCTGAAATCACAGACACTCAGGTTAAAACAGCCCTCTCCAAAGCCAAAAACACAGCATCAATGGGTCTGGACGGTGTCTCAGGCTGTATCCTACATGAGCTCAAAGATGAACTAACCCCTCACCTAAACACTGTTCAAACTCAGTCTCTCCACAGGCTACATACCCATAGATTGGTGCACAGCAGCAGTTATTCTGCTCCACAAAGGTGGAGCCACAACAAACCCCAGGAAACTATCACCCTATAAGCCTGACTAGCTTGGTCTGCAAGGCTATGGAGCGCATCATCATGGAACTCATTAACAGAGACACTGGGAGCCTCCAAACATTGGACCCTATCCAGTTTGGCTTTATTAAGGGCAGATCATGCCTCCTAAATTTGGCGGACTTCTTTGAGGCAGTTACCAAGCCTATAGATGAGGGAAAGGTGGTACACACAGCCTACCTACACCTCGCTAAGGCCTTCAACACCATTCCCCATTCTGGTATTATAGACAAGCTCACCAGCCTGAACATAAACCCTTACATCACAAGATGGGTTGCCAACTGGCTCATGGACAGAACCCACATGGTGAGAGTTGCAGGAGCTAGGTCTGACTCTAAACTGGTTATAAGTGGCATTCCCCAGGGCTCAGTCCTAGGACAACTCCTGTTTGGCATATACTTCTCAGAGGTACAGGCAAGCACAGGAGGACTATGTAAACAAAAAGTCCAGGTGAGGCAAGTGAGAGGCAAGTGAGAGGCGACAAAGCAACACAACAATAGCGTATACTTATTTATTATCAAAACTTCATCAGAATAAAATACAAGTGCCAAACCCATCATTTAAATACCAAAAGGTCACATGTTTAATTAAACAATTATAAAAACTTTCATTTAGCTTAACATGATAAAAAGAATAATAATAGCCAACTAAACCATTTAATAGACTTATAAACATTAATAATTTGTTTAATTAAAATGGGAATAAATAAAATTACCAGTTTTATTAATGTCCAACCTACGCTGTTTTAAGAAACATTTGATGTTAATTGTTTCGTTGAGGCCAGGAGCAATGTCTGATTTCAGTTTTATTTGCCAATGTACCTCCCTCTGCAGCAAATAATTTTTAAAATCACCGTCCCTCATATCTTTGTGACCCACTTCAAGAACAGAAAATAAAAATTTTTTGAAAGATGGGCAGATCAGTGAGTGTTTGAATAAGGCATTCTTCCCGTCCTTAGATTTAATAGAATAAAGATGTTCTCTAATTCTAATTTTTAGCTCCCTGGTGGTCATTCCTATATAGAATGAAGTACACGTTAAACATTGTGCAATGTAAATCACCCCACTTGTATTGCATTTTTACATAGGCACACCAGGGTCCTACCAAAACTACTCACTGAAATGTGGGGACCAGTTGAAATAAACCGACAAACATTACATTGGTTGCACATATGCATGCCACGTTTATGGGACTCAAAATAGGGAGCCTCGTCCCGTTGGAATTCCAAAATCCGTTTCAAGTTAAACCCATTTTTCTGAACAAAGATGGACTATGGCTGACCAAGTTCGCAGATAACTGCAAACTAGGGGCTATAATTGACTCCGGCTGACACAGGCATCCTCCAAAAGGGTCTCACTGAGACTGATACCTGGTGTCAAAATCATGGCCTCAAGCTAAATGCCAAAAAGTGCATAGTCATCCCCTTTGGAAAAAATAAAGTACCCAGAAAATACCACATAGGTGGGGAGTCCCCTAAATACAGAAGACATAATAAGGGATCTGGTGACCCAAGTAGATAGTAATCTCACCTTTGATAATCACATTGCCAAAGTGGTTAGAAAATCCTTATACATGGCCCACCTAGTCACAAAAGGGTTCGAATCCAGATCAAAAGAGGTCATTGTGTCCCTCTACTCATCACTCATCAGACCCATCATAGAGTACAACGCCCCATTTGGCATGTACCTTACAAGACACCTGCAACAGCTGTAAAGACTACAGAAGTACCTCACCAAGAGGATCACTGGACTCAAACAGATGCCCTATGCAGCTCGACTGAAGAAACTCCAGTTGTACTCGGTTGCATACCACCTACTCAGAGGAGATCTCTGCCTGACAAACAAGGCCATGTCCAACCCAGAATTGCTGGACATGCTCCACCTAAAGAAAACCTTATCCTCTCGAGCCACATGCTCTAGGGATCTAAACCTCACCACACCAATAAATAGGATGTGCTGGAGGGATAGATTCCTGCCCCAGATACTTCCAATGCTTTGGAACAAGAATCCAATCTACATTAGGCAGAGCTCATCACTAGCACTCTTCAAAAGAAACCTTGATGAGTGTATGGGAAACAGAAATTTTACCTTGGGGATCACTTCAGTAGCTCTGCTGGACAGAGGCACAGGGAACTAATCTAAGCAGGCGGCGAAAGCCAACACATTCTGGCTAGGCTTATAAATGCCTTTGGGCAGATAGCCTAGTACCAACCTATGAACCTATGAACATATAAACTGCTGACACTATTTCAGAATGCCACAGCATTCTAATCATGATCTAATAAAGCATACCTAGAATCTCCTCTTGAGAAGCACAAGGGGTGCCCACATTCAGAACATAATGGGTGATTGATTGATGGAAGCTGTCCTGTATGGCAATGTTTGCCAGGAATTCCTCTGTGGCAATGAGAGGGGGTTCTGCAGCAGGCCCACCATGGTGATCTGGCAATCATGTGCCACTGCAACTGCATGCCCCTTGCAGCTGTCATCATGTCTGTGGCTCTGTGATGCACCTGCTCATAGGTGTGACTGTGCCGCTCAATATCATTCATGTTGCAGACTAATTCATTGGACAGAGCTGTACGCTGAGCCTATTGGCACACCCTCTAGATAGTCATATTGCATGATGCTGACATAAGCCCTCTATGATGATCATTCTCTGCCTCATTAAATGGGGGCCTATATTGAATAGACATTCTGTGCCCTGAAAGACAAAAAAATGATAACACATATAAGGATCACATAAGTACGAATAAACTGTGTACAAATAAAGCATTAAAGGAAGATTGTCAGTATTCCTTAAATGATAAACTTTAAAGATTCAACCGGGGTCAAAAACTAATGAGGGAGGATACAAAATAAGGAGAGTAATAAGAGGAATATATCCTTGTTTGTGCCATAACAGATACTCAGCTATGCTCACTCACCCAAAATAACAGTCCATTCTAGCTTGTGCCATAGCAGGAACTCATCTTTGCCCCCCACACACATGCACACAAACAAAATAACAGGATAAGGACCAATTGTGCTAACTAAACAACTGTGGAATGCTCAAAGTGCTATCAAAGGACATTTCCATGAAACATGAGTACATGATTATCACACAGCATTATATTTTCAGCCTACTCTGCATCCTCTGCACCTCTGAAATGGCTTCAAAAACAAGGCCGTACCATGATTACAGTTCTAAAAAATGCATACAGATTTACTTCACAGTATTCTTAGCTACATTCCAGCATATGCATTAGGTAGATAACAAAATGGATACATACCTGCTGGAGTACAATACTCCTCTGTATAGATATACTGTTCAAAATAAATGTGTCACTGATTTAAACAATGCAATAATGTTCTTCCACATCAGTTTACCTATCCACACATTTGCCTTTTGATAATGGGGTACATTAGTAATGGATTGCATCTGTCCTACTCTCTGCTTCAGAGATGCTAATTACAACATAAACAACTGAATAGCATGCTACTCAACCAGTCTTGTGGAGCTAGTCAACAAGATATAAAGCATCCATGTAGACTCCATGCTGTTTCTTTTATATGGATTGAGAAAATAGTGTACAGGCGCAAAGTAATCACAGACAGATTGTTAGTAGCTAATGCTTTTTTTAATACATTTGTCAGGTCTATATTAGATCATTAACACCACAACTTTGCCCTTTTCCCCACCATAGTGTGATCTCAGAGCTGGTATATATAGTTGGGGGGTTTGTGGGGGTGTGGAGAGTGAAGCACCCCATTTGGGTGGTTTCAATTTAGTATGATGTGTATTTTTGTGGGGTAGTGGCCAATCGGTTACTTACCCTGTAAAAAATGTCG
This sequence comes from Protopterus annectens, assembly GCF_019279795.1. NCBI lineage: Eukaryota > Metazoa > Chordata > Ceratodontiformes > Protopteridae > Protopterus > Protopterus annectens. Next base: position 166,861,979 of record NC_056738.1, read on the forward strand.
ATGTTCACTGAAGTTAGTTTCGAAGGATAGGGGTCGATGAATAAGCTGTCAATGATCTAGTATAGACCCCATTTGTCTGTGCTACAGGCTGAAGCCAGTGTTGTTGCTGCTGCCACTAACCATAGACAGAGAAGGTGAAGACTTTGCAAGCCAAGGACACAGTACAGGAACCGTTCAACCACTGGCAGCCTTGACTCAGAGCCAGAGCCAAATTCGGGGAACCCATCCCAGTGGAAAATAAGGTATGTGTTGAACTTAGAATATTAGCCACAGGTATTTTTCACAGACTACCAAAGGACATGCTTGGTGTGTCATAGGCATCAGCATCAAGGCTCTTCCAAACATTCCTGCATGCTATGCTACAACATGGCAGACAGCACATATATTTTACCATTAGTTCTGAGGAGAGGGTCACAAGAATGCTACATTTGTACCATGTATTGCGCTTCCCTGAAGTAGTGTGTGCAATACATCGCAGTCATGTACACATGAAAACAACACCTGGCGAGTAGGGTAGAGTCTTCACTAACCATAAGGTCTACCACTCAAACAACTGCAAAGTCATGTGTAATGACATGGGAATAACCTGGAACGCATGTGCTGGCAACCTGGCAGTTACTACAACTCCCATATGTGCCACATCTCCCGACTGCACCAGATGTGTGCTATGGGGAATATCTCACATTTTCAGTTAGAAGTGGATGCATTATATGCACTGGAGTCATGGATGATGAAGTCCATCAGAAATGCATGCCCACACACACACACACACACACACACACACACACACACACACACACACACACACGCACACACGCACACGCACACGCACACACACACACACACACACACACACACACACACACACACACACACACAGACACACGCACGCTTACACGCACACACGCACACACACACATGCTCACAGAAGACCATCTTAATGAGACACACGGTTCAACCTATAATGTCATAGAGCATGCTTTTGAGCTACTGTTGTCACAGTACCAGTGCCTACATTCATCTGGCCAAGGCCTCCATTAAAATCCACTGACATGTCACACAATGCCCAGAGTATGTGCTATGCTTCCCAAGTTAATCTTGCGGAACCAGCTTCAGCAAGATCAGCAAGGAAAAGGGGAACACATCCTCCTGACAATGCCTAAGTCACCACAGGCACAGGCCGATCATGAGTCAGAGGAGGAGGAACCAGTAGCTGGTGTGATTCTGGGCAGACACAGACGTGCTCAATATGTCCTTGCATTGGCTAGGAGACAAGCCATAACACTCTGACTCACCATCTAGGAGCCTAAAAACATCCTTCTACTTTCCCATAGTTTTGTACATTGAAACATTTGACAGTAAGGATACACACTGCAGTTTTTGACTTCTTAACCGTCCCTAAATCAGACAACAGACAGGATACTAAACAAGCAGAGCAACCAGACCAACACAGTCTTGTTAATGCCACACACCTTTGCTCCTCCACCCCCAAAGAACAGTCAGTGTTTGTTTATGACATTCAACCTGGCTTTCCTTAATAGGCAACTGCATATCATATTATACTCAGTTAATATCCTTTGACATTGTAAGTGCAATGATATAGAATGGTTTACACACTCTGTGTCCCAGAGTACTGGTCAGATAACTGCTAAATGACCAAGAAACACAGAAGGTAAGACAGTGCTGTAAATTTGCAAGTAAGAATTATAATGGGGTGTGTAATCATTAAGTGTGGTATTTTCAAAGATAAACATACCACTAAATGTACAACAAACATCTAATGTTTTGAAATAACTGTACATTCTGTTTAATTTGTTTGTGTGTTGAATGAGTATTGTTGCTTGCTACTGTGATGCCCGTGCCCTGGCCTAGAAATCAAGGAGCCCCAATCATCACAACTAACACCAGTGAGGGGTGTCTCCTATAGGAGGAAAGGATAACAAATACACACAGTAAAGTACAATTTCCCTTAAGAGCACACAGAGATCACAGTCAGTCAGGGGCTGGTTGCTCCCTTGCTCTCCACGTCTCCACTAAGACTCCCCACTGGCACAGCTATAGGTTCATAGGTTCATAGGTAGGTACTAGGCTATTGGCCCTGGGGCCTACACAAGCCCAGCCAAAAAGGTACCCTGGCTTTTGTCACCCAAGAAAATTATTTTCCTGTGACACTGTCGAGCAGAGCCACAGAAGTGATCCCCGGGGTGAATTTCCTATTTCCCATCCAATCATCAAGATTTTTCTTGAAGAGTGCTAATGAGAGCTATAGGGTCCAGATCTCAGCCTAGTGGGCAAGCTAAAACCTCTAGCACCCACTCTATTCAACCAGTGCTTTGTGTCCCTGCCCAAGTAGCTGACACACACAGACACTCCTGAGGAAGGCTGGCACAGGTTCTCCAGCTGTGCCCCCTTTTCCCAGACTATACAGTAGTACGCTGCCACCACCCACTAATAATTATCAGCTACTCAAATACCCTTAAAAGGGTGTCCATTTATTACTGTGCAATATTATTATTCAATTGTAGTATAACTAAACAGTCAAGACTTATTAGAGTGACTTGGTACAGTACTCACTATAAATATGCAATGTACTCTAGAGCTTAACTTACTTCTACACAAAACAGCCACAGTTGAAAGGTTTTAAAATATTTAATAATAAATAATAAAAACACAAGGCAATACTTCTTACTACACAGTGCTAGTCAAGAGTTCAGAGATCACAGAGAAATACTTAAAATAATTCAGTAGTACAGTTCTGACATCACAGAAACACTTAGTATAATCTTTCTAGTTTCTAGCTATTTCTAAGAGAAAACACAAGTCTAAGATAACTTACATATGAAAACGGGCAGAGTGCTGATGAGTTGGATGGTCATGACAAAAAAAGCTTAATAATCTCTGGTTTTCTCTGTTTAAATTGAAATTGCAGTTCTGATTCACATTACATCATTCCTCACACTTTCCTGGGGTTCCCAGGCTACACATTACATCATTCTTCACACTTCCCTGGGTTCTGAGGCTAACAGAAACTGCATTTACATTCTTAACATCTCCTTTAGTTATCTTGCAGCTGGTCAGAAAACAGAGCAATAAAAATACAGTTGCATGTTTAAATCTAGCAATTCAACTCTTGGTTAAAACAATAGCAAGAATTTTTTCATCTAGACTCTTTGGCACCACTGTATACATAAAAGGGTCACCACATGCTTTACTTTGGTCAGTAGAATGTGCTGTTGTCACATTTTTTCCCAGTTTCACATGTAACACTATTTCTTTACATTTAAGACAACAAGCTTGTAGTTTACATTCATATTTACAAATGACAGAATTGTCTGCAAAATTCTATCTGACTAGGCTGGCAGCCTTCACATTTCTTCTCCCCTCGAGAACTCAAACTAGTTTTTCAAGTGACTCTTGAGAAATGCTGCTTGAGAGGGTTAGGTCTAGCTGAGTGTACCTTACCTCATTCTCTGTCTGGAGAGCCCATTTGCATTGACATTGCTAACCCCACTGCAGTGCTGCACTGATATATATGCTTGCAACCCCAGACTACATCTTAGCAACTTGGCATTTTGCTGGCTGGCTCTGTTTAACCATGTTAGGGGGCTGTGATCTGTCATAACAGTGAATTTCTTTGCATACAGATAAAGTGGAAGTATCTGCAGTGCCCACACTATGGTTAGACATTCCTTTTCTACAGCTGCATAGCATTCCTCCCTGGGTTGGAGCCTACAACTGAGATAAACCACTGGGTGCTCTTCCCCCTCTGAAGAAATCTGGCTAAGTACAGCCCAAACCCCATGGTTCAAAGCATCCACCTGCACAACAAATGCTTTGCTGTAATCTAGACAGGCTAACACAACAGGTCCTCCAAAAGCTTCTTTAAGCTTCTGGAATGCCTGCTCACATGCTGGAGTCCACACTACCTTATCTGGCCTGTTCTTCCTTGTCAGGTCTGTGAGGGGAGCAGCTATGGTACTATAACTGGGGACAAACTTTCTGTAGTACCCTGCTCTCCCTAAAAATGTCATCACTTGTTTTTTGGTAACAGGTACAGGCCATGCCTGAATGGCTTCCACTTTAGCAGGTTCTGGCCTTATCTTACCACTCCATACTCAATGTGCTAGGTAGAAGACCTCTGCCATACCCACCTGGCATTTGTTTGACATAATGGTCAACCCTGCCCTCTGTAGTCTGCCCAGCACCTCCCTGACATGCTGAAGGTGCTCTGGCCAGGAATGGTTGTAGATGGCAATATCATCTTGGTAAGCAAGGGCAACCCCCCTGCTCCTGCTAGGATACAATCTACCAGCCTCTGGAAAGTCGTTGGGGCATTCTTCATCCCAAAGGGCATCTCTGTGAACTCATACAAGCCAAAAGGAGTCACAAAGGCAGACTTCTCTCTAGCACTGGGAGTCAAGGGCACCTACCAGTAACCCTTGATAAAATCAATGGTTGTAAGATACTTATCCCCACCCAGCTGCTCTAGGCCTCATCTGTCCTAGGCATGGGGTAAGCTTCTGACTCTGTGTGACTATTTAATTTCCTGTAGTCCACACAGAACCTGGTGCTGCCATCCTTCTTTGGCACCCACACCACTGGGAGGCCCAGGGAATGTTGGACTCTTGAATCACCCCTAGTTCCAACATCTCCTGCACCTCCTCTCTCAGAGTCTGTTTAACTCTCTCAGGCACTCTATAAGAGGCCTACCTAATAAGCCTTTGGGGTCCTGTATCTACCTGGTGCTGCCCCAGGTGGGTACACTCTGGTTTCCTAGTGAACATGTACCCAAATTCCTGCAACACTGCTCAGATTTCTCAAACCTGGGTAGGGGTAGCTGCTGGGACATTGCGACCCCTTTCACTGAGGTGTCAGCCCATGACTCACTGTGTAGATCAGTCCCCCAATCTCACTCAGACTCCTCCTGCAATCCACTGCAAATGCTCAGCACAAGTGTCTCCCTATTATGGTAAGGTATCATCATGTTAACATGGTACAGTTTGTGCCCCTGCCTTCTGCCTAGCAGTTCCACCATGTAGTTAACATCACTTACCTTTCTTATCACCTTGTAGGGTCCCTCTCAAGCTGCTTGCAGTTTGTTGTGTCTGACAGGAATGAGAACCATTACCTGCTGCCCCACAGCATACTCTCGAGCTCGAGCATTCCTGTCATACCACACCTTTTTCTGTTGTTGTGCTTCTGCCAGGTTCTCCTGGACCAAGCCCATGAGTTCCCTGAGCCTAGTCCTGAGATTTAGGATGTATGCCACAACAGACTCCTTGTAAGACTCGCACTCACCTTCCCACTCATCTCAAATTAAATTTAGAGGTCCCCTCACCCCATACCCATACAGCAACTCAAAGGGTGAAAAAATGGTGGATTACTGGGAAACCTCTCTGTAAGCAAACAACAGATGGGGCAGATATTTGTCCCACTCCCTTTTAAACTGATCTGCAAATGCCCGTAGCATGGACTTGGTTGTAGAGTTTAACCTCTCAACAAGAACATTAGTCTGGGGATGGTAGGGTGTGGTCTTCATGTGTTTCACCCCATAGGATTTCCACAGACAAGCCAGCAGGTCTGACATGAAATTGACACCTATGTCAGTCAGTATTTCTTTTGGGAAACCTACCCTGCTGAAAATCTCTAACAAAGAATTTACCACCTTCTCTGCCTCAATGGAGGACAAAGCCACTGCCTCAGGGTATTGTGTAGCATAATCCACTACCACTAGGATATACTTTTTCCCTATGTAACTTGGGGTACTAAGAGGACCCACAATATCCACAGCTACCCTCTGAAATGGCTTCTCAATCATAGGCAAAGGCATCGAAGGATCTCTCACCTTGCCTCCTGCCTTGCCTAACATTTGGCACTGCTCACAGGTCCTGCAGTACCCTGTTACATCTCTGGGAATTCCAGACCAATAGAAGTTCTGCATAATACGCTTCTGTATGTTTTATGTCCATATGACCTGCAAAGGGAATATTATGGGCTATGGCTAGAAGTGCCAGATGGTAGGATCTAGGCACTACCAACTGCTGTACTCTCTCTCACCTTCTAGCCCTCCCTCAGGGGTCCACTCTCTGTACAGTAACCCTTTTTCCTCAGTATACAGATTCCCCCTTTCCTTGAGAATTAGGTGCCTCCCTAGCTACCTGCCTCAGGCCTTGCAATGTAGGGTCTGAGAGCTGAGCCTGTCTCAACTCTCTCCTTGTAACCCTTCCCAGCTCCCCTTCCACAGGAAGTCTGGCATCCTCTGACAGTGGTGCCTCACTGTCAGCCTGGGTATTACTACTCACCTATACATCTGAAGTCACTCTGTCCAAGGAACCATCAGTACCCAGAATCAGCTGTGGCTCACATTCAATCTCACTGCTACAGAGTAGCTCCCTCCCTGAAGTAACCACCTCACCAATCCTGGCTGCAAGTATGCAGTTTGTGTGGGTCTCCCCCAAGCTACCAGATCCACATGCTTTTCTCCTAGCCTGACTGCATGCAACTGCATAAGCACATGGCACTGCCTCATCTTAATCCTTCCCTCTCAGGACATCTGCAGGATTGTAGTTTAGTACCCCTGTTATCTCAAGCCAACCTACTATTGGCATTTTGTCTTTCCCACTTACTGACTCCCTCACTTTCTTTTCCCTACCTTGCCTCCATGGACACCTGTATGCCACATGGCCCCACTGGTTGCATTCAAAACATTTAACCCTAGCTCCTGTACATGTACCTGGACTAGTGGCTTCCCCTACTACTGGCAGATTCTGTTGGGGCAGTCTGTGCTGCCCACCATGGGTTCCTTTAGACCCATGGGCAGTACTGGGGTCCCCTTCCTGTGCAGGGCTGCCCTCCTTGCCAGGTATAGGTCTCCCTTCTTCCCCAACTCATCTGAAGTAGCACATTGTCTATCAGCTACCTAGATCCTCATGTCTTCAGGCAAAGGGCTAAGGGCTTGTTCCCTCACCAAAAGGTCTGCCAGCCCTTCAAAAGTGGTGACCTGACATCCTCTCACCCACCTATGGAAATAAGTGCTCAGTTCAGCAACATATTTACACACACTTTCATCTGCCTTGCGTCTATGCTCATGAAACCTTTCCCTATACGTTTCAGGTGTTAGCTTGAGAAACTCTATAGACAATTTTTTACAGTAGTATAATCAAAACATGCAATGTCAGACATTTTAGACACTACAATTACAGCTTTACCATGGAGTAAGGGGGTCAGGAACTGTGCCCATAGCCTTTGGTCAAAACTATACTGTTTGCATACCCTTTCAAACATATGAATGAAACTATCAAAATTATCCCCCTCATTAAACTGTGGGAAGAAATTTACTGACCTTTTGTGCATCTGGGGTCCAGTTACTCCCTTCCACATTACATCCATGACTCTGGTGAATAGTCAGCATTTCTCTCTCATGCTTCCTCTGTCTCTCCTTTTCCTTGACTTCTATCTCCAAATGCCTGGCCTCCAACTCAAGTCTCTTTAGCTCCAGATGGATTTTTAAGTCCTCTGCAGAAAGGTTGAGCTGCCCATTCTCCGAGGGTATTATATCTCCACTGCCAGTCTGATTGTCCTCCTGGTTGCTGTTTTCTGATGCAGCATAACGAAGGCTGCAATCAGGTCTGCCTTGGTCAGGTTTCCATGCACCAGTCCCCTAACCTGGCACATCTCCGCCAGCTGGCTCCTTGTCAGCTTTCCATACTCCTCTGCTGACATACTGCCTGCTCACCCTGACTAACTAAACTAACAAAAGAAATAAAACAATTGTGATCTAAACTCTGAGTATTCACTGTGTGGCTGTTTTACAGTACAAAACACCTTCAAAGCTCCCTGTACACAAGCTACAGGGATGCACTCTACTCACACCATTACAAGCCAATTAGTATTTGCCAACCAATTAATATGTGATGTGGATATCCCACCTCTGCCAAACAATATATGGTGTGGATATCCCACCACTGTCAAACAATTAATATGTGATGCCCGTGCCATGGCTCAGCAATCAAGGAGCCTCAATCCTCACCACTAATACCAGATAGGAGACCTCATATATGAAGGAAAGGATAACAAATACACTCAGTATAAAGTGCAATTTCCCTTAAGTGCACACAGAGATCACAGTCAGTCCAAGGCTGGTCACTCCCTAGCTCTCCAGGTCCTCAATAAGACTCCCCTCTGGTACAGCTATAGGGTCCAGATTTCAGGCTAGTGGGCAAGCAAAAACCACTAGCACCCTCTCTGTCCAACCAGTGCTTTGTGTCCCTGCTCAAGTAGCTGACACACACACACACACTTTGAGAAGAGTTTATACAACCACACAGACACTCCGGGGGAAGGATGGCACAGGTTCTCCAGCTGTGCCCACTTTTCCCAGTCTACACAGTAGTACCCTGTCACCACTCACTAATAATTATCAGCTACTCAAAGGCCCTTAAAAGGGTGTCCATTTATTACTGTGCAATATTATTATCCAGTTGGTAGTATAACTAAACAGCCAAGGCTTATTAGAGTGACTTGGTACAGTACTCACTATAAGTATGCAATGTACTCTAGAGCTTAACTTATCTCTACACAAAACAGCCACAGTTGAAAGGTTTTAAATATTTAATAATAAATAATAAAAACACAAGACAATACTTCTTACTATATAGTGTTAGTCAAGAGTTCAGTGATCACAGAGAAATACTTAAAATAATTTAGTAGTACAGTTCTGACATCACAGAAAAATACTTAGTATAATCTTTCTAGTTTTTAGCTATTTCTAAGAGAAAACACAAGTCTAAGATAACTTACATATGAGAACAGGCAGAGTGCTGATGAGTTGGATGGTCACGTCAAAAATGCTTAATAATCTCTGATTCTCTGTGTTTAAATTGAAATTGAAGTTCTGATTCACATTACATCATTCTTCACACTTTCCTGGGGTTCCCAGGCTGCACACTGTATCATTCGTCACACTTCCCTGGGTTCCCAGGCTAACAGAAACTGCATTTACATTCTTAACATCTCCTTTTGTTATCTTGCAGCTGGTCAGGAAACGGAGCAATAAAAATACATTTACATGTTTAAATCTAGCAATTTAACTCTTGGTTAAAACAATAGCAATAATTTCTTCATCTAGACTCTTTGGCACCACTGTCTACAGGAAAGGGTCACCACATGCTTTACTTTGGTCAGTAGAGTGAGCTGTTGTCACATTTTTTCCCCAGTCCACATGTAATACTATTTCTTTACATTTAAGACAACAAGCCTGTAGTTTACATTCATATTTAGAAATGACAGAATTATCTGCAAAATTCTATCTGGCTAGGCTGGCAGCCTTCACAGCTACAAAGGTGTTTGTGTAAATAAAACAGGGTTAAGGCACCCAACCTGTGTTCTAAATGTGCATGGTATGGTGATTTGGATTCCAGACCTATGTAGACATATTTCATGTGTGCTAACATATTGTACTGTTTATGTCATATATTGATTTATGTTTCTGCCTGTTATTACTTGCCTTTTTCTCTTACTTTTTGGGCCACTGTTTGCATGGTGCTGTGCTTTGCACAAACAGCTCTGGCTAAGCTCAGCTGGTTTGTGCACACAGTGGCAGTGCACAGACTGGATGATTGGACCACCCATTAGCAGACAGGATCCAGACATCTAAAAATAGACATGATATGAATTCTATTAATGTAACTGTGCCTGCTACAAACCCATTAAGTGCTATTGCACTGAGTTTAACATTGTGTACCTCAAAACAAATACTAATGTAGGAGATGAGCATGCAACTTTTCCTATGGCTCCAGATGTTAAGTGTCAAGCTGAATTCCACATGGTCCTTGATTTGACTACAAGGATTGCAGCCTTTATTTGATTGTTGTGACCTTGCATTAGATAGCAATGAAATTAAACAGAGACAAGCATTTTTTCATTCTTCTTGTGGTGACGGCTGTAAGTGGAGGATGACCATACATAAGGTCCAGAGTTTGAGTACGGCAGGCTCCATTCTTTTTTAATTGTGTCCCACTTCACATTATAGTCACTCTCAATTATTATTTATATATATATATATATATATATATATATATATATATATATATATATATATATATATATATATATATACTATCTAGATATATGGGAAGAAACATAGATGTATGTGTATATGCATACATCTCTCTCTCTCTCTCTCTCTCTCTCTCTCTCTCTATTTATATACACACACATATATATTATAAAAGTCATTTTGTGTGAGGATCAACAGATTTGTGCTCAGCTTAAGTAAGTTTATGAGCATGCTAAGTGGGAGTTTTGGCTAATTATAAACTGACTCCAGCCCACACCTTGCTGTCCAGGATTTTGTGTATTACACAATATGACTATTGTCCTTGTTTCTGCAATGCTGCACTTCACTCACATTGGCTAAGATTTTGTAAAGTTGTCTTATGCAATTAATATGTGATAATGGTTAAAAAAGTACAGCACAAACAGACCGATGGTCTGTAGAACACAAATTATTCATACCCTGCATCCAGAACAAGTGGGTACTTGTAGATAAGAACCATGAACACCATCACACAAGGTGATTGCCTTAGTCCTATAAGCCTCAGAATCTGCTTGACAGACGGGGGTCATTTATCACACAGTCACCTGCATATATCAATACATTGGTTGTTCCTCCATTATCTAAGACATACAATGTATGATCAATTTCTATAGTACTGTCCTGAGAATGAGTGAAATGCTCATACAGGACTGATGTGTTACCGTTAAATCAGTTACAAGGGAACACTGCTGTGTTGGGGGTGGGGGAACAGCACCACATGTTCTGCTGGGAACATGACAGTCTGAGTATCATTTAACCTGACTGTGTAACATCTCCCTTCCATGATGTCCAGTAATCTGTTGCAGTAAGACTGTATGAATATTCCATGCATGAGGCCTACCGAATAGAAATGGAAACATGTTAGTGGAATGGGATCTGTAGCCCCATGTCAATGTCATTTCTGTCCAACTAGCCCACTATAGTTAGTTGCATAATGTGCTTGGTCCATACATACACTGTCATATAATAATCCTGTAGACTACTGTATAGATTACGGACTTATCTTGCAAATGCAGCTGTTTACACAACTGTAGTTCAGGGATGACTCTGTCTGATGCAAGCAGTACACAGCTAATACATGGACAGGTACAGGATGTGTGAGTTGGCTGGCATCAATTTTAATATCTATGTGAGCAGGAGTAAGATGTTAGTCCCTAGGTCCCTAGGTTGTCAGTGAATGTGATATGTGTTGTCTCTTAGCCAAAGTCAGGCCATACTGGGCATGCCTATGTCTTGCCTACAGGGACATCAGCAGGGGGTTCCTCGTCTGAGTCCTCCAGTGACTGTGGCTGTGGTGATCTAGGCACTAGTGGGGGGGGGCTGTGTATCCCTTTTCTTTGCTGATCCTGCTGTAGCTGTTTTCACAGGATCAGATTGTGTATCATAGCACATACTGTGAATATCTGTGCACATGTGACTGGAGTATACTGCAGGGCTTCACCAGGTATACCGAGGCACTGGAACCATGACTTCAGAAGCCCAAACACATACCCCATGGTGTTCTTAGTTTGTGCATGTGCCTCATTATGGTGTTCTTCAGTGGGTGTGAGTGGATTTCTGATGGGTGTCATCATCCATGGCTCCAGGTGAAGGGCAGCAGAGCTCAGTGAGTTCTTGTAATATGTCCCTGTCCACCCTGTAGCAATCCACAATATCCAGCTCATGTAGCTCCTGAAAGGTTACCCTTGGACTGAACATTCTTCTCCTTCTCAGCCTAGGCCTATTGTCAGCAGCACCAGCAACTTTGACTTCAGCATCTAGCACATACAGGTGTAGCAGACCTGCAGGAGCCCTTAGCATTATCCCAGTTAAAATTCCCAAGTCTCTCCTCCAATGGCCCAGAATATTGAGGGAAAATCAGAATGTAGGGTGTATGCATATTTTATACAGTTCTGCTTTAAGTCCACCACATGGGATTGGCTAATTATGATGCAGTTCACATAACCAGGATATAATTAACATAATATAAAGGCACTACTTTAGTGCGTACCATGCCGTGATGCACCTCCAAGTGCAGCATAGCTTATACAAAAGTCAAAACTATTTATTGAAGATATCTGGTTTTAATTGATTGCTGCCAACATCATCACTGTCATGTGAGGAATCTGTCCATGCGAACACGCTAACCTATCCAGTATACCTGGTAAAAAAACTCTAAAAATAATAAAACACCCCCCTGATATCATTCACATCCTCTGGGAATATCAACATCATGTGGGAGCCTACACAAAGTGGATATGCAGACACAATTGCTCCTTTTAGCAATTCAGGAAATCCACCTAATTTGCATACATGCCCTTGCTGACAACCTAGATGCTACATGGTTCATATCCATGTAAGCTTGGTGACAGCACGTATGCACTGTTGTATGGACCCAATGCAAGGTCCTACAGTATATTTGGGAAAACCATATTAGAAATGTCATTTTTTTTTATTTCTGTTAAGCATGTTTGTGCACTGCAGTGCACTGCACAAACATGCCAAAATTATTAAAAAAGTATTTATTTTCCAGATTCCCTTCCTTTTTCAAACATCCACAATGTACCTTTTGCACAAATATGTCTGTGATCTAACATTTTCTAGGGAGTTATGTCCACATTTATGAACTTTCACATTCTTTCTGTCTGTGTAGACTCCTGTACGTGGAAAAATTCCGTGTCCACTACGGACACTGACATGGAGTCTACACGGACACCTTTCTGCTTGTTGGATCACTCTACTTGATTCATTTGCATAAGACTGAACTGCTTATGAGGTAATTTGCATTCCACAGAACTTTCCCAGTTTGCATGTCCTTGCGTGCCGCTAAGTGATGCTTACTGAATCTAAAATTGCCCACTCTTGTGTACATCCAAAAAAAGCTTGTGTAAGCTTTACTGAATTCCAACCTATAAGAATAACTGCAATATAAGTTATGTGGTTTCTGTGCAACTATAAGTTGAGAAGGTGCATTCTGACAGCTTATAAAAACACCAGGAAACAAAATTTGACTCAAAGGTTCCAAGGAATGAAAAAATGCAGGTAATGCAAAACAAACCCATAATGTTTTAATTCAAATTAACTCCAAGATGTGTAAACCATGGTTTATGAAGTTGGAAACTATTTCCACTATAATGATTTTATATCATAGGATATTAAGCTGCTGAGGTGTGAAGATGAAGTCCATAAGCTACTGACACATTGTCAGTTGACCTTTTTCTAATTAAAAAATATCAATAGTTGTATATTCCATTAGATGTGTAGAACTTATATTTGTTTTGAATAATATGGAATTTTTTTCAGTAACATGGAATTATTATTGACATGCTTTCTCCTACCTTGACAATCTGACTTACCTCTCCATGGAATGGAACTCCTCTCCATGCATTCTAGCAGTCTGTTTAAAAGAAAAAATAGATTCTGTTGTGGTGGAAGCCTGTTTAACCTTCATGGAGTGAACAGCACTATAGCTGCTGTTGTACTTTTCTTTCTATTTGTGTGGAACCATTATTTGGATTTGGGCATCCTGTCTAACCCTTGTGGATTATATCAAATCAGAGCTTCTGCTGTCTTTCTTTTTGTTTGTCTGGGGAACTCATTTGCAATTGGGAAAATCTAACTTCTAGAAAAAGTTAAAACAATGATTTTGGGATTACAGACTTGTTGGACATTGTTTCCATTTTGAGGCTTCAGTTATAACTAATTTATAAATGGAATGCATGCTAACAAATGCAGTTAGAGTTTTTTCTGCCACTAGTCTACCTGACCGAAAGATTTTATTTTATGTTTCTATAATACTGCAATTCAGTCCTATACAAATAATCAGTTCTTTCTGAAAATAAATAGATGTTATTTGTTCATTTCTAAAAGCTTGTGTTTGCTGTCTTATTTGATTAGTGAAGAAGATTCTCACAGTATTGGTGTGACTGTGGGAATCCACCCATTAATAAAGGGACTCTCTGGATATCAGCTATTATATATTAATATACTGATTGGTTTATTGAAAGACTGTTCTGTAACTGGGATCTTGGCCATAGTTTAATAACCTGAGTGGAGGTAATGTATACTGTAAACACAACAGATGGATACCGTCACAGATTGGTTATTAGTACCTTTATTAGGAAGCATTTTGAGAGAGTGTGAGAATGTAGTTGGGAATGCCTCAGTTACTGGTGGTAAGAATACACTAAACAGTAACAGATTCTAACATTGTTCTGTAGCTGACAGGGTAGGGCTGTTTGTGTGTGTGTCAGATATAAGTCTTCATATAAGGCACGAATGTGCTTTTGTCATAAGAAATAAATGCCAGTCACCCTTTTCTCATGTAATATTTGCCATTTCAGTGATTTCAAGCTCTGTAACCTCTGCACCTTACATTACTTTGTACCAGTGGTGGGATTTGGGCATCAATCCTTCACAGTATTTGATAACAGTGGAGCAAAGTTGTTCATGACCTACATATTAGGGCTCCCTATTAAAACATCAACGCTAGAAATGAGAATGAAACACAGGAGAAAAAGCAAATCTCAGAGATCAATCTTCTCTTTAAAACTTCTTTAAGCAATGGGGGCAACTCCCCACACCCCTGAACTTATATATACCAGTATATAAACTGTTACTTACACCAATGCCTGAGCAGTAAAATAGTACCCCAGGGACTGCGATTTTATAAATATCCTTTTGGTATTAAGTACACTGATAATGTATTATGGGATTTTCATAATTTTTTCGATGAATGTGGTTTTGCATTAGTCTTAAAGTTAGTAAAACATAATGAAGTACAGATAAATAATGGGTTGGTTGAATTGAATGAACTACATGAAAGCATTAATAGGGATGTGTTGTTTGAGCAATACAAGGAATGGTATGAAAGAATTTTGAAGAGGGTTTACAGTAAGGTAGAAAAAGTGTTTGAAAGGAAACAAAATAAATTCTCCAGGGACAAGGAGCAATATATTAAAGGAAAGAGTTATCCTAGGCCTTTTCATACCTTGTCCCACCGTTCAGAAAGGGTCAATGGGGAATTAGAAACACACCAGGAACCTGGTACAGGTACTAAATCTGGTAGATACTATTCCGCTGGTAGGAATGAATATGGTGGGAACATGGGACGTTCTAATAGAGGGTTAGATGAACTGGATTCTTTCACTGAAACTAATGAAGTTTTTTTAGGGCCCAGGAGATCAGCCAGGTTGGCCAGCAAAGCACAATTTCTGCCAGAAACAGAATCCCATTTGAATTTTACTGGGAACAATTCTGGTTGGAGAAACAGGGGGAGAAGGGGCAGATAGATACTATAATAGTGGGCCCTAATGGTATAGTATCTGAATATGGTGGTTTCAAGATATATAATTACACAGATATGAAGTTGGATAAGAAACATTTTGGATTATTTTCCAAGGGATTTAAATTTGTTAAATCTAAAAAAGGAGACTTAGCGGACATCTTGATAGATTTCAAATTGTACCTTAGGAAATTAAACTTACATTTGATCCATTATAAAGATAGTAAGAAAGACTCCAGGGTGGAACCAGTGGATAATTATAATAACAATAAAAATTTGGTAAGAAGGAGTACGTACAATCCCCCATTACACCCGGTTATCAGTACCTTTGAAAGTATAGTTACCCATGAAATCTATGAGAAGTATGCTAATAGCAGGAGTAACTTGATAAAGCATAATTTGAATAGTGAGGAAGAAAAGCTGTTGGAAAGTTTAAAGAAGGAAGCCAACATTAGATTCATGGAACCTGATAAGGGTGGGGGATTGGTTTTATTTAATTGTGAGGATTATAATAACGCTCCCATGAAAATATTAACAGAGGACAGTACTTATACTACAGTGTCTTACAATGAGATACAAATAGCTTACAGGAGGATCGACTCGCTTCTAGAAGAATATTTGATTGAAAATCGAATTGATCAGAAAACGTATTATTTTTTGAGGCAAGTACACCCGATTATTCCCAGATTCTTTGGTATACCAAAAATTCATAAAACCATCATAAGGCCTCCTTTCAGACCCATTGTATCTGCTAGTAAATCTAAAACACACCCTTTAGCTGTCTTTATAGATCAAAGTATTAAAAGTATAGTGACTAGTCAGAATCATTTGTTAAAAGATTCATGGGATTTTTTAAGAAAAATCCATAACAATCTCTGGTCTGATACTAGCCTTTTGGTTACTATTGATGTAAAGGATCTGTTTTCCTGCATACCAAGAAGTGAGGGCCTCGAATATTTTGAGGAAATTGTGAACAGATATTCAGATTTAACTATAGATAAAAAATTATTGGTACTTGAATTAATGCAAGTAGTTTTAGATAACAACTACATTTCATTTGAGGGCGAATACTATAAACAGGTCAGTGGTGTGGCTATGGGGGCAGCTTGTGCCCCCATATATGCCAATCTGGTGTTATTGGAGTGGGAAAATAGATATATTTTCCGAAGTTCATTTGTAAGTTGTATCAAAACATATCTTAGGTTTTTGGATGACATTTTTGTCATCTGGGAGGGGACATTGGAACGGTTAGAAGAATTCCTAGGATATATCAACAGTTCCACGTCCTTCCTATCTTTCACACATCAAGTACACAAGGACAGTATCAGTTTTTTAGACATTACGCTCACGAAAATAGACAATGGTTTTAAATCACAAATTTTCAGGAAAGAAACTTGGTGCAATAGCTACCTCCACTTTGACAGCCTGCATCCTTATCATCAAAAAAGAAGCATAGTCAAGGGACAGGCAGTCAGAGTGGCCAGGATGACCTCGGAATTTCATGATTTAATACAATAATTCATTTTCTTGGGGGAAAAATTCATTGATAGAGGTTATCCTAAGGAAATGGTCGGGGGCATTCTCAGTGATGTATACCAAGGATGGGGTACTAGATATAAACCATTATTAGGCCAACCTTTGATAGTCATTGACAAATTACCTGAGGAACCCAAAGATTTCATGGGCGTATGTATTATAGAATATAACAACTTTTCGGACTATTTTACACAAATATTACAAAACAATTAGTCAATTTTAAAAACCAATAGTGACATTTTGGAGGTCATAGGGAACAAACCTAGGTTTATATATAAGGTTGGTAATAATTTTAAGGAATCTTTGGGTAGAAGGCCTCAGTCACGGAGATATGAAATGGGGACCAAACCATGTGGAAGGTGTAAACAGTGTTCATTCATTAACCAAGAAGGGGGGATTACCTTAGACAATGGTTTGGGAAGTAGAATTAAGTTTTGTAGAGGTAATTGTCGGACTAGGATGTTAGTTTATCTGGCTACCTGTAATCATTGTTCTTCGTACTACGTGGGCAAAACTGAAAGATCACTCAGGGAAAGAATCTATGAGCACAGCAATGATATTAAAATTAAAAAGGAGACTAGTGCTCTTTACAAACATACCACAACATGTAATTTAAATCCAGATTTTAGATTTGGTATTATAGATTTAGTGGGTAAGGACAACAGGGGAGGTGATAGTAAAAATCTCCTTTTACAAAAAGAAATTAGATGGCAGTTGAGACTCAGGTCAAATATTAAACCTGGTCTCAACGAATATATTAATATTAAAGCCATACTGGAAGGTAAGGCAGGCAATGTTTAAAGTGATGTAAGTAACAATGAGGCAACTATTTCAAAATGTTAAGGAAAACAACAAGAACTGTATACATAGTACAACATTTGGGTTTATAATTTTCTTAATTTTCTTTATTTTTTATGTTTTATATGTAAGTTTTTGGATTAAATATTTTTAATATTATATATTTTATTTCTAGAATAAAAATGTATACATTCTAGTATGTTAGAATTGGTTAGGGGAGAAATACTAGAGGCATTTTCTGATTCAAGTCATTTGGACTGGATTCTAGTACTATATGCCTTTAAGGTAATTTAATTAAGTGAATTTAATTGAATTATTGTTTGTATTCATTTTATATAAAAAGATTCTGTACCAGTGACTCTTTTATCTGAAGAAGTCTGCCCTGAGCAGACGAAAGCGCTCATTTGTAATGTTTTACAATAAAGGAGAACTATATTCCAGTGGAACAGAAGACTTTTTTTTTTCATGGTGTTAGTTGTTTGTATTTACTGAGTTGGTGGTTTCTTCTGTTAGCAGCTGGAAGACTTTTCGTGTTATTTTAAAAATTTTAAAGTGAGTCACTGGTCTTGATTATGGAGAATTCTCTCAATGATTCCACTATCATTGGGATGGACAATGTGCTTAATAACAGCATTACCTTGATCCAAACGCAAAACGAGGTTTCCAAATTAAGGGAAGAAATTTCATCTCTTCGAGGGGATTTAACGAAGCTGATTGAGATATTTAGCCAAGGTGAACCAGCAGAGGGAGCTATTGCCAATCGCCAGAATGATTCCGGGGGTCCGAAACAGCCGGTGACGTCTTCTCCACGCTCCGTGTTCGAGGGTTATGGTGGAAGAAGGAACCAGCAAGGCGAGGACCTGGCCAGGACAAGAAATGCGAATTTGGGCACTCCGTTACCCCAGGAGGACAGAGGGATGGCTAACATTGCTGATAGCAAGGAACCGAATCAGCGTGGCAAAACCTTGCCTTTTGCAGGTACTGTTTCAAGCGTTTCCAGCGCTTCTGTGCAAGCTCAGAAGCAGGTTTTGGTACCAGCAGCACAACATATTAACGTTGGTCCTGATAGGACTCGCTCCATAAGTTTTAATGACATTTTAGATAAAAGATATGTATTTGAAAATGATGTCAATGTGAGCCATGAATTCCATCATGGCAAAACTAAAAGTATAAATGATGTTGGCTCATGTACATTGAAAGACATGATTTATAATTTTGAAAAGTTGCTATACAAATACAAATGTTTAGAGATAGAAAACAGTTACTTACACCAATGCCTGAGCAGTAAAATAGTACCCCAGGGACTGCGATTTTATAAATATCCTTTTGGTATTAAGTACACTGATAATGTATTAAGGGATTTTCATAATTTTTTCGATGAATGTGGTTTTGCATTAGTCTTAAAGTTAGTAAAACATAATGAAGTACAGATAAATAATGGGTTGGTTGAATTGAATGAACTACATGAAAGCATTAATAGGGATATGTTGTTTGAGCAATACAAGGAATGGTATGAAAGAATTTTGAAGAGGGTTGACAGTAAGGTAGAAAAAGTGTTTGAAAGGAAACAAAATAAATTCTCCAGGGACAAGGAGCAATATATTAAAGGAAAGAGTTATCCTAGGCCTTTTCATACCTTGTCCCACCGTTCAAAAAGGGTCAATGGGGAATTAGAAACACACCAGGAACCTGGTACAGGTACTAAAACTGGTAGATACTATTCCGCTGGTAGGAATGAATATGGTGGGAACATGGGACGTTCTAATAGAGGGCTAGATGAACTGGATTCTTTCACTGAAACTAATGAAGTTTTTTTAGGGCCCAGGAGATCAGCCAGGTTGGCCAGCAAAGCACAATTTCTGCCAGAAACAGAATCCCATTTGAATTTTACTGGGAACAATTCTGGTTGGAGAAACAGGGGGAGAAGGGGCAGATAGATACTATAATAGTGGGCCCTAATGGTATAGTATCTGAATATGGTGGTTTCAAGATATATAATTACACAGATATGAAGTTGGATAAGAAACATTTTGGATTATTTTCCAAGGGATTTAAATTTGTTAAATCTAAAAAAGGAGACTTAGCGGACATCTTGATAGATTTCAAATTGTACCTTAGGAAATTAAACTTACATTTGATCCATTATAAAGATAGTAAGAAAGACTCCAGGGTGGAACCAGTGGATAATTATAATAACAATAAAAATTTGGTAAGAAGGAGTACGCATAATCCCCATTACACCCAAGTTATCAGTACCTTTGAAAGTATAGTTACCCATGAAATCTATGAGAAGTATGCTAATAGCAGGAGTAACTTGATAAAGCATAATTTGAATAGTGAGGAAGAAAAGCTGTTGGAAAGTTTAAAGAAGGAAGCCAACATTAGATTCATGGAACCTGATAAGGGTGGGGGATTGGTTTTATTTAATTGTGAGGATTATAATAACGCTCCCATGAAAATATTAACAGAGGACAGTACTTATACTACAGTGACTTACAATGAGATACAAATAGCTTACAGGAGGATCGACTCGCTTCTAGAAGAATATTTGATTGAAAATCGAATTGATCAGAAAACTTATTATTTTTTGAGGCAAGTACACCCGATTATTCCCAGATTCTTTGGTATGCCAAAAATTCATAAAACCATCATAAGGCCTCCTTTCAGACCCATTGTATCGGCTAGTAAATCTAAAACACACCCTTTAGCTGTCTTTATAGATCAAAGTATTAAAAGTATAGTGACTAGTCAGAATCATTTGTTAAAAGATTCATGGGATTTTTTAAGAAAAATCCATAACAATCTCTGGTCTGATACTAGCCTTTTGGTTACTATTGATGTAAAGGATCTGTTTTCCTGCATACCAAGAAGTGAGGGCCTCGAATATTTTGAGGAAATTGTGAACAAATATTCTGATTTAACTATAGGTAAAAATTATTGGTACTTGAATTAATGCAAGTAGTTTTAGATAACAACTACATTTCATTTGAGGGCTAATTCTATAAACAGGTCAGTGGTGGCTATGAGGGCAGCTTGTGCCCCCATATATGCCAATCTGGTGTTATTGGAGTGGGAAAATAGATATATTTTCCGAAGTTCATTTGTAAGTTGTATCAAAACATATCTTAGGTTTTTGGATGACATTTTTGTCATCTGGGAGGGGACATTGGAACGGTTAGAAGAATTCCTAGGATATATCAACAGTTCCACGTCCTTCCTATCTTTCACACATCAAGTACACAAGGACAGTATCAGTTTTTTAGACATTACGCTCACGAAAATAGACAATGGTTTTAAATCACAAATTTTCAGGAAAGAAACTTGGTGCAATAGCTACCTCCACTTTGACAGCCTGCATCCTTATCATCAAAAAAGAAGCATAGTCAAGGGACAGGCAGTCAGAGTGGCCAGGATGACCTCGGAATTTCATGATTTAATACAAGAATTCATTTTCTTGGGGGAAAAATTCATTGATAGAGGTTATCCTAAGGAAATGGTCGGGGGCATTCTCAGTGATGTATACCAAGGATGGGGTACTAGATATAAACCATTATTAGGCCAACCTTTGATAGTCATTGACAAATTACCTGAGGAACCCAAAGATTTCATGGGCGTATGTATTATAGAATATAACAACTTTTCGGACTATTTTACACAAATATTACAAAACAATTGGTCAATTTTAAAAACCAATAGTGACATTTTGGATGTCATAGGGAACAAACCTAGGTTTATATATAAGGTTGGTAATAATTTTAAGGAATCTTTGGGTAGAAGGCCTCAGTCACGGAGATATGAAATGGGGACCAAACCATGTGAAAGGTGTAAACAGTGTTCATTCATTAACCAAGAAGGGGAAATTACCTTAGACAATGGTTTGGGAAGTAGAATTAAGTTTTGTAGAGGTAATTGTCGGACTAGGATGTTAGTTTATCTGGCTACCTGTAATCATTGTTCTTCGTACTACGTGGGCAAAACTGAAAGATCACTCAGGAAAAGAATCTATGAGCACAGCAATGATATTAAAATTAAAAAGGAGACTAGTGCTCTTTACAAACATACCACAACATGTAATTTAAATCCAGATTTTAGATTTGGTATTATAGATTTAGTGGGTAAGGACAACAGGGGAGGTGATAGTAAAAATCTCCTTTTACAAAAAGAAATTAGATGGCAGTTGAGACTCATGTCAAATATTAAACCTGGTCTCAACGAATATATTAATATTAAAGCCATACTGGAAGGTAAGGCAGGCAATGTTTAAAGTGATGTAAGTAACAATGAGGCAACTATTTCAAAATGTTAAGGAAAACAACAAGAACTGTGTACATAGTACAACATTTGGGTTTATAATTTTCTTAATTTTCTTTATTTTTTATGTTTTATATGTAAGTTTTTGGATTAAATATTTTTAATATTATATATTTTATTTCTAGAATAAAAATTCATACATTCTAGTATGTTAGAATTGGTTAGGGGAGAAATACTAGAGGCATTTTCTGATTCAAGTCATTTGGACTGGATTCTAGTACTATATGCCTTTAAGGTAATTTAATTAAGTGAATTTAATTGAATTATTGTTTGTATTCATTTTATATAAAAAGATTCTGTACCAGTGACTCTTTTATCTGAAGAAGTCTGCCCTGAGCAGACGAAAGCGCTCATTTGTAATGTTTTACAATAAAGGAGAACTATATTCCAGTGGAACAGAAGACTTTTTTTTAATGTAGTTGGGAATGCCTCAGTTACTGGTGGTAAGAATACACTAAACAGTAACAGATTCTAACATTGTTCTGTAGCTGACAGGGTAGGGCTGTTTGTGTGTGTGTCAGATATAAGTCTTCATATAAGGCACGAATGTGCTTTTGTCATAAGAAATAAATGCCAGTCACCCTTTTCTCATGTAATATTTGCCATTTCAGTGATTTCAAGCTCTGTAACCTCTGCACCTTACATTACTTTGTACCAGTGGTGGGATTTGGGCATCAATCCTTCACAGTATTTGATAACAGTGGAGCAAAGTTGTTCATGACCTACATATTAGGGCTCCCTATTAAAACATCGACGCTAGAAATGAGAATGAAACACAGGAGAAAAAGCAAATCTCAGAGATCAATCTTCTCTTTAAAACTTCTTTAAGCAATGGGGGCAACTCCCCACACCCCTGAACTTATATATACCAATTCCAAAATCACCAAAGCTTAGAATATGTAAGTCCGCTCTTTCGGCTATTATTTATGTTTTGCACTTCACCATATAACTTCTATTGTGCTGACCATTTACTTTTTTATTGCTAGATGTTTATGCAATACAAACTATATTTTTTACTGTTTGCTTCTATAAGTTTATCTAAATGAACTCATCATGTTTAGTGCTCTGTTCTTTAGTATTTTGGTTTTAGTGCAGTGCAGAATTGTCCATTTTCATTCAGTACTGTTTCATTAAGTACCTTGATGACATGTACATTCATTTTCTTCTTAATCATGTTATTTTAACTACAGATAAGAACGGAATAAGATTGACACATTGTTCTTTTGCATCTAAACATGTCCTATTTTCGATTGAAAGCATCATACTTTGCATCTTAAGTAGTATCTGCCATATTACTCTCTCATATGCATTACACACACATGCACACATGCTTACACATATGCACACACACACACACACACACACACACACACACACACACACACACACACACACACACACACACACACACACCGACAGATTATACAGGATGCATTGAAAATTACTGCTTTTAACTTCACAGTGCTTGGCTTGTTTATTTTGATAAGGGCACATCTTTTGTGTGCATAACTGCAGGCCACATATTGTAAGTCAATATTCATCTATAATGAATGCTTGTTTGATTTATGTAATGCACTGTTATTCTTACGTATAACATAATTAAATACATTTATTATATGCCGCAAAATGTAGACAGACAGCTTGTATTCTTACAGACCATCAGGGAAGTACTATGGATCTCAGGGAATCACTATTTTAAGGACAAGCTTGCTAGTCATCCAAAACTAATGTCCTTAACAAGAGTATTTCTATATATAATATAATTTCTTTAAAAGCATTGTTTTACAAAAGAATGCTGATCCATTTCTGATGAGAGAAGCTAAACATCCCACACAACCATGTAATAAATAATTCCAGTTCAGAAGATATGAGTCAACAAGATATAACAGTGGTGATAAAGAAATATTTTTAGTATGTGGCATAAACTATTGTAATAATTCTAATGAACATATGCAGCAATATTACATACATTTTGTCAAAGTTAAAGGACCATTTTTCCCTTGACATTAAGTTTCCAGCATGAAGTTCAAAGGCACCAGGATTTATTAGGCTATCATATTCAACTGTATTATAAAGCTTAATCCAGCATTACAGGGCTGATGTTGCCAAGTGCTGTAAATTTCAAAGTTTCTGCTGCATGCAAAAACTTCCTTTGAAATTATTATGAGAAAATAATTTTGGATTTGAATATGACAGTACATCCAGCAGCAGTCCTAAATCTATTTGAGAAATAACTTCAAGTCAATGATGCTTTCATTCCCTTGTATTTGAAATAATGGCATATCATGAGTTCATTATGAGTGACAAATAAAAAAAGTTCTCTGGAAAAAAATGTCTTCATTGTTAAAGAAATATTAGGACAATGAGGACAAGAAAATCAGCTCTGGATAATCATAAAATAGATGGAAAGGTATGGCAACAGCTGGCTTTATAACAATTAATGGACAACAGTTTTACATCTTACTGAAAAATCAGCAGCTAAAATAATAAGGGCAAGATTCAGATAAATTGTATACACTGCAGATGATACCTCCATAGACAAATACAGAGGACATGAAATCTACTGTACTCTGATGGAGGTACAGGATGTGATTTTAAATGTGATCAGATGTCTCTAATGTCACCCTTATCAGGCTGCTGCTGATGTAGCACAGAAGCTCTTCTAGTGCTTCTACCTCACTAATGAACAATACTGTTAGAAATACTACACAGTAATGGTCTATAAAGTAGCAGGACTCCACCATTTTGTGACATCCGTCACAGACTGAGAAGCCTGCATGAAATGGTAATGAATAGAACAGAGTACAGTATAGTCTGGAAACACTGTACAACTCTGATCGCATGTGTATGGCTCAGTGAGTACCATGACTGCTGCCCTTATCTGCACACCCAAAACATAACAGATTACTGTAGAGTGTCTTGCATGGGATTCCTTGAGGTGCCCAGAGCTGCTATGTACCTGCAGTATACATGAGTAACAAACCCCCTTACACAAATTAATGTGTGCCGCCGCATTATAAATCTAGCTCTCATCATAGAGGGTGGAAGGTACTAGCTGACAGTTACCTTCTCCCCATAGTAATACATTTCATTAAACATGTTATAGTTTGTGGATTGCACAACTCTGCACCAGTAACTTACCTAGACCAACCAATTCTAAATCCTATCTGATGACAGGCACTTGTGGGTCATCTAATCCACTTCAGTAATAGGCTACACTGATACATGAACACTTTTGGACTGTTCAGTAAATGTCCATGCTGCCTGCAAAACTGTATCCATTATGGAATGCTGTGAAAACTGTTAATATTGAAACCAATCCCATGTCCAGGGAACCACAAACAGTCCCTCCATTGCATTACTGTCTACCTTGTAAGTAGTCTGGCTCACCTCTCCATCTCATGTCTGCTGAATATATTGTTTACTGCCCATCTAAATGAATGTCATGCATTGTCGCTTCAGTCCTCCACACCATTCATTTACTTTTTGGCAACAGTGAATGCTAGATAGCAGACATAGTATTTTGTTTGTGAATTGTGTATTGGCCAACTCTCCACACTATACATCATTCACAAAACAAAGATTAACTCAGAATCTTGCTCTCTGACAATTTTAGCAGGACTATTTATGATTAATGATCAGTTATATTCAGAACCTTAGAGGTAGCACACAGCAGTGTGCTGAGCTGGTGGTGAATGGTACCACCTTCTCCGACAAATCAAATCTACTGGCTCAAAACACACTACCCACTCACCCCTGGCTCCAACAAGTGAAATCACCTCCAACATACTTCCCCCAGATATCTGTAGGGACCAGATGCTGCTTAAGCCAAGAACACTGCTGCCATGGGTCCTGAAAACATCCCCGGTTACCTCCTGAACAGTCTGAAACAGGACCTATGAGGACCATTTGAGGCACTTTCAGCTACAAACCTTCAACAGGCTATGTTCCAAGTGAATGGAGGACAGCAACAGTCATTCCCCTCGACAAGGGCAAACCATCAACCAACCCAGGAAACTACAAACCCAGGAGTCTAACAATCCTAATATGCAAAGCTATGGAACAAGGAATTGATAATCTACAGACACTGGACCTCTCTCAATTTGGCTCTGTTAAGGGAAGGCCATGCCTACTTAACCTAGTAGACTTCTTTGAGAGGGTCACCAAAGCAATGTATGAGGGTAAAACAGTGCATACTGCATATCTTGACCTGGCTAAGGCATTTGATACAATACCTCACTCAGAAGCTGTTGATAAGCTCTCTGAGCTAGGTGTAAATCTTTGCATAACTCAGTGGATTGCAGTCTGGCTCACAGACAGGACCCAAGCAGTCAAGATCAGTGAGATCACCTGCATCAAGAGATCTGTCACCCGTGAAGTACCACAGGGGTCCATACTGTGCCTGCTCCTGTTTGGCATCTGCCTCTTGTAAGTCAAGACTAATGATCCAGACTTCTGTCTCACCAAGTTTACAGATGACTGTACACTGGGAGCTATTGTAGATTCCTCCCAAGACACCATCATATTTCAAGTGGATTTAACACAGACAAATGACTGGTGCCAAAGCCGTGGCCTAAAACTCAATGCACAAAAGGCATTATGATACCCTTTGGGAAACTGTCAACCCAAATTAATTACTCCATTGATAAAATGCCCCTAAGAGTTGACCCAATAGTAAGGGATCTAGGAACATATGTAGGCAGCAGTCTAGCCTTTGACCAACATGTAGCTAAGATATCAGGAAAATAATTCTATGTCACACAATGTATAGGTAAAAGTATGGCTTTCATGTCCAAGGAACTTATAGAACTTCTCTATTCAGCATTTATCAGAACTATCTTTAAATACAATCCCCCTTTAGTATGTATCTTACCAGACATTTGCAAAAGTCGGAATGCCCACAAAGGTTTCTCACCAGGAGAGTTCAGCGCATAAATACCATGTCCTATACTGATCGCCTAAAGGCTCGGTCTCTGTAATCACTCTTCTACAGACTACTAACAGGTAATCTTTCCTTGGCTTACAGGGCTTCCTCAGATTCAGCCATGATGAATCTGTTACACACGTGCAAAGCAAACAGCACTAGAAACACTAGATCCAAGGATCTGAACTTTGTTTGTGACATAAACAGAAAATGCTAGAGAGACAGATATGTGTCTCAAATGATCCCAGTACTATGAAATAGGTTCCCCATCCATGTAAAACAGAGTTCATCCCTGACACTATTCATCTGAAACCCTGACAATTGGATGGGAAATTGTAAGTCTACCCCCAGTCTGGACCCTATGTCCATTATGGATAGAGGCAGTCAATAAGAAAAGTGTTATCATAACTATCAACCCTCCCACAACAAATCTTTAGATATCACCCTACTAGCATGCCCCTCCCCATATAGATGCCCATCATATTGGGGACCCAAATGGTTTGGGATTCACAGCTAGCCTTGTAAGGGCCCTAGTTGTCATTAGACTAATAACCTATAAACTTACAAACCTATTAAATTAACAACAATTACAGGCCAAGCAAAACAGGAAGGTAGAAGTGTATTTCTTAAAGATGTGAAACACTGCTACTGTCCTTTGCAATGACTGACATATCACTCTTATACATAACTTTATGTCATGATCCTTGTTTTAAGATAGGAATATGTGCCTGTAAGGACTGCCTTGCTATTTGAGGACAGTTCACAACAGCTGTATTATGTGCATTTATAAAAAATAAAAAATCACTGTTACACAACTTCTGTTGAAGTCCAAAGAGATGCAAACAATAAACATGGATGATCATGTACATTACCTTAAACATATAATAGAGTTTGTAGCCTTTCATGTGCATTCCCCTATGTAGACTGCTGTGTATAGCTGAGCAATATGCAAAAAGACTGAAAGAAACAATTTATTAAGTGATCAACACCAGGTAGTTAAGTTTGTCCACTTGTGATCAGATGGACTGCCTCCAGTGTGCAGGCATGCTTTATTTTCAGAGATACAGACTGTGCAATATCTGGTACAGTCTTCTACTTTTCTGGGCCTGGCAGTTCAGAAACATAGTGTGGTGATGCATACATGCTGCTGCGTGCCCTGTTTAGTATGCCCTCATTAACTACTGAGATTTCCAGTCATTAATCACAGTGCTCAATGACAGTAGGCAGATAACAAGATATTTTTCTTGAATGGTGCATAGGGTACCACATTAAAAAACTGTGTACTATGCATACCTGTACATCATATGGGGACAATCCACCATTCCTTGTAGCTCTGTGGTCCACTGTCATGACCAGGAATGATTCGTAAAGATCATTCTTTCATTACAAATGATGATGGACTTAAAAGTCAGTAATATTCTATGGAAATGAAGGGATTTGTTACAAGGTGAGCTTTCATTAGTGAATGTTTGGCAGCAACATCATTGTGTATGTGGGGGGGGGCATGTTACGTATGGCTTTGGTAACAGGTTTGTTTACACCACATGCAACTCTAATGCTGGTTTAGTGTTTCTACCAAAGAAATGAGGTCTGTGTAGGAAGGGGGGTTGTATTTGTATGTGCATTTTTTTCTTTTTAGCAGAACTAATATGTTGCTCAGTTCTGTCTATTGACAGGTATTTTAGCATCAAGGCAGGGACTGCTGCATTGTCAAGTGCAATGTTATTGGATATTACATAGCTGGAATCCCATAGGTTACTTTATTGTGACCAGGTGGTACACCCGTGGTGTTTGTTCTCAATTCACATACGATCATATGGAGGGGAGTTATTTACTATGGCTACACAATGAGGAACCACCATGTAAAATGTCTTTTTCATTGTGTCCCATGCTTTATGAATCACAAATGGGCATAAGAATGCCATTCTATGGGATGCTGACCCTCATTCATGACACACAATTTTTGCGAATTGTACCCTTAGACAATATCAATAAGATCTGAAATACTTATGTACTTGACTGCATTTTTCAACTGGTGACTATTTTTGAAGGTGAGCATAGAAGTGTGCCAGATACAGCTGCATTGACACTAAGGGTTAATACTTAGTGAAGGAGGTTTTGTGAATGTAGCAGTGCTGGTGCATGAGTGGATTACTGTGGAATGGAGGAGAAATGAGCAAGCTGTACCTGCTACTGCCCTTTCTGAAATGGCCATGGTGCTAAAGTCACAGGAATTTACTGTGGGAATGAGTGGGTACATCTCAAGCAATGGGACATATGGGGTACAACCTTAAAGAGAAATCCTTCTGTGTTTTTTTTTTTTTTAATGTCTGCAAGTTCTTTATCAGGGAAAGCAAATAATACCCACTGGTACTCATACATCCATCTATAATTTCCATCTCTTTTTGTTCTAGCCTTCCTTTACCAATTCTGAAGTTGAACTCTATAATCCATTCCAGTAGAATACTTGACAGTCCATACAGTCATACAATAAGAACCCTCCTCAGATATTGGGGATCATATCCCTCCATCATGCACTCCGGTTCCCTGTTTGTTGAACTTATCTTTTTTTGTTCAGCACAATCATCCTTTGTTCGCACAAAGGATCCAAGGGATCAGTTAATTATTACATATAAATATAACATTTATTAAGGAGATTGTACAATAGACTCATCTCTCTGAAGGCTACAAGCTAATTAAATGCACAAGAGAGGATTGCTTAAGCATTTTCATGCTGAGAAACATCATGAACATTCCTACTTATCAAATGGTCCTTCTATATTATGCCTTGTAATAGGTTTAAATACATCAAGAAACTTCTGTTTTCCTAGAAATAAGAGCATATCCAAAGAAGGCAATGAAAAAAATCAAGTTATCTCTACAGCACTGTGGCAGATGCCACGGGAGATTTAAAGGTAAGCAAAACATGTGCCATTTTCATAAAGCAGAATTGTGTAATGGTATGTCTACTAGTTACCCTGTTCATTTCTAGCTGTGTCTTATACTCTGGGTCACTACATGAATGTACACATCAAACAAGGAGGATGACTATATTTAACTGAGCTTGGCACCTTCCAGATATGGTATAGTTTCAGACAGACCATAATCTAACATACAACATGTTACCCATTTCTCCTACAGCATATTCAGTGAGTTCATGAAACCCAGCAGAAAGCTGTACACCTCTAACTAAAAGTATATGACACAAAGTTAAGGAGAGGATAGTCATCAAGACAAACACCTGGATTCAGCAAGCAGCTGTGCAGGAATAAGTTATTCCTAAATGGCAGGGACCATTCCTGTTCAGCATGGCAGTGCTGCATGCATATGTATAAAGGAGCACTGCCATGCTGTAAAATGGACATGGTTCCATGTACGAGTGCAGGGGGTGTGTCTGAGAGCAGAGCTCTCACTATACACATGTCCCCTCCACTCCAGAATTGCCATTTGGCAATTTAAAATGAGCGAGAATGCTCGTAATATGCCCAACCCATCATGGTAAGAAATCTGGACAAAGCCATAAAGGACAATCACCGCTACCAAACCAAAGGTTGATAGAAGAACTGATTTAGCATAAGCACATAAAGCACACCTCCCAACCCGTCAGAGTAAGGAATGTGGACAAATCCATAAGGGACAATTGTCGGGTCTACATTGCAAGTTCGAAGTTATCATACTTTGATTGAAAAAAAAATAAAAGAAAAAGAACATACTTGAGGGTTGTAATTGGGGGGGGCAAGCCCCTATGCACCCCCCCCACATCCACCGCTCTTTAAATATACCAACTACAAGGTCACGCTACAGTGCAGTAAAGGAAATGTTTCCCTTTACTGCACTGTAGAGTGACCTCGGAGTTGGTATATTTAAAAAGCAGGGGGTGGAGGGGTGCAGCCCCCCATGTGGGGGTGCAGGGGGGCTTGCCCCCTGCATATAACCTTTCATTTTATTTTCCCTTTTTTTGTATCTTTTTATACATAGTCGAAGTTCTGTAACTTTGGACATATGTGTTCGTACATATGGTAGTCAAAGTTACAGAACTTCGACTATGTAATATAGACCCCAATCATCCCTACAAAGCAGAAAGTTGATAGAATAACAGGTTCAGCATTAGCATGGATATTCTGAAGGGTACAAATAAAAAAAGACATCAAATTCATTTTTTTATATATGCAATAAAGTTTAAGCGTAGCTGTGCGGATATGCCCGTTGTTTACCTACGCTTAGCCAAGCTGAAATGGCACGATAAGTTAAAAAGCAATAGACATCTAGCTTGTACATAAGTACACTAGTGTAGCAGTTAGAGCATATGCCTTTCAAGTAGTCATTCACGGTTTGAGCCTCACCAAAGCCATTTTCATTTTGTATGTGTAACATTAACATTTTAATTTTTTGTATATTTATGTAGGAAGTAACTGATTTTTCTCAACCAGAGTAATGTATTAGGCCCAGATGTGAGGTGTCAGTGTAATAAAGTAGTGAATCCCCCATATAAACACAAGTGCCCCGTACAGTATAGTCACACAAGAATAGATTAATCACGCACATTGCGGGATGTCAGGGAAGGTAAATAAATTTATATTATGTAATGAATCATGAATCAATCCCATACAGGTGGTAGACCAATATAATAAAACATAAGCAATGCTAAGCATTGCACAGCTATGTTGACTGGGTATAAGCACTGTGTACATATGAATACTAAGCAATGGATAGCCCAGCTAAGTGGATTTGCCCATTGGTAAGCAGTACTGAACCTGCCCCTTTAAGCACTGCCAACTTTAGCTAAGCAGGTCTGCCTGTAGCTTAGCTTAGTTCAGCATTTTCAAAACTGCCCAATCATGGCAAAGGGCAGGAAATCAGCCATATTTAAACCACGTGGTTGGGAATACAGCTCATAACTGGTTGTAGCTCTCCACTGTAGGCAGTATGGCAGGTGTTGCCGAGTGCATGCGCCTCTGAGTGCGGTGCTGGGGCATACAGAAGTCCAAGGTCATGGTAGGACTCCTGGTAAAAAAACATGACATGAGACTGCTGCAAGACCAGTACTAGGGCTCCCAATATAAAGTGGAAGCCTGGGAAAGTCTCACCCATGATCTCACCAGCGCCACTGGTATCCTTCGGACTGGTGAACAGGTCCGGCACCACTATGCCGACTTGAAACTGAGGAAGAGGGAGCTCTTGGAACAGTGAGTCCAAGAAGCAAGAGACAGGGGAGATGTCCTAGCAGAGTGTAAGTATTCATAGCAATAACTGTTTATCAAAGTCCAGCCTGTGTATGTGATGGATAGGTATGCATAAATGTTTCTCTATTTTCATTACAGCTGCAGCTGAGTGGGCTGTGAACCAGGAAGCCCATGCCAGCAGGTTGCAAAGGCTGTGATGTGAGGCTGGTGAGTAGCAATCCTGCTTGTAGTAGTCATACCAAATAAATATAAGGGAGTAAAATGTTACCTGACACTATAAAAATGTGTATGGTTTCCACTGAATAATCCAGACAATATGACAGTAATAGTCCCATATAGGTCATATTTAAATAAAAGTGTAACTGCCTGGCAATAAAGTTCTAAATCTTGGACTGCTTGTGTTTACTCTGGTATTGTATGACCTCACAGGTTGCATTCAACAAGATCTGGTATATGAATAGTACTGTTGTGTCAACTGTTTCTCACTCTGTGCTACATAAAAAATATGTCTAGGAACATCTGCATAAGAATGTTGTAATTACAAGTTCAGATTGTACAAGCAAAAGAGACTTAGAAAGAAAACACTGAAGACAGAAACAGCAGTTTCTAAATAGCTTACTGTGATGAAACACAAATTGTTGTATTTTTAACATACACAGCCATGGTTCGAAACACGGGAGTGATAGTAAGCTATATGCATAATCATACCTCTCAACTGTACAGATTTCAGCAGAATGTCCAGATTTTTGCCTCATATTTTGGCCTGTTCCTCTATTTTCCTGGCAACTCACTGAGATGATCTCAGGATTGTAGCCACTAAATAATGACATACATTTGAGATTCAGACTTCAGATCTTTCAGAAAATGTATATTAAAACAAATCTCATTACTCTAGCAACTTTCTGAAAGTTTATAAAAGCTGTTGTGACTTTCGGCTTTTCCTGGTTAGGGGTCACCACAGCGGAACTCCGGTCCGCTAATGACTGGCACTTGATTTTTACGTACCGAGTTGCCAGCCCTGACGCACAACCTTCAACAAAGGCACGCCCATTCTCGCATGTCTCCACGCAGAAGATGCACTAACTGAGAGTCAAAATGGACAGCGTCTTACTGTGAGGCAACAATGCTACCACAGAACCACCGCCGTGGATGAAAGTTTATAAGAACAATATTTAAAATATGTCCCCATTTGTACCCCCCAGTTTGTCAAGCCTTGTACAGATTTTTTGCATGAAGTGGTTGAGAGTTATATGCAGAATTATAACTAGGAATCTGGGAATATGTGTAGAAACAGTCAGGTAGTGTTAACAAACATTCCCTCCACAGGTCTACCATGTAAGAGTAGTACAATGTAGCTATAAGACAGTTGAAGTATACACTGTGTACAAACATACCACTCCCCAAAACAAGGCCATAGTGTATTGTAATGATACCTGCAGAGTAAGGATTAGAGCAGTGATCATTAAAGTTGTGAGTACTGCAAGGATATACAAGTTAATTTACATTCCCCCTATATCTGCAACAATAATCTAAACACACAAATCAATGGGTATGTCTTACACCAAACCTAATGTTGGAACATATGTCCTATTGTTCAACAAATATTGAAATGTGTTTCTATTAATGTTCCATGTTGAAATACTATCATTAGTGGCCTGTTGTTATCAATGTAACCTGCATGCCATTGTAATGGCCACTGTGGTTCCATATATGCATGTGTTCTGTTTGCTATGCAACTGTTCCAAATCTGTTGTTTTGGGTAAATGGGAATATCTATGCATGCTGTTATAACGAATCCTGGATTGTGTTGACTATTACTAACCCACATATTTTCTAAAACTGTAACACCATTGCACGTTTGGGAAGGCCAGTCGCCAGCAGACCCACCTCCCCAACCTCATCTGACCATGGCACCGGACCCCAGCAAATCTGGGAACCACCTTGGGACCTCCTCATCTGCTGGTCCTGCACCACCTTCGGGTGGAACCACCTCAGGGGATGGGGCTTCCCCCCCGGGAGTGGGAGCGGACAGGATACGGTCACCCAAAGCAAGGATCAGGGTTTGGTGTGTAGTGAGCTCTAAAAGGAGCTTGGAGATCTGATACACCAGCTTGAGGGCTGCGGGGTGCAATTAGAGGGTCAACCAGCCCCTCCTGCTCATCCCCCAGCATAGCCACCTTCAGGGTTGTAAAGGTGCAGTGGTGACTGCCCATGGGTGGGGACCTTAGTCCCACTGTTTGCATTTGTGGGCTAATGGGCTTCTGATTTCCAAACACCCCTCCCAGTCCAAGGTGTTTACTCTCCCCATGTGTCATATACTGCCCCTGTATGGTGTCTTGTCTGTCTTCCTACCCAACCTACCTCCCCAAATATACCCATCCTTCCCCAACATTCCACTCTCACCTTAAAAAAAAGGTCAATCTCTTCACAAAACAAATGTTGCCACATACATAGCTGTCCATTTCACACGTGTCCACTGGACACATGTAATCTGGTCTAATAGGCTTCACAACACATTATTGTTGTCCTCACCCTTCTCTCAGGGGTTTGAGTGTCCAAATACACCTCCTAATTCAGTATATATGCACACTGTTGCTGTAAAAGAAATGGACAGCTATGGAACTTCCATACACCCGTCCTGCACATCCCTAGCTACTTTCCCTATTGTCTTTCCCTCTGTGTGCACACTTTTTCATAACTTTCCTATCACCCCTTAGTGCAAGGTAACATAATGTAAGTATTGCAGTTATAAATGTAGAATGTTTCTACAATAACAGGGGTTGTGTCAACAAACATGTTGTGTAGGAAGGCTCTTCTGAAACTGACATGGATACAATCAGTTACTGACAGACATCATAAAAGCTTCATAGTGAAGTACCACACAAACCATAGTAATGATCCTGTGGAATACAGCAGAAATATGACCAATAAATGTGGACAGTCTGAAACAATCTGGTCAGTCCAGAGGTATACACAGAACTCGTTAATGCAAGACATGTGGACCAAGCCTGACAAAGGGGATGTTTACAGCCATGAAAATGGGGATACATCACAAATACTGGAGTACATAAGCTCACACAGTTGATGCATTTACACCCTCCTGTCTGTCCTAACGCATATTAACTGGAGGAACAGAGGTCCCAAGCCCACATATTTCCCCTCTAGTTAATGGCATACATCTTCACAGCATCCCACTGCTTTTTCAGAAATACACAACACATAAGGTGGCCAGGCAACAGTACATCTGACAAATATCTGGACATAACATCACACTAGCTAAATACACTGAGCTGCTAGGCATGTCACCAAACACTGTCTAAACTACAGGCAGACTGCTACAACACTAACCCAAGTTTCTTATGGGGGAATACACATGTAATTGCAAATATAGCAGGTATTACAGGCATGTAACAGCATGGAGTAACAGATACCAGTGTAAATGTTCATACCCACAACCAATCTCAACACAGTCACAGTCACATTATGGTAAGCCTAATTAATAGTACATTATATGGACAGTGTGAACAAAGCCATCCTTATATTTGCCACTCACACACTAACCCTACATATACTGGCCCATTCACAGTGTAGTCGCATGCCTGACTGTGGTATGGAACATGTCTCAGTCTGGCCCTACAAACATATATGCTGATAGGGTACCAGAAACTGGATCATCATGCAACGTCAGATAGAACAGGACCAAGAACACTGACATCTACCCCAGTCTGTACACAGGCCAAATAATATACTCACAATACACTGCTACAGAATACCGACACTCTGTCAACAATCACCATAAGTACACATACCTCACTACTGTACAGACTACAATGGAATGTCCAGGTTTTGTCCTCAAATATAAGGCCTCCTATACATAACATATCTGGCAGTTTGATATATCACTGGCTTGATATCAACAATGATGTCAATAAATAATGTTATACTGTACATATGCACCTCTTACTGCATGACATATGGACAAAGGGTGACAGGCTTGGGGGACAGAGGCACAAACACAGGGCCAATATTGAGATATTGCTGTGATAAATGGAGAAAATTGCTGGTGTAACATGTTGTGACATATCTCTTCTGAAGGATATGAAGTCAGTAACACACATGAATGTCACCATTTACCGACTGCAATTATCAGAGTATGCTACTGCATTTCTAAAGACAGAAAATGTGTGAGTAACACACCACATCTAAGACTCCAAACCCTGACCAGTCTGCAGATAGCCCTATAGTTGAGAGTTTCCCCAACCACATAACACTGTCATGCCAGACTTTAATCCATGCAGAACAGCCATATTCACACAAACCCTGTTAAATCAACATTACTTAAAATGTAGAACAGCAGTACTTACATTCTGTCCTCATGTCTGGAACATCACCCTCCAGTTTGCTGGCCTGTCTCCATAGTGTTTGTTGTAAGAAGTAATTCCAACTACCCACTTTGATGCTGTTTGTCAGACAACCACATGAAGTTCTGCTCATAGTGAAGGAAAAGGGCCACCCAACACCAGCATAACGTGCTTAGTTATAGGAGTGTGTATCCATTCAATTTGCTACAGGAATTATACCACAGCTGTTCCACATGCAATTAGCAAGTGGGTGAATCCAATTCCTACACAGGCCATCGGCTGATCATGAGCATTACCTACAAAAGTCAAGGTTCTGCCTATGCAAAACAGATGTATTTTTCCACATCTACCAGAGAGAGAGAGAGAGAGAGAGAGAGAGAGAGAGAGAGAAAGATAGAGAGAGAGAGAGATAGAGAGGCAGAGAGAGAGAGAAAGTAAGAAAGGACGAGTGAAAAAGCCAAGAGTGTTTGTATATGATCCGTGGGTGGAGAGTGGTCTCTGGGTATTATAACGGTTGCCTATATTGTTTACTAATCCATACTGTCACATAGTAATTGCACATGGCAGTAGATATTTATGGCTGTGGAGTGTCTACAACAACCTCTACAGTGTTTGACAACTGTTGGCCTTGTAATGTGGACATTGGGACATATAGGTCCTTAATCTAATAATGTATCAAAACCCACACTACAATGGATCTTGTCATTACACAATCACCCCAACAGCCACAGAGGACTGATGACACACCCACACTCTTACCAGTACAAGTTTCAAACCCCTTCATGGCTAAGTATTGCTATTACAGTGTTACGTAGTTAGCTCACGCACCACAGGAGTTAAATGTTGGAGAACTGCCCAAAGATATCTTTGAAGGTGAGTGACATCAGCAGCAGTGCTAAAGGAGGGGTAAGGGAAGTGTAGTAAGTGTGAATTTTACACACACACACACACACACACACACACACACACACACACACACACACACACACACACTCACACATACACACATACACTTGCCAGTACTGAGATCCATAGGTTCATTGCTTCACAGGTGTGTAGTAGGTGAATGGGCCTGAAGGCTCCACAAGGCTAGGCCAAGGGAATACCTTGGCATCAGGCAGGCCACATGACAATAGTCCCCAGTGAGGCTCAGGGGTGTAGTCCCTGGAGTGGTCCTCAGGGATGGGTATTGTATTCACCATGCACACCTCTGGGTTTCTATTGTGGGTGGCCAGTGATGTGCACTGCTTCCCATGTATGTGATCTATATTCCATAACATGGACAGTATCTGGGTTGTGCACGTGTCCCACATGCATGTTCTTTGACATGTGGAAGTGTACTTGAGGTCTCTGGGGCATGTTGTGTGGACAGATTGGTATCTTCTGAGTTAGTATTCCCTTTGTGGGGTACATTTGCAGACTCTACAGTTGTTAACGATAAGAACAGAAGGAATCACCACAGGAAAAAACTCCGTCTTCTGATCAAAACATCTTTATTGGAAACGAGGAATGAGCGCTTTCACGTAGATTAACTACGCTACTTCAGATACTCTACAGTTGTTGCAGGCATCCAGTGGGGAACATGGCAAAAGGGCCACTGTACACATTTATTTAGCTACTGAGGGGTTGGAACAAGGTGCTATGTCCTTTTACTTGCTGAATGACACACACTCAGTCAGGAGATGTAACACATCAAAGTACTTTCTGATGTCAGTGGCACTGTTGTGGTCAACAGGCATGTAGTCCACTGCTATCACACTGTGGTTACAATCTGGGAAGCTGTGTGGTTACAATCTGGGAGACAATATGCAGGAGAACTACCAATATAGTGGTTGTTGCCTAGCCAAGTGTGTTTGTGAATGATATGTGGGTGGGGAGTGTTCTCTGAGTAATAAAAGGGTTGCCTATATTGTTCACTAATCCATACTGTCACATGTAGGGCTGTGGATTGTCTACACCAACCTCTCCGGTGTTTGACATCTGTTGACCTTATAATGTGGACATTGTGACATGTACTAGGTCCTCAACATAATAATTTAGCAAATCCCACCCCCCAATGGATCCTGTTATTACACAATCACAGCAACCCCCACACAGGATACTGATGACAAACACACACACACACACACACACACACACACACATTTGTCAGTATTGAGATTCACATCCCTACCTAGCTATGTACTGCTACTACAGTGTACCACATTTATTGCATGCACCACAGAGCTTGTAGAATGGATGATGTCCAAAGGTACGTCTAAGGTGAGGAACATCACCAGCCCTTGTAAATTCTGGCATTGGGTGATGTAATGGGTGAAAGATCCCAAAAATAATGTTACCCTACACACACACTTACTTTTTCCAGGGGTGAGGTTTAAACCTCTATCTAACAATCTTTTTGGACCATTATGTTACACATTTACCACATGCACCACTGACCTTACATCTTTAAGGGTTGGCAACAGATACTTCTATAGTGGATGATATCTGCAGGACTACTAAAGTCAGGCACTGAGATGTGTACTGGGTGTAAATGAGGCAGAAATCTTTGAGGTATGGACATACATATGTACACACACAAACCCTTGCCACAGATAAGATGCAAACCCATACCTATGTCATTATTGCCACTACATTGCTCCAAATGTATGGCATGCACCATGGAGCTTACATGTTGAAGAGTTGTGTCAAGGTATCTTTGAACCTGAGCGACATCAGCAGCAGTGGTAAAGGAGGGGTAAGGGAAGTGTTATAAGTGTGAATGACCACAAACTCAGGTTTCTACAAGAATACACACACTCTCTCTCACAAACACTCACATTTAAACAGTTGCCAGGATTAGGATTAGGGCTCCTACCTAACTAGCATGCTGCACTACAGTATTACACAGTTATCGCAAGTGCCATGGAGCTTATATGTTGGAGAGCTGTCCAAAGATATATTTGAAGGTGAGTAACTTCAGCAGCAGTGTTAAAGGAGGGGTAAGGGGAGAGTAGTAAATGTGAATGTCCATAAAATCAGGTATCATCAAAGACACACACACTCTCTCACACAAACACACATGGTTGTCATGTCTGGGATTAGAACTCCTACCTAACTGGTATGCTACACTATAGACAGTTATTGCAAGCACGACAATGCTTATATGTGAGAGAGCTGTCCAAATGTATCTTTGAAGGTGAGTAACATCAGCAGCAATGCTAAAGGAGGGGTAAGAGGAGAGTAGTAAGTGTGACTGTCCAAAAAATCAGGTATAATCAAAGACACACACTCTTTCACACAAACACATACAGTTTATGTTTGCCATATCTTATATTAGAACTCCTACCTAACTAGCATGCTACACTATAGTACTAAGCAGTTATCGCAAGCACCACAGCACTTATATTTTAGAGAACTGTCCAAAGGTCTCTTTGAAGGTGAGTAACATCAGCAGCAGTGCTAAAAGAGGGGTAAGGGGAGAGTAGTAAGTGTGAATGTCCATAAAATCAGGTATCTTCAAACTGGCACACACTCTCTCACAAACACACACAGTTTCACAGCTCCCATGTATGGGCTTAGAACTCCTACCTAACTAGTATGCTACACTATAGTAGTGCACGGTTATCACAAGCACCACAGAGCTTACATGCTGGAGAGCTGTCCAAAGGTATCTTTGAAGTTGAGTAACCTCAGCAGCAGTGCTAAAGGTGGGGTAAGGGGAGAGTAGTAAGTGTGAATGTCCATAAAATCAGGCATCATCAAAGATACACACACTCTTTCACACAAACACACACAGTTTCATAGCTGCTATGCCAGGGATTAGAACTCCTACCTAACTATCATGCTACACTGCAGTATTACGCAGTTATCATAAGCACCACAGAGCTTATATGTTCGAGAGCTGTCCAAAGGTAT
Organism: Protopterus annectens; assembly: GCF_019279795.1. Lineage (NCBI taxonomy): Eukaryota > Metazoa > Chordata > Ceratodontiformes > Protopteridae > Protopterus > Protopterus annectens. The sequence goes on from NC_056738.1 coordinate 166,902,348, forward strand.
CTTTGAAAGTGATTAACATCAGCAGTAGTGCTAAAGGAGGAGTAAAGGGAGAGTAGTAAGTTTGAATGTCCATAAAATCAGGTATCATCAAATACACACACACTCTCTCACACAAACACACACAGTTTCACAATTAACATGGCTGGGATTAGAACTCCTCCCTAACTAGTATGCTATACTATAGTATTAGACAGTTATCACAAGCACCATGGAGCTTATAGGGCTGGCACTTTGCTAAAGGGTTATTTCAAGATGAATGTCATCAGCAGGCATGCTAAAGTAGGGCAATGGGAGGTGTTGTGAGTGTGAATGGCCTCAAAATCATTCATTTACACACACACACACACACACACACACACACACACACACACACACACACACACACACAGTTTCACAGCTGCCATGTCTGGGATTAGATCTCCTACCTAACCAGTTTTCTACACTACATTATTATACATGTATCACTAGTGCCACTTAGCTTATAGGCCTGCGCTTTGGTCAGAGGGTTATTTCAAGGTGACTGACATCAGCAGGAGTGCTAACATGGGCAATGAGAAGTGCAGTGTGTGTAAATGGGCCATAAATAATTCCTCTGGAAACACATACATATATACTCAGTCACACACAACTTTACATTTGACCAAAAGAAATGTCTACAGTGATTGACATCAGCACATCATGTGATATCAGCCAATTGGATGTGTGGTGGGTGGGACAGGCTTCATAATGGAATTTTCTCTGTCACTGTCTGTCTCTCTCTTCCCCACATCTCTTTGTGTGTATGTTTGACATATTATAGTGTGTTGGCCTTGGATATGTGTGAATATTTCTATCCAATGTGTGTGCAAAGCATGAATGGTGTACAATTTGCCGTGTGTCCACAGACATCTGTGAATGACAAATATTTCTAGTCCACTGCGTTGTCAGACATAGGCTTCATTTTTCTAAGTGTAGGAGCATGCCCAGTATGACCTTCTGTATTGAGTGTGTGAATCCATTCCAGGTAGGGTTGTACTCCAGTCCAGGGTTTGGTTTTCTACACCTACAGCTAGCAACCTGTTTCTGCAGGATATCTGTAGATAGGTTGACAATATGGAGTCACAATGGGTGACAGATAGTGGGATATTCTAACTATTGCTGTCGGTGCTGCTTGTGTTACATGGTTGGTGTTAGCAAAGATATTCAGACATATGCATTGTTTTACACTGTGTTGTATTATGTCATCAACTACTGTTAGATAGACTTATTTGCTCACAGTTATTTCCTGAGAAATACAAGATGAATGAAGCTGTGTCCAGTATTGTGGTCCGAAGCCTACAAATTCTTGCACACTAGTGCCATTCTGGAGGGGTAGCTACAGACACTTGCTGATGGGTCTGTGAAAATTGTCCAGCACCTTGTTACTATGGTGGCTGAGGATCCCCTTCTTGTACATATATTGATGTAACAGAATGGCCATATTTATTTATTTATTATTTATTTATTTATTTACATTTGTTGACTGGGAAAATCTGACTGGACACAGGTTCTTTTTCAGCTGTGGCCCGGGGAGAAAAGCTCTATAATAAAAACAATTAAAAACAATTAATTACAAGTTACAAGAAGTATAGGTAGGCTTTGTTTAACAACAGTAGGAAACAGTTATAGTTCAAAATGAAATTAAGCATTTAGTGAAATGGTACAACACTCATATCATTGGTGCCATAAAGACTAGCAAGTATTTTAATAGCTGAGCTAGCAGGTATTACCCTTGAATAACCATGGCTAAGATTACAGGTGAGTTATAGGTTTACAAGCAATATATTTGGCTGCAATGTGAAGGTTGTTAGAGGAGTGGAAGAAAGGGATTAGAGAGGTTGGAGTAGAGATGTTGAGGTTTGTTACTGGGGCATGCCCAGTGCTCTTTTAGATGAGATTTTAGAGCAGGCTTGAAGTTAGTGCGTGATGACACAGAAGTTATAGTGTGAGGAAGGGTATTCCATAATTTTGCTATGGAGAAGGAGAAAAGAGCTTCTCCATCAGAGTTCCTGATTCTAGTTACCTGTCATTGATTTTTGTCACTGGAGCATAATGGTCTGGTGGTATGATAGATTTTGGAGGGAGGGGACTTTTAGAGGATGATTTAGTAGTTTGTGGGTGAGTGAGAGTTAGTACAATTAAAGGAGGCGAGGGAGTTCTAGCCAGCCTAGTTCAGTAAGTAAGGTGCAGTGGTGGCTACGGTAGTTTGCACCAGTGGCAAACTTTGCTATTTTGCTGTAGCAAGCTTCAAGTTTACCTAACTCACTTTTCCTTAGGTTGGTAAATATTGGAGAGGTGTAGAGTAGGGTGGAGATAAGGTGGCTTTTTGCAACTGAAATCTTGGCTGTTTTGGTCAGGAATTCCTTATTTCTGTATAAAGCTCCTATTTGTTGTGTGTACTTTTTTATGGTTATTGAGATGTGGATGTCAAATTTGAGATTATTGTCAATTTCATCTCCAAGTAGTCTGGTGTGGTCTGTTGGGGGGATAATGGTGTTGTCATTGGCTTTAATATTAAATTGGTGGGTGCTTAGATTGTGTTTGGTGGGTTGGAAGATGAGGAGTTTTGTTTTGTTTGGGTTAAGTATTAATTGTGCATCAGAAAGCCAAGTTTCAACTGAGGAAAAGGCTTTCTGTGTGGTCTTTTGAAGTTCAGGTAAGGAGTGGGCTGAGCAGGTGATGGTGGAATCATCTGCGTACTGTATGAAAGTGGCTAGTTTGGTAGCAGAGGCTAGATTATTAGTGAATATGGATAAGAGTAAGAGTCCAAGGATGGATCCTTGGGGAACACCTATTGAAACTGGGAGTTGGGAGGATATATCATTATGCTAAACAAAGGATTGATGGTGGTCAGTCAGGTAGCTTTGGGACCAGTTTGTGACAGATTGAAAGAAGGATAGAGTATTGAGGACAGTGATGAATTGTTTATGGGAGACCATGTTGAATGCTTTAGATAGGTCTAGGAAAGTTGCAGAGGTGAAATAACCATTGTTTTTATGTTGACAGATTGTATTAGTGAAAGCAAGTAAGGCAGTGGTTGTGCTGTGGTATGGTCAGAAACCATGCTGTGTGTTAGATAGGAGGTTGTTAGTAAGGAGGTAGTTTAGAACTTGAGAGTGAATGCATCTCTCAAGTATTTTTGATAGAAGAGACAGAATTGCTATGGGCTGGTAGTTGATGAATTCTGTGGAGGGCCCGTCTTTGTGGAGGGGATAATGTGGGTATTTTCCCTTGAGAAGGGACATAGCTTTCAGATAAAGATCGGTTAATTAGGATTGCAACTGGGTAGGCTAGGGCTTCAGCTGCAGTTTCAAGGTACTCAGCCGGGAGGTTGTCAGATGCTAGTTTTGTGGGCTTTAGTTTTGATAAGAGTTTTTTTTATGTTGGAGGTAGGGATAAGTGAGAAAGTGAATGCAGTGGGCAGGTTACTAGGTGTAGTTGGAGGGGTAGGGGAGAGGGGTTGTGTTGTTTTGCTAGCGATATAACAGTTTATGTGAAGTGAGTGTTGAAAGAGGTGGCAATGTTTTTAGAGTTTGTTTTGTTTGCTGGAGGGGTTCCTACTTTTTCTGGGTGGAGGATGGAGTTGATGGTTGACCAGAAATGTTTAGGGTTGTTTTGGGTGGAGTTCAGGGCAGACTGGTAATATAAGATTTTGACCTGTTTTATTAATTTCTTTGACTTTATGTAATTCACAGATCTATCAGAGGGTTTTTTTGTCTTGTGCCAATGATTCCAGGCTCTTTCTCGTTTTTTCATTTCTGATCTAGTGGCTTTTTGTAGCCATGGGGAGGACTGGGCTTTAACTCTAGTAAATCTTGTGGGTGCATGAGTTTTTAGGACTTTAAGGAAGGTGGTATTGAAAAGTTAGACAGCGTCATCAAGGTTGAGGTATCTTAGTGGAGTCCAGTTGCAGTTTTTTAGGGCTGAGATGAAGTTGTCAGGGTTAAAATTGACTTTATTATATATTTGCTGATAGGTAATGGGTTTAGCCTGATATGTGTTTTTCAGTAGGAAAGTTGGGGTTTGATCATTGAGTCTATCTGGTAGGCAGCCAGATGTGCATGATTGGGGGCTCTTGCTGACTAGTATCTAGTCAAGAGTAGAATGCTTTTTGGAATTCTTATTTATTCTGGTGGGTGTCTGCTGTGGCCATACCTCTTAGGTGTACAGATTCACCCAGGTTACCCAGAGGCAAGGCTCATATATCTGGCCAGTTTCCCTTCACATTGTGGTTTGTGGGCAGGTTTGTAGCCACCCATTACTGGGTTTGCAGGAAGGGGTAGTATGGGCACACAAAGTTTCAGACTTCACACACTCCATGACATACAAGCCTCTACACCCCCCACTCTCTTATTCTATCCTCTTCCTAACATTATGCGAGTGATATCTGCTGCACACACCTTTGGAATTGTACATACAGGTTAGCAGCACATTAGTTGTCCATGTAGTATGGAATACTAATGTAGTCTGTCCAATCACTGGCAGACCACAAAAGGCACAGTTATGAACCAATGAGAGACTGCCTATGTCCCTGCACAAGGCAGCATAAGGGGAATGTCCCAGGTATATCTGTGAGTCAGCTGCAAGTAGCTTCCATATCACACATTCACTCAGCTGATCCCACCATCAACCACAGGTTTATCACAGGTCATATACTTGCTGTTGGGGATGAGTACAGTATGACCCCACTTCTGTATGGGAATACCCACAGAATGCAGCATGCTTAAGAGCTGTCCTATGCAGGTGTGTCCTTAGCTGTAAGCACTACCCTGCCTGCATCCAGACCAATGGACTAATATGGATAGGAACTATTGCCATTAACACCTTGCACACTTACCCAGTCACCTCAGGGGAATCCACTGGCTCGCATCTTGGGAATATAGGGGGTGACAGAATGCAGTGGCCTGCTACAGATGGCCTGCATCACTACCAAATGGCCTACAGTCCTCTGTCAAAGGCTTGTGCCTCACCTGTAGTGCCAGTGTATGGTATCTTATGAGATCACAACTAACAACCTAACACAGTCAACAGAACACAAAAGCAAGGCCATGTTGACAAATCCCAGTAGCATGCCCCCATGTTCCACTGCATGAACTGTGGACCAATCCATAAATACCGCTGGGATGAAGGGTCAACTATAGAGTTACTTCTCAGATATCACTCTCATAATGTTAGGAAGATGTTAGAATAACAGAGTGGGGGGTGTAGATGCATGGACGTCATAGAGTGTGTGAAGTCTGAAACTCTGATGTGTGCCCATACTACTGCTACCTGCAAACCCAGTAAATGGTGGCTACAAACCTGTTCATAAACCATAATGTGAAGCAAAACTGACCAGACACATGAGCCCTACCTCTGGATAACTTGGGTGAATCTGTACAGCTGAGAGGTATGGCCACAGCAGGATATGGCCATTCTGTTATGTTAATATATGTACAAGAAGGGTATCCTCAGACACCATAGTTCCAGGATGCTGGACCATTTACACAGACCCATCAGCAAGTCTCGGTAGCTACCCCTCCAGAAAGGCAGGAGTGTGCAAAAATGTGTAGTCTGTGGACCACAATACAGGACTCAGCATCATTCATCTTGTATTTCTCAGTAAATAACTGTGAGCAAATAATTATATCTGTCAGTAGTTGATGACATAATACATCACATTGTAAAATAGTACATATGTCTGAATATCTCTGCTAACACCAACACAAGCAGCACAGACAGCAGTAGTTACAGTATCCCCCTTTGTGTCCCATTGTGACTTCATATTGTCAGCCAATCTACAGATATTCTACAGAAACAGGTTGCTAGCTGTATGTGTAGAACATCAAACCCTGGACTGGAGTACAGCCCTATCTGGAATGGATTCACACATTCAATACAGAAGGTCATATTGGGCATGCTCCTATACTTATAGAAATGAAGCCCATGTCTGACAACACAGTGGAATATACAGATCTGCCATTCGAAGATGTCTTTGCACACACACCAAATTCTACACAATTCATGCTTCACTCACACATTGGATAGGAATACTCACACATATCCAAGGCCAACACACTATAAATGTGGGTAAGAGAGAGAAAGACAGTGACAGAGAGAATTCCATTATGAGGCCTGTTCCACCCACTACACATCCAATTGGCTGATATCACATGATGTGCTGATGTCAATCACTGTATACATTCCTTTTGGTAGCCCTCAGTCATATAGTGTCTGTGGTGCTTGTGATAACTGTGTAACATGATAGTACAAATCAGTATTCATGCAGCATTTGTATACTCAGTCCTGTCAAATGTAAAGTTGTGTGTGACTGAGTGTGTGTGTGTATGTATGTGTGTGTGTGTGCGTGTGTGCGTGTGTGCGTGTGTGCGTGTGTGTGTGTGTGTGTGTGTGTGTGTGTGTGTGTGTGTGTGTGTGTGTGTGAGTGTGTGTGTGTTTCCAGAGGAATGATTTATGGCCCATTCACACACACTGCACTTCCCATTGCCCATGTTAGCAGTCCTGATGATGTCAGTCACCTTGAAATAAACCATCGGCCAAATGTCAGCTCTATAAGCTCCATGGCACTCGTGATGACTGCATAATACTTTACTGTAATAAACTAGTTAGATAGGAGTTCTAATCCTGGTCTAGGTAGCTGTGATTGTGTGTGTATGTGGAAATGAATGATTTCTGAGGCCACTCACACTCACTACACCTGCTATTGGCCAACTTTAACAGGCCTGCTGATGTCAGTCACCTTAAAATAACCCTTTGTCCAACTCTCAGCCCTATAAGCTCTGTGTTGCTTGAAATAACAGTGTAATACTGTAGTGTGTTAAAATACTTAGGTAGAAATTCTAACCCTGCTCCTGAGAACTGTGATAATGTGTGTGTGTGTGGAGTTGAATGATTTTTAGGCCAGTCACACCACTGCACCTGCCATTGGCCTACTTTAACATGCCTGCTGATGTCAGTCACATTAAAATAACCCTTTGGTCAAATCTTAGGTGTGTAAGCTCCGTGGTGCTCATGATAACTGTGTAATACTGTAGTGTAGCAAACTTGTTAGGGAGGAGTTCTAATCCTGGTCCTGGTAACTGTAATTGTGTGTGTGTGTGTGTGAGCAGTATGCTTTGTGGGTGTTGTTGTGATTGTATATTAACAGGATCCATTGCAGAGTGGGTTTTGCTACATTTTCATATTGATGACCCATATGTCCCAATTGACATTACAAGGCCAACAGTTGTCAAACACCATAGAAGTTGTTATAGACAATCCACAGCCATAAATGCATATATAGGCAACCATCATATTACCCAGAAATCTCTCTCTACCCACAGATCATACACAAAATGCTTGTCTCTTTCTCTCATCCTTTCTTTCTTTCCCTCTGTCTCTCTGTCGCTGTCTTTCTCTCCCCCCCTCTGGTAGATATGGAAAAATTGCATCTGTTTTGCATAGGCAGGAGCTTGACATTGGTAGATAATGCTCATGATCAGCTGATGGCCTGTGCACGAATTGGAGTCCTTCACCTGCTAATTGCATGTGGAACAGCTGTGGTATCATTCCTATAGCCAATTGCATGGAAACACACTCCTATAAGTAAGCACTGCAAGTGGTTGTTGGCCCTTCTCCTTCACTGTGAGCAGGACTTTATGTGGGTGTGTGACAAACAGCATCACAGAGGGTAGTTGGAAATACCTCTTACAACAAACACTGTGGACACAGGCCAACAAACCGGTGGGGGATGTTCCAGACATGGGGACAGAATGAAAGTATTGCTGTTCTACATTTGAAGTAATGTTGGTTTAACAGGGTTTGTGTGGATATGGCTGTTCTGCATGATTTAAAGTCTGGCATTACAGTGTTATGTGGTTGAGAAAACTCTCAGCTGTAGGGCTATCTGCAGTGTGGTCAGAGTTTGGAGTCTTAGATTTTGTGTGTTACTCACACGTTTAATGTCTTTATAAATGTAGTAGCATACTCTGATGATTGTAGTCAGTAAATGGTAACATCCGAGTGTGTTACTGACTTCATATCCCTCAGAAGAGATATGTCACAACAAACCCTGTTACACCAGCAATGTTCTCAGTTTATAACTTCAATATGTCAATATTCGCCCTGTTTTGTGCCTCTGTTATCCCAGGTCCGTCACCCTTTGTTCATATGTCATGCAGTAAGAGGTGACTATGTACAGTATGTCATTATTTACTGACATAATTCATGATATCAAACCAGTGATATATCAGACTGCCAGACATGTAACGTACAGGAGGCATAATATTTGAGGACAAAACCTGGACATGCTGTTGTAGTCTGTACAATATTGAGATCTGTGTACTTCAGGTGATTGTTGACAGAATGTCTGTATTATATAGCCATGTATTGTGATTATGTTATTTGACCTGTGTATAGACTAGGTTAGAAGTCAGTGTTCTTGTTCCTGTTCTTCCTGATGTTGCATGCTGCTCCAGTTTCTGATACCCTATCAGCCTATATGTTTGTAGGGCCAGACTGAGACATGTCCCATAACACAGTCAGGCATCAGAGTACACTGTGAATTGGGCCAGTATATACAGGGTTAGTATGTGAGTGGCAAATATGATGATGACTGTTGTTCACACAGTCCATATACTTACCATTATGTGACTGTGATTGTGCTGAGATTTCTTGTGGGTATGCACTTTCACACTGGTGTCTGTTACTCTGTGCTGTTACATGCCTCTAGTGCCTGCTATACTTGCAATTACATGTGTAGTCCCTCATAGGTAAATTGAGTTAGTGTTGTGGCAGTCTGCCTGTAGTGTAGACAGTGCTTGGTGACATGCATAGCAGCTCAGTGTATTTACCCTAGTGTGATGTTATGTCCAGATATTTGTCAGATGTACTGTTGCCTGGCCACCATACGTGTTTTGTATTTCCGACAAAGCAGTGGGCTGCTGTGAAGATGTATGTCACTATCTAGTGGGAAGTATGTGGCTTGGGACCTCTGCTCTTACAGTTAATATGTGTTAGGACAGACAAGTGGGTGTGAATGCATCAACTTTGTGAGCTTATCTAGTTCAGTATGTGTGATATATCCCCATTTTCATGGCTTTAATTATCCCCTTTATCAGGCTTGTTCCACATTTCTTGCAATAAGGAGGTCTGTGTGTACCTCCTGACTGACTAGATTGTTTCAGACTGTCCATGTTTATTGCACATATTTCTTCTGTATTCCACCGGATCATTACTGTGATTTGTGTGGTACTTCACTATGTTGATATTATGATGTCTGTCAGTAACTGATAGAATACATGTCAGTTTCAGAAGAGCCTTCCTGGACAACATGTATATTGACACAACCCCTGTCACTGTAGCAACATTCCACATCTATAACTGCAATACATACATTACATTCTCTTGCACTAAGAGGTTGAGAGTTATGGTGCTGAGGTATGACGCCACTACATGTCATAGGCATATGTTATATACACACAGACTCACACACACACACACACACACACACACACACACACACACACACACACACACACACACACACACACACGGAGACACACACACACACATATATATATATATATATATATATATATATATATATATATATATATATGTGCATGTGGGGGGGGGTGTATGTAAACATGAGTGTTGTATATACCTTCAAAGAGACATCAAAAGAAGTAAAACCAGAGATGAACAATGCTCAAAAAATGTAGATTTTCTTTTATTTTACAATCATAAGTTCTGGTACCTCGGCCATTTGCCTTCAATGGTTCCATTGTTCATCTCTGGTTTTACTTCTTTTGATGTCTCTTTGAAGTCAAGTGAAGGTTTCTTGGTTGGTGATTGTATTTATGTTTTATATACCTTCTCAGGTGTATCCCACCATATTAATCTAAAATGTATATATTTACATATAAGAACATGACTGATTCAACACTATTTTCACTTATAATTACTAAATAATTGTAGTAGTCAAAGCAGTTGTTCATTATTATTCAGTATGTGTACTGAATGGCATATTTGAAAAACCAACAGACATCCTCACATTTGAAATGGCTTAGTGGTTAAGTGCTGTGACTATAGTGTACAGGGTCCTGGGTTCAAGCCTGCATGGACTATTTATTTTGTTGCTGGCCAGAACAAGGGCTGATGGAGGCAGGGTGATTAAGGTGCTTTAAAAAGGCTTTAAGCAGGTTTGCATAGGTTTGTGTGAAGCTAAGTGCTGCTAATGTATGGTTAAATGAATAGGTGCTTCCATTGTGTAGGATTCGTTTACCAGTGCACAAATTTACTTAGCATTTACATTTAAGCAATAGTTACACCTACTAAGCATAGCTTAGCCCTAGTAACCAGTGATCACATTCCAGTTTGATAAAATAGCAGGGTAATGACATATTTAATAAGTGTATTTCATTTCCTGTACATAGCATGCTTCTATGTGCTGTCATTACAGTTGCAAGGGTGTGAGTATAAGGGCCACCTGGGTATACATGGGTAATACCACAATCATTTATCTTTGGATTTGTTTCATACATGGGCAGTATCCCATGTTATATGCAGTCACATTTGCATGTTACATTAGCTACAGTGCACTGGTTGACAGAAATAGTTTAACACATATTGTATCATTACATTAGTACTTTTAACAGTGCTTTTTCAAGTAAGAGTAGATTGCAGATTGTAGTACTGGAACTATACACCCCTGCAAGCAAAGCTGGACTCTGAGTACTGAGTATTTTGTTCTTGGTGTTTGAGCTGTATGTTTATATGTATCTCCTATTGGATATTGATCTGAAATGTTGATATTAACTGTAGACTACTATGTTTTTGGACATGTCATTGAAGACTGCTGTCATCTGACTGCTGTCAAGATAGGCTGCTGACACAGCCTACCTTGACCTCACCAAGGCTTTTGACACCATCCCCCATTCTGGAATTTTAGCTAAAACTCACTAAACTAGTTATAAATCCCTACATCACAAGATGGGTTGCCAACTGGCTCACTGACAGAACCCACACTGTAAAAGTTGCAGACTCCAAATCTGACCTCAAACCAGGGAAAAGTGGAGTACCACAGTGTTCAGTCCTGGGACATCTCCTGTTTGGTATCTACTTCTCTGAAGTGCAGGCTAACACATAAGGTTCTGGCTAATGAAGTTCGCAGATGACTGTAAATTAGGAGCAATAGTCAGTTCCCCAAATGATGTGAACATCCTACAGAAGGGCCTTGCTGAGACAGATGCCTGGTGTCAGAGCCATGTCCTCAAGCTCAGTGTCAAAAAGTGCAGTGTCATCCCCTTTGCTAAAAGCTCTGTACCCATGAACTACCACATAGGCAGCAATCTACTTAACACCGAATGTGTGATAGGAGACCATGGGACCCAGGTGGACAGTGGTCTCTCCTTTGATAGTCACATCACCACAGTAGTTAGGAAGTCCTTCTATGTGGCACACCTCATCATAAAAGGGTTCTCATCCAGGAAAAAAGAAGTAATAGTTCCCCTCTACTCGACACTCACTAGACCCATTATAGAGTACAATGCCCCTGTTGGAATGTACTTCACAAGACATCTGCAGCAGCTGAAAAGGCCACAGAAGTACCTCACAAAGAGGATTACTGGCCTCAAGCAAATGCCCTACACTGACCATCTCAAAAAACTCCAGCTTTACTCCATAGCATATCGCCTACTCCGAGGTGATCTCTGTCTAACATATAAAGCTATGTCAAACCCAGAGCTGTTGGGCATGCTACACCTAAAGAAATCCCAATCCCTCCAAGCTACATGCTCTAGGGACCTAAACCTTGTCACCACAATGAACAGGACATGCTGGAGGGATAAAGTCCTGTCCCAGAGACTTCCCATACTCTGGAACAGGCTACCCATCTATGTCAAGCAAAGTTCTTTATTAGCACTCTTCAAGAAAAATCTTGATGAGTTGATAGGAAATAGGAAATACACCCTGGGTATCATTTCTGTGTCTCTGCTTGACAGTGGCACGGGAAAATAACTTTCTTGGGTAGCATAAGCCAGAGAACCTTGTCAGCTAGGCTTATGTAGGCCCTTGGGCTGATAGCCTAGTACCTACCTATGTAATAATATCATACCTTTTAGTGTCAGACATGTATCGTGCAACACATTCATCCTAATGCTTAACCTGTTGGCTATCTACTTACTGCCTGTCCACTGTACATATGTGCAGATGTCAGGTATTGCTACAGCCATACCATTATGTAGGTGCCCACATTGTATTGTGCTGTGGGCCTGGATACTGCTGCTATTTCCAACATATGGGACATTCCTTAATGTGGGCCTTGCCCCATTTCCTTGCCTGTGTGAGGGACATTACAGAGGTGGTGACCTACAGATTCACATACAGTGGGTGGTAATACATCACAGGACAGGACATGTGGAGACAGCCAACCAATATGGGGGACATATGCCCAGATTTGTGAACAGATTCTATGTCATCAGTGCTGGTATGCACATGGTAGATTGATAGATTGACTGGGTTTGTGTGGACATGCATTTAGTGTGTGATGTCACAACTCACAGTGATATGTCTCTGACATACCTCTCCATTGGCAACCTGTCCACAAACTTGGCCACATGTTTGCCTGTTATGTTTTGTGTGTTCAACAAACAGTTGGTGTCCTTGGTAAATCAGTTGTGGACTCTGGGGAAGGCAGTCAGTAAATATTCACATCTATGGGCATTACCGACATCACATTCCTCATAAAGGATGTTAAAACAAACCCAGTGACATCTGCAACTGTCTCAATGTATGACAGCAGCATGTCCAATCTACCTCTGTGTTTGTGCCTCTGTTCCCACCTAGTTAGTGAGTGGGAAATGTTATCAAAGGCTTTGGCCAGATTAATGTTGGCTGCATGTGTCACCTTGCCTTCATCCACAGCTCAGGTGACTGACACCAAGAAGTTGACCAGGTGGAATGAGCAGGTATGACCTACTCTTCACAAAGGCAAACTGTGTGGGATTCTGAGTCTGCAGATTCTCATATCCTTGTTTATTAGGTGCATGATGATGCATTCCATAGCTTTGCATAACAGACTTGTCAGGCGGTTGGAGCAGTATTTCCCAGGGTCTGTAGTTACACCTCATTTTTGGAGACTGTAGCATTGTACAATTCAGTATGGACAAAGCCTGAGGTGAGGCTGTGCTTGAACAGGGCACACAGGTAAAGTGCCAGGTTAGTCTATAGTTCATGTAGAACACAGCCAGGGATATTCTCAGGTCCCATAGAAGCTTATTCTTGGCCTTGGGCAGTGGTGTTTTAACTTGTGCTGCAGTGATACTGGATGTCTGGTGGTGTACTGGTATTGTGATTGGTCCATTGGGGGGGGTACGGGTAATGTTTGCACTCAAGATGCCAGCCAGTATATTGGCAGTATTTGTCGGCTCAGTCTGGGAAGTTCCATTATCTAGTAGTTCAGAACAAATCTTGCTATTGCCATGGAGATTCTTAACATAACTATATGAGATCTTGTGGTTGTCTTCACTATGTGCTCCAATTCTGTTCTCACAGCTAACTTTGTAGTATTTGATGATGGATCTCAACCTTCAATTGAGGCTGATAAGGGTTGATTTCCAGTCTTGGGACTTCATGTTATTCCATATCGGTTCCCACCTTCTGTTGCACAGTGTCTATATGGCAGGGGAACACCAGATCAGCTTCCTTTCATTGGAGGTGAGGGTCCTGGTTGTATTGGGTATGGCAGTACCCATGCATTTTTGTACATGTTCATACGGAATTGTTGTTTGATTCAGCTGTCATGCACTTAGTCTCCATTTGTATGGCTGCTGTGAGGTTAGCCACCTCTGTTGTTAAGAGGCCATATTCATCACTGGAAAGGCTTTTCATAGTGGCTACCTGTGCAGGGGGCATGGGAGGGCCAATGGATTTCCAAAGGTGATTCATTTGTGTTTAGATATAACAAGTGGGAGTTGACTATTAGTGTAGAGCAACAGTCTCCCATGTTAGGAAGGACAAGGTCGATATGATGGGCATGTGCATTGGTACATGAGTAGCTTTCCCAGTTAGTGGTGGGGTAGTTGAAGTCAACCTGTATGTGAGTGTTAGGTTGGATAATATTATCCTCCAGGGTGTTTAGGAACATGGAGTGTGAGTATTGGAACATGTTTGGGGACCTATAGCAAGCTACAACCTGAGCCACTGTCCTACCCAATGTTAGCTATGCCTGCAGGATCTGTAATGCCTAAGTAGTTCAACACTCTGGAGGTGTGTGCCTCATTAATGAATATGGAAACACCACCACCTATGAAGCTTCAATCACAGCTCTGCAGCCAAGAAATGTGGAATGGGGAATAGGCTGGTAGTGCAGGGGTGCTTCCTGCTGCCTGTAACCAGGTCTGTGTTACAGCACAGATATCATAGTTACCCATTTTAAGGAATACATCCAGTGAGTGCATTTTCAGATGTAGACATCCAGTTTGCAGCAGCATGACCCTCAGATTGTATGTGTTTGTAGCTGTCATATAATGCTGTAAATTTATGTATACATATACATATACTTTGATATATATATATATATATATATATATATATATATATATATATATATATGTATTCACCTTTCTATGTATATATATATATATATCTATGCATATATGTGGATATACATGTGGATGTATATCTATCTGTTTCTCTCTCTCTCGCTAGATATATATATATATATATATATATATATATATATAGATATATATATATATGTATACATATGTATTATGTACAGATTTGTCAACATATAGGCATCTCCATACATATATACATGTATGCATAGAGTACCTTACTTATTCCACAGATTCCTTTTCCAACTGTTAAATGACAGTACTAAGTGATATGTTTGGAATGTCATCACTATGTTATATGGCTCAGATGATGCAATGATACATTGCTTTGATTGTAGGTTTTAGGGACCATGGTTCAAGACTTTGAGAGACCTTATTATTTTATTGCAAGTTAGAACAGCCCTGCTAGGGAAGAAGGAATAAGGGCAATAATTGAAAGTGGTCCCTAGTTTGGGCCCCTCCACTCCCATTAAGACAGACTTCAGTCAGAGTTGTTGCAGGAAGAGGTACAGAGTGTGGATCCAATGTCCAACTGCACTATATAAATATATATATATATATATATATATATATATATATATATATATATATATATATATATATATATATATATATGTATGTACACAGACACACACACACATACACACACACACACACACACACACACACACACACACACACACACACACACACACACATTGGAACAGAAATAAACTGTTGAAATCACCATGAACAAACAGGAATCCTTGCTGAAATCTCCAATATTTTATTCGACAATAAAAACAGAAGATGAGCGCTTTCACGTGCCACCTGCACGCTTCTTCAGATCTATCAATATGAATTTACAAAGGCTTTATATAGCAAAACCAATTGTCTTAATTGAACTAATAAAACAATTAGGATCTAAAAATCCTTTAGCATCCTGCACTAAAGAAACTTAAAGTGCTAGTGCACACTTATCAAAATAGCATTGCAAGCAGTTTATATCCTATATACAATGACTAAAACATGCTCATCCATAAATACATAACAGGAATAAAAATAATATATAACAATATATATATATTTGTAAATTAAACCAGAAATAAATCATCTATAACTATTCTGCAGCATCTAACTTGAAAACATATCAAATTACTAATAAGATAATATTCAAATCAGGATAAACAGTATCCTAATATACTTGAGTTGATGTCAAGTTGATCTCAAAAAAACAGATATAACTAAAATCATGAAGACTAATACTCTGTATAAAAAGGAGACATAAAATAGGCTTGAACACAAGCCTGTAATAAATACTAAGGTATAAACATTATGAACAATAAAATATATCAATATAATATAATAAGTTGCATTCCCAAGCCGTACTTAATAAATATTCATATATATTGTTTTGATTGATATATTTTATTGTTCATAATGTTGATACCTTAGTATTTATTACAGGCTTGTGTTCAAGCCTATTTTATGTCTCCTTTTTATATAGAGTATTAGTCTTCATGATTTTAGTTATATCTGTGATATAATGTGAGGGAAAGGTATTCTCAGCAGCTTCACAATAGCCATTGATTCAGGAGCAATGCCACATGTATGCATAGGTACAGTCTACACTATGACATCACACTATTTGCTATTCTTCACCTGGAATGGGCACATGTGCATTACTAAATCCCACACAGTGCTCTATTTTGCAATGACATCTGCATCTAAAGGCTGTTACTACACAGTTGAAATGTAACCTGCTGTTACTACACAGTTGAAATGTAACCTCAGTAGATTGATGTGGACTTTTGCCTTACCTGGACGCTTCTCGCCAGCTTCCTGGGTGGCACCCACCTCCATGACAGCTACATCTTGAGGTGGTTGTTCTCTGTGGGCCACCCCAAGGTTGGCAAGGAGCTCCTTCATTGCTGTAAGTGGGACTTCTCTGGCTGGCCCTCCATCAGTAGCAGAACTGTCCCTCACCACTGCAGCAGCCCGTTGCCATGCACACCGAATCAGGTCAGTTTCTCTGTGCCTGACCTGTTCGTATGTGCGGCCATGGTTCCCCAAGATGTTCACTCTCTGTGTGTGTGGTCTTGCCAGAGGGCTGTCCTCTCCCGCTGATGTTGGTGACCTCGACTGAAGAAGATGTGGTAGTTTTCCAGGATGGCCTCATTTATGCTGCTGTCTCCTGGACATCATAGGCTGGAAGCCTCTGCATCACACCTGAAAGACAAAAACAGTGAAAAACACATTATAGCACATCAGACCTTGTCCATAATTCTTTACAGAGACAGCTGACTAGTAATGACTATCAGTAGCCACAGCATTGCATGAAATAATACTCCAGTACCTAGCATCATTGTATGGACATGCATAGCATTATGTGTATGTAGGCAGTTTGCACCTGATTAATAGTGAGGGTAGGGGTGCATGTTGTGTGCATATCCTTCTATACTGAAGTTGAGCAAGGGGGTGATGTTTGTCCTAAACATGTCCAAAGCAGGTCATCTTTAGTTATGGTGTGTGTGTGGGTATGTGCAGTGGCTGACCTCCATTACAGGGTGGGTTGGATAGTTGCTTGTGAGACCACAGACATATGTAGGGATGGCCTTCTGATTGCCATCAATGGATGTGTCCAATTTGTACTCATATTCAGCATTACATTAATGCAACTATGACCTACTATGTTTAATCAGACACAGGTTGACATGCTGCCCAGATGGTAACTGCTCTTACAAATGTGGTAGTGGAATGAAGAAGTACAGGGGAGTATGGAGAGAAAGGTGTTGGAAAAGGAGAAGTGGGATTGACAGACATATGTAGAGAGTAGACATGAGTATAAAGAGATGGGGTGCATGGCAAAGAGAGTGTTGGAGATGGCTATGGATGTGGAGTCTGACATACAGATGTGGAGTCTGCGGTTGTATGTAATGTTGGACAGCACGGATGGTGTATAGGGCCTGTAGCTATTGGCCAGACAGAGGTGCATAGCTAGGAAGGATGTGCAGCACAAAAGGGTGATAAAGGAATATGGGTGAAACATACAAGCTAGGAGTGTGTTTATAACATATGGAAACATCACTTTGATGGCCTGTTCCATGAGGAAAATGGGGGAGGGAGGGAAGGTTGGCTGAGGTGGGTATGATTAATCAGGAGGTGCAACAGATTATCAAGAAGAATGTAAGGATAGCTATGAGGGGGTTTTACAATGGGAAGACTATTGTTCCAGGGACATACCTGTGGATGCCTGGAGGTGTTTCTGAGACATGGGAGTGGTATTTTTAACTGGATTGTTTACTGTAATCTTGGAAAGTGAGAGGATGTATAAGATGTTAGCTGCCTGTCGGGTGCTAGAATCCGCCACATAACGCAAGCACTCAGGTCTCTCAACAGCAGGTACAAGTACGACTCTGTCATTGTCCACGCTGGTGTGAACGACCTGAGATGTACCTCCTTGGACTACATGAAAAGAGACATAGAGGAGCTCTCTAATTATGTAGCCCAGGCAGGTATGACCCTGACCTTGAGCAGTATCCTACCATCACCAAGAATGATGCCACAATACAGAGACAAGATGATCAGCTTTAATAATTGGCTTAAACTCTGGTGTCATTCAAAGGGGATCCAATGTCTGTCTGCCTGGGATGACATGCTGGACAATCCATGCTGCAAGGGACGGCTTGCACCTGTCACCCTGGGCTTCCGGATATTGGCAAAGGCTCTTGCCACCCCATAGTGCCTTTTTAGGCAAGGCTCAAATTCTAAACCTACCACCCTAGAACACAAAAAAGGAAAAAAAACTAAGGGTAATGCTGCTCAATGCCAGAAGTCTCAACCTCAAGATTCACGCACTCGAGGCCTTTCTCAGTATGGAGAACATCGATGTCTGTGCTGTGACTGAAACCTGGTTCAAGGCTCCCGAGAGCACCCCGGCACTATCAGGTTTTACCTCATATCATGCATTCCGGCCCCAAAATCCGGACAACACCAAGAAAGGAGGGGGGGTGTCATCAAGGACACCCACACCTCAAGGTTGGTGGCAACGTACGATGCATCGGAGACCATCCAGGTGCAATTAACCATAGGCAAGACTGCTCTGCAATTTGTAGCATGTTACATGCCACCCTCTCAATCTCAGGAACCTCACATAACTTTCCTGAAAACACTGGAGAGGATAAATGTATCTCCAAACACCATCATACTAGGTGACTTCAACTACCCGAATATAGACTGGGATCACTACTCAAGCCCCAACACTCTAGCCCAAAGGTTCCTAGAGTTCATAAACTCAAATGCCATGGAACAACTAGTCACCATCCCCACAAGAGGAGAAAACATACTAGATCTCATCATCACGAACATGGGGTCACAATGTTCAACACCGGAAGTATACCCCTCACTGGTGAGATCAGACCATAAACTAATCTCACTGGAAGTCCACATCCTGCCCCCACCTGAGATAAAGACCACAGTGAAGAACTTCTCAAAAGCCGACTTCACACTTCTAAAGACGACTGTGGTCTCTTAAGGCCCCCGAGCCTGCGGAAACCATTACTCAAGCCGCTGAATCACTTACAAATGCCTTCTACCAGCACCTACAGGACTGCATGGATCAGGCAATCCCAAACAAAACAAAGACTCTTTGTACCAAAGGCAAGCGTCCAGTCTGGTGGACCCCAGCCATAAACAAGCTCTACAAAAGGAGGAAGCTACTACAAGATAGAGCAAAATCCTTAAAAAGGAAGACACCTTTGATCATTATAAGTAAAAAACTAAGATCTCTCATAAAATCATCCAAGGCAAATTTTGAGAGAAAAGTCGCCAAGGACTCAAAAGACAATCATAAGGCCTTCTTTAGCTATGTTAGAAACCTGGGAGGCAACTCCCAGATATGCTCAGAATTAGTTCAAAATGATGTAAAAATTACTGAACCTACAGACATTGCCAACATACTGGCTGACAGGTTCAGTGCAAACTTCTCCCTTCCCAAAAGGTGAGATATCTATACCAGAGGATTGTAGCCCCCCAAACATCTCTAACGCTCAGGTGAGAACTGCTCTCTCTAAGGCAAAAAACACAGCATCCATGGGACCAGATGGTGTCCCCGGTTGTGTGCTCCATGAACTCAATGAGGAATTAAACCCGCAGTTAGGGCAGCTGTTTAATCTTAGCCTCACCTCAGGATACGTACCCAAGGAGTGGCATACGGCAACTGTGGTCCCACTTCACAAAGGCGGTGCCTCCACCGACCCTGGAAATTACCACCCCATCAGCCTGACAAGCCTGATCTGCAAAGCTATGGAGAGGATCATAATGGAACTCATAAATAAAGACACAGGGGACTTGCAGACCTTGGATCCAACCCAGTTTGGCTTTGTCAAAGGCAGATCATGCCTTTTAAACTTGGTTGACTTTTTCGAAACAGTCACCAAGGCCATTGATGAGGGAAAGGCAGTCCACACAGCCTACCTCGACCTGGCAAAGGCTTTCGACACAATACCCCACTCAGGTATCATTGAAAAACTCATCAGCTTAAATGTAAACCCATACGTCACAAGATGGGTTGCAAACTGGCTAAGTGACAGAACCCACAGGGTCAGAGTTGCTGGCGCCATGTCAGACTCAAAGCCTGTCACAAGTGGTGTCCCACAGGGCTCAGTCCTGGGCCCACTCTTGTTCGGCATATACTTTTCAGAAGTACAAGCAAACACAGGAGGGTTATGGCTGACAAAATTTGCAGATGACTGCAAACTGGGCGCCATAGTTGAGAACACATCCGACACAGATATCCTCCAGAAGGGTCTTATAGAAATGGATAACTGGTGCCAGAGCCATGGCCTAAAGTTAAATGCCAAAAAATGCATAGTCATACCCTTCGGGAAAAACAAGGTTACCCCTAGCTACCATATAGGCGGCAATCCACTAAACACTGAAGAGATTATCAGGGATCTGGGGACCCAGGTTGACAGTAACCTTTCATTTGACACTCACGTTGCCAAAGTAGCTAGGAAGACCTTCTACATTGCCCACCTGATCATGAAGGGATTCACATCTAGATCAAGGGAGGTCATCGTCCCCCTGTACTCATCACTCATCAGACCAATGATTGAGTACAATGCCCCATTCGGAATGTATCTGACATGACACCTGCAGCAACTGGAAAGGCTCCAAAAGTTCCTCACCAAAAGGATAAAGGGACTCAAAAATATGTCTTATGCTGCCCGAATGAAGGAGCTCCAGCTCTATTCAGTCGCTTACCGTCTGCTCAGAGGTGACCTGTGCCTGACATACAAGGCCATGTCCAACCCGGAATTGATGAACACGCTTCACCTCAAAAAATCTAGATCCCTTAGAACTACAAGGGCGGGAAACTTAAACCTTGACACAGTTATTAATAGGACATGCTGGAGGGACAGATTCATCACCCAGAGACTCTCTATGCTGTGGAACAAAATCCCGGTACATGTGAGGCAGAGCACCTCGCTGGCTTTGTTCAAGAGAAATCTTGACCAATGGATGGGAGATCGCAGATATACCCCAGGGATTATCTCAGTGTCACTGCTTGACAGAGGCACAGCAAAATAACGGGCATAGTATCCTTCAAACTAAAGGGGTGGCGAAAGCCACAAAACTCTGGGCAAGGCTTATAAATGCCCTTGGGCAGATAGCCTAGTATGAACCTATGAACCTATGAACCTATGTATGGGCACTACTTATCTGAACAAGGGTGGTCTGCAGAGCTGTAGTAACAAGTGAGGGATAACATTGATCGGTCACAGGATGAGGTAATAGTAAAGGGTGGTGGCAGCTAGGTTGAGAACATGGTGATGATTGATGATTTACAGTATGGTTTCATGCCAGGTAAGAGTGGTATAGATACAAATGTTGATCCACAAGTGCTGATGGAGCTCTGCACTAAGGCTGAGATGCAGCTGCATTGTGTCTATGTGCACCTACAGAGAGCATATGCCATGCTGCCTGGAGAGTAGTTGTAGTATTGTATGTGGAGGTCAGGGGTGCCAGAGGAGTCTGTCAGACACCTACAGGATATGTAGGAGTCTAGTGTGACAGCAGTTATTTCTGGTCTTGACATGGCAGGTGGATTTAAGGAGGAGGTGGAAGTACATCAGGGGTCAGCTGTGTGTCCTTTCACATTTGCAGTGGTGAGGGACAGGTTGACAGACATGATCAGACAGGGGACCCTGTTGACTGTGCAGTTTGCAGATGACATTTTGGTCTATAGTGAGATTAGGGGACAGGCTGGGGAGATCCTGGTGAGGTGGGGTTATGTTGTAGAGCAGGGAGGAATTATGGTCAGCAGGACTAAGTAATAATACATTAGTGTGTGAATGGGGTGGGGGATAGAGGATTGGTGACAATGCAGGGCGTACAGTTTGGAAGGTGGATAGGTCTAACCACTTGGAAACACCAGTTCAGAGTCATGGGCAGTATGGGGGAGAGGTGTATGAGAGAGTACAGGCAGGTTGTGTGTGGTGGGGAGGGGAGTCAAGAGTTACTTGTGCCAGACAAATGCCATTAAGAGTGATATGTAATGTCTACAGCAGGGTAGTGTGACTGGCTACATTATATTAGCTGCAGACAGTGGGATTGTACAGACAGGCAGGATTCAGTGCTGGACACAGCAGAGTGTGGGATGTTCACATTTGCAATGTGTGTGATGGGGGGATAGGATTAGCGACATGTGTATTAGTAGGTCAGCCCAGTTTGGATGGCTTGGGGAGAATGCCAGACAGTGGCATTCTTGGTTTGGACATGTGCTGAGGGAGTATGCTGAGTATATGGTTCATAAGTTCATAGGTTGGTACTAGGTTATCGGCCCTAGGGCCTATATAAGCCTAGCTATAACAATTTCCTGGTTATTTCTTCCCACAATATTTACTTCTCTGGACCCCTGTCTAGCAGGGCACTGACGCGATCTGATATCTTGCTACAGATGAGGCTGCCAGGTTACAGGGACAGCAGACAGCCTACAAAAGGCTTATGCATGTGGTGATGGCAGATATGCAGGTGTATGGTGTTTGAGAGCAAGATGCAGAGGACTGGATTCTATGGGTAAAGATGATCTGCTGTGGGGACCCCAAACAGCAATGGCCAAATAAAAGAGAGGGAGATGTAATGTCATTGTTTGCAGGTTGGAATTATTTGCAAGACATGATACAAGTCTTTGAGTAAATGACTACAAATATAAAGCACAGATATGGTCAGTGTGCATAACAATGGACAGTTGAATGGTATGAGCTTGGTATATCACATGCAGTCCTACACACACAGCTGTGACATTATTCCACTATGCAACGACCTTGTATAGCTCCATGACATTTCTGCGACAAACATGCATAACATAGTTATAGTCACAATTCATATCTGTATATATGTGTGAGATCCAAGGCCTGAGCTGTATTCTATGTCACTGCAGATGGACAGAGATGCTATGGCCATAGGTTCTGCTCAGCAATATGTCCATATAGTAAGTCTTGTTGGGAAATGTATATTAAACTTCCTATTTCCCATTATTATATACCCCCTACTGCAGTCCATTACATGCATACTTGTTTGACATACCTGTTTTTTTTCCTGTTGATGTATGATGGTTTTTGGTTTTTCTTCTTTTTTTTTTTTTCCTCTCTTCTCTCTCTCTCATGTCTCTCTCTGTCTCTCTGTCTCTCTCTAAGATGTAGGTTGTACATCTGTTTTGCAGAGGCAGAAGCTTGCCTTTTATAGGTACTGGTCAGGACCAGCTGATGGCCTGTGCACAAACTGGAGTTCCACGCTTGCTAATTCCATGTGGAACAGCTGTGGTATTATGGCTAGTGGAAGCTCTGTGA
>NC_056738.1:166964100-166991600 GCF_019279795.1 Protopterus annectens
ATTGCTAGTTAAACAGTTAAATGTATTAAAACACATACTTTGAAGACTGAAACACAAATGTGTTGTGATTAGCTACTGACTTCAATCCTGAGATCAACCATGTCAATTGCCAAGAGAATGAGTTATAGGCCCAAAATTATGAGCCAAATATGCATGGACATATGAAAAATATATATCTGTAAATGTAGACAGATAGCTCCATATATATATATATATATATATATATATATATATATATATATATATATATATATATATATATATATATATATATATATATATATGTTTGACTCACAAATAATCATATAACATCAATTGTATATAGATAGATAAATATGCTCATATGTATGGGTTGGGAGGGTGGCCTAATGGTTAAGGTGTTTGGCTTACAAACACCAGATACAGGGTTTAGATCTCACATGGGATAATTGGCTAGGCTTAAAAAAAATGGCTCACAAGGGCAGTTAGCCTACTATGAACCTATATATATGTGGGGTTTACATGTATATATATATATATATATATATATATATATATATACATATATACACACACACACACACACACACACACACACACACACACACAGACACAGATAGAAATGTGTATATCATTTCCACATGGGAACAACATCCTGAACCACTTACTACAACATAATTGACCATATGCACTGTTAATGAGGGTGAGTGCTCAAATGAGGGATACCTGGTAATTAGTGCTATGTTACCCCCCTCCACACCCCTAAAAGATATGCTCTGCAATCCAATATCCAGCACATGCAGGTCTTGACTCCAGGACCCTACACAACACAGCTACAATGGTTTAACAGTAAGCCAATTCACCTGTAAAATGTCAGGGCAATATCTGTAACATATCATGCAGAAAAGTAATTCTACCATAGGGAATATACAATGTGGAAGTAGTACGCATTACAATGGTGCAGATATGCACACACATCTATACATTGACAAATATATTCATATATATATATATATATATATATATATATATATATATATATATATATATATATATATATATATATATATATATATATATATCCAGGTATATACACATATAAACAGACAAAAGGTATTAGTAGCCATACATATATAGCAGTAGTGTGGAAGTACTGGGTGAAAAGTATATCCCTCAGCCACAAACCCTATAACTGCCATCTGTAAAATGTGTAGTGTGGCAACCATTCCCACAAATGAGAATACTTACATTAAAGATATACCAACTCACAATTCAAAGGACATGACACCACACACAGATATGCATACACAGCAAACCTTTAATTTGTGTACTATACAATAATGTAGGCCATTACTTACTGCACATAGATTTTGAACTATACAATCAGTGATGAATGCAAGGCCCACACAAAACAGTAGATGCAAGCACTGCGGATATATAACATGCTATGTTGTCCAGGCCAACGCCTTCAATTGGTTCAACAGTAGACAAAGGATTTACCTTCAAGATAAGTAACAATCTATAATTACAGATGTAGTTTAGCAGCCTCCAATTACACCCTGTATTCAAGCCCTATGGGGAAATGTATTGGTTGTGGTATAGTCAATGTATCCGTCACATAAAGTTGCTCACATCTCACAATCACACTGACTAGCTGAACTGTGTGTAACACTGTAAGCTGTAGCCCACCACTGTTCCCATGGAGGAACATATGAAAGTGTACAGTCACATGCCTCAATGTGTCTTAACACTGATATCCATGACACGTTGTCACAGCCTAAGTTGATAGCATTGAATACCCCTCCCCCATAAAAGGTTGTGCAAGGGCAAAGAACACTGTGTACCACACACTGACCTCTAGAATGCACAAGGGCACACATATGTTGTTCAACTGTTGCCCGCATATGTATGGACCCTGACCAACATATTTTGTGGGAGTCCACGATATGACTGGGATGATAGTAAGAATGCTAGCAGTAAATAATGACAGGCCATTACCTAACAACCCTTAACTGTATCACAGCAGGACAAAGCCTGCCATATATGTGGAGGACAGAGGAGGAACACATGGCCATATTTGCAATATTGCTGTTACACACCCTGGAAATTGCTGGTGTTACAGGATTTGTTGCAACATACCCTTATGCAGGAATAAGACATCAAAAACACAAATGGATGTAGCCATGTACCGATAGCATGCAACAGACAGATTGCCAGTGATATATCTAGGACAAGA
Organism: Protopterus annectens; assembly: GCF_019279795.1. NCBI lineage: Eukaryota > Metazoa > Chordata > Ceratodontiformes > Protopteridae > Protopterus > Protopterus annectens. Next base: position 166,966,316 of record NC_056738.1, read on the forward strand.
CCTGTGTGGTGCACAGAGAAAACCTAACAGACAATCCACTGGCCATCATGTGGATAGGCCCACATTTCAGAGCTATGCAGACAGACTACATTTCATCCTAAACTACTATGTACACACAAACACTGCAAGACCAGCAATATACAATGCACATAACACTACTCATGCTGTCTATAGGTCTGGAACCTTATACAAATGTGTAGTTGCCCTGTGTCTGCAAATCCTGCTGTAACAGGTATTGCAAACTGCTGTCTATAACACTGCTGCCCACATACAGGAACGATGTCCTCCATACTGGAAAGGTTAAGGGACAACAACCACATGAGTCAGTATTTTATAGTACTGGGTTGCCATGACAGTGGTTATCCAAAGTACTACACAGCAGGCTGCATGCAGTTAGCAACTGGTGCACACTGATTGGTGCAGAGCCCATCACCTGACCATGTGCATCACCTACAAACGCCATGCTGCAATCTATTCAAACCAGCTCAATCCCTCTAGTGGAGAAAGAGAGACAGAGAGATACAAAAAAAAAAACATAACAAACAACAGAAAGCTGTCACAGCTGTACAGGTATGCAAAACATATATGTATTTAATTGAATGTAGTATGTGGTATAGAATAATAGGATATATGATGTGGAATTATGTATATGTGCCATCAGTAGTTGTTCCTGTAATGATGTTCTGCTGGACAACTGCTCTGGACAATACTGTCTGTCCATGTAGGCAGTGGGACATACCTGTCAACTGTGCAGATCAGCAATGAATGACAAAGATGTAAGCCATAATATCTGTGTTTAGTATATTAGTGTGGGCAATAGCTGGTGGTAGAAGTACTGCTGTCATGATAGATACATGGGTGTCAGAGCACACCACTTGCAGGACAGTCATGTTAATGTGTAATTTAGCATGCACAAATGCCATAGGTGTATAATAGGCTTACCTGCAATCTCTCACCATATATAACATCCTAATGTTTGGCTGTGTTCACATGTGACACCTGTCTGCATTGCAGCAAGGCAGAACAGTGCAGCTGTGAAGGAAAGAGAGTTACAGAGTGTGGACCAGATGTCTGTATGCAACCTATATATATATATATATATATATATATATATATATATATATATATATATATATATATATATATATATACACTCGTATAGATATAGGTATATAAACATTACACAATATATATCTGCACATATATGTATGTATACATATATATATATATATATATATATATATATATATATATATATATATACACACACACACACACACACACACACACATATATGCATGTCTACATATATATACAAACACACACAAAAACACATAACATAATTCTTCTACATATATATATATATATATATATATATATATATATATATATATATATATATGTAAATCGTCCTCTTCCATGATATGTGTGAGAGAACATCACACATATCACTGCCCAACATATATATATATATATATATATATATATATATATATATATTTATATATTTATATATTTATATACAGCAGTACCTGGGTGCAAAAAAGACTATGATGTGTGGTGTGTAACTCATGTTGGAAACATCTCATTTGTTTGTGAAAGTGGGATTTGTATATTGGTGAAGGCTAGCAGGCAAATTGTGGTATGTAGGTTGGGTTTTAAGACAGAAAAAATAGCATACATGGCTGATATATGACACATGTGGTGTGTAAACACCGTGGATGGGGAGTGTTGTTTGGAATGTGTATGCCATTGAGCCCCCATATGGAAGCAATGGGCCAAGGTCCCCACCCATGGACAGTCACAACAGCATTTATATGGTCATAAAGGTGCCTGGGCTGTGGGCTTTGCAGGAGGAGCAAGCATGTCCACCCTGTGGATGTGTACTGCAGGTCTCCAGGTGATGTAGCACATCCCCCATGTCTGTGTGGAGCTCCCTATGCACCAAACCCTGGACCTGACCTTGGGTAACAGGGTTCTGTCTTTGTTTGCTCATGGGCGGGGGCACCATCTCCTGAGGTGGTCCCACCTGAAGGTAGTGCAGGTCTAGTAGATGATAAGGTCCCATGGTAGGTCCCAGGTGCGAAATGGCCTAGTAACATGGCCAGATGAGGTGAGAGAGGTGGTTCTGCTGGAAACTATCCCCTACTCATGCTATTGTGTCACTGTTATGGAACATATGTGGGCTGTAACAGTCCACACAATCCCAGAACATGTCCAACAGCATGCATAGATATCCCCAATAACACAGAATGGCAGATGTTCAGCAATCACATAGCATGCATACCACATGCACATGTGAAACCATAGTGGCATTGACAATGGCATGCAGGTGAAATAGTCTGTAACAGACCAGCAAAGATAGTGTCCCCATGGGGAATATGGCTACAAACACATAGCACAAAGCGTGGTACAAGCACATAGCACAAAGCGTGGTACAATACAACATATGTCCCAATGGTAGGTAAGCTGTCGACATACCAATTAAATTGTGTGAACAGTTTGTTGTAGCTGATATGGTGGGGGAAGGCAGAGAGGTGTATAAAGTAGTATGGTAACCCTGCTGTATGAGTTGCTCAAACCTGTTTCCATCTTTATGTCTTTCAGGGAAGATGTCTCATGCCAGATTATCAGCTTTCAGTGCTGCAGAAACTGAGGTAATCATGACACACCCGATACAGCACTACCCGCTACTTTTCGGCAGGACAGCCCATGATCAGCAGTAGAGGACCACCCTGTGGAAAGATCTAGTCCACAGGGTCAATGATGGCCTGCAGAACCGCAGTTATGACAGGTTCAGCATCATTGTAGTGACCTGCTTCACCATGTACGTCAGCAGCATGCAGCTGTCGTACAGGGGGACTACCTCACAACAGGGGGGACATGCCATCCATCCACCCCTGACTCGTGTGGAGGAGCTTCTCAGCAGCCTTGTGGAGCCTGCCTGCCTGTAGAACCAACAACTGGCAGGGAGCATTGTGGAGGTGGGTGCCACCAACACACCTGTTGAGGAGCATGCAGGTAAGGCCCCAGGGCACATCATTAGACCACTGTTGTGTATGCATCTGCATCTGTACAGGTAGATCATGCATATCTGAGATGTCATATACATAGTCTGTTGTTGTGTAATAGTAATAAACAGTTGTGCATAAGCTGTAGTATTGTGGATGTCTACTGTTGATGTACAGTAATTTTGCACCCACCCATTATGAATGCCACAGCGGTGGCCACTGACATCAACTCTCTCATACTCTTATGTAGGTCCCTCCAGGATACCACCATGGTAGCAGCTTGTAGCCAGTGAGTATGATTTATGTTCATGCTTGCCAATACACCGGGCATGTAATAGCTATGGGATATTCCATGCACACATCTAACACACCTACTCATACTGCATGCAGTACATGTTCATGTTTTGGTGCTTTGAAATGCAACACATCACAGTGGAGACCATGATGGGGTATCGGAAGGGTACATCACACACATACAAGATAACTAACATCCTGTCGTTGTGAAATGTGTCCACATGGATGAGAAGAATGGTGGGACACATGGCCTACAGTAGTGACATGTGTGAAACAACACCCCCATATGGTGCTACAACAGTAAATATACCTGTATTACAATAGCAACCATTATAGATCAACACTATGCATAACATAGTGCTCTGGTCCACATAATTAGCTGGTAGTAGATTGTTGCATGTACTGTCCATTCTTGGGACACTGCAAACTAACACATGGGTAAGCCATAGTTGTCAAGCATCTGCAAAAAGGCTGGAAGCAGGGAGGATGTGTCATCATGACACAGCAGTGCACTGCAACAAGGATCCTACGTATGCTAAGAATGGCTGTATCTGCACGCAATCTGATTCAGTAACTGTGGCAGGTATAATCCAAACTCCACAACAATAGTGATGGCAATGTGTGAACTCCAAGAGATGTGCACATGAGTAGACCTTGCAACCATGCAGAGCTGTGGGACATGTGTAGGGCACCCCCATAGCCATGGTAAGGGCTGGCAGTTGTCAGTGTAATAGTCTTGTATTGGTCATACATGCACTGCTGATGTTGTGATCTGTAAACCAGGCATCAGGCATTCACAAATGACATCTGTCCACATATCATCCCAGGTATGTGTCGCTCAAACACATAGGGGCTGTGAGCTTTGAAGCTGACATAACTGACACAGTACTACACATGCAGCAATGGTTTGTACACCTGTGAGGTATGGTGCACAGTAGAAGGCAGGGTGCAGAACAGGTCCACAGTAACACTGTGTACATGGGTGCAGTGTTATCAAGGGGAAGGGCCATCACCTACCAACAAAGCCCATGCATCACACACATGTATACTGGCGCTAGTATGAAGTCACTATAGTTGCATTGCATGCTGTTGAGTACCATATGTAATGCATGCTGACAGAAGGGTAATGGGAAGACTGCGTGAACAAAAGTTGTGCAACCTCACATGTAAGTGTGGGTGTGTGTGTGTGAGGGGGTGCTTATTGTGTCTGTAAGTGCTATCTGGTCGAGTGGAGTGTGGTCGATGCATGTCAGATGTGTGTGTACATGTGTGTCTGTTTATGTGGGTGTCCATGTATGCACAGGTAATTGTGGGGTTGATAACATGGCAGTACTTCTCCTTGGGATCATGCCGTACATGGACATGGAGTGACACATGAGACACCAGGAAAACTTGTATGATATGTGATCACAGGACAGCTGATAGTATAACAAGGTCTGTAGCATGGAACATGCATTGGGAGGGAAAGTACACACCAGGTATACACATCATATTGCCATCAGCAGATAGATAACCAATACCCACGTATGCAGCACTATTGATGCAATGGGGAATTATCAGAGCACATCAGTGAGTGTATCCAGATATTACTGTTGTCCACATGATAGGTTGATTGTGCAGCAGATGTGGCATGAACTGAGCAAGACTGTAGTATGAGACTCTGGTGTGTGAAATATGTAGTGAATGTAGTAGCCCCTACCATATAGGGGCCATGTAAATGATGACTGGACATACACAGAGTTAACACTGGATGACAGCAGTGAGGCCATGTACAACCTACTCCACTCAAGTCAGGGAGGTGATGGAGTAACTGGTCATGTGTTGTGATTACACATGTAGGCATGGAGAAGAATGATATGTTAATGGGTAGTATTAATGAGTGTATGTTAGCAAGTACCATGCAGGATGGGGAACATATGTAACTGAATGTGGGACAGTCTGTAAACCCAGGGACAGGGAGGTAGTAAGGTGAACTGTCAGTGTGTGTGTGTGTGTGTGTGTGTGTGTGTGTGTGTGTGTGTGTGTGTGTGTGTGTGTGTGTGCGTGTGTGCGTGTGTGTACTGTTATGCAATGCTGTACAGGTCTTAAAGTGTGTTTGTTTCCCCCACAGGTGGCGAGGTGAGTCAGGGTCCCTCCTACATGCAATCTGAGGTTAGTGTCCATACAGACACCGATGATGATGATGATGGTACTGTTGAGGTACTGCACAGGTGGGGTTGTCAGAGGCTGACACTGCACCATTTGTCATCACCCCCCTAGCCACCCCAAGCCCGCACACAGTTACAGTGCCCATACACACCCCATCACCAGTGGCCATAGCACAGAGACAGTTGGTGGTTGGTGCCAGTGACCAGAAGAGTGTGGCTTCCATGCTGACTGTGTTGGGTCACAGTCGCCATAGTCAGATGTCTGGCAGGGCACCATATAGGCAGATGTACCATGGTGCTTGTGGAAGGGCCACTGGTCATCATGCCCCTGGCAGAGGCACCACAACTGGTACCACCAGGAACATGTTTCCGGCCGTCATGGAGGCACAGGCACATATGGAAATGTACACCAGACAGGGCCTAAGGCTGCAGAGGGCTGCTTTCTCATCTGTAAGTGACAACATCCGTGAACTTGCTGCTGCCCTCCATGAACAGAAAGAGATCATGGATAGATGGTGGGGTGAGATGGTGGGCATCCCCGACCATGGTATGTCTGTGATTGAAAACATGGTGGGAATGGTGTGACAGCCACGTGGATGTAGGCCAGAAACACCAGCAGCTGGCAGTTGATGTGGATGTGCTAGGATGCCAAGCTGCTCCTGTAGTGGCAGTACCAGCCCCAGCATATCACTGGAGGTGCTGTCCACACCACACCATAGCAGGACTCATGCACGTGTCCCTGGCCAGTTCCAGGTGGGACATGGTTCCAGCGGACTTCTGTCCTCATCAGGGGAGAGTAGCACATCAAAGTCTGTACCTGCACATGCCCATGGAACCCCTGACAGGAACAGTCAGTGTGTCCATGGCTAGAGGCGGTAAACTGCACACCCTGCTAGGTATGGTCTGCAGCTGTCCAAAACCACCTGTATAGGGCAGCCACATGACAGAACTGTGTGCATGCATACCCACACACTATGCAAACACACCTAGGGCAACCCCATACCTGCACACACCATATCACCACACCCCAATCAAAGAATTAAACCTCTCACCCACACACATAGTGTCAAATGTATGGACCACCCTCAGCCTCTGGCAAACCAGCAACACACCCTGTGCATATGATGATACCTGTGTCACATCCCTGTCATCCATAACATCTATGCAGGGACAGGCTAATATGGTTCTCATGCACACGGTGACTGTAATAGAGTGCAGCAATGTACTGCAGTCTAAGATATTGTCAGGGGCAATGTGTAATGCATACATGTCAGGTATTGTAGCCATCCAGCTATGATGCATTTCAGCTGTTAGTAACAATGATTGATTGTGATCTCCATAATGTTATCCATTTGTGTTGTAGGTGTACATGTGTCAGCAGGATGACAGTCTGCAGTCATATTCCACATGGGTTATGGCACTGTGGTGACACCATTGCTGTGACATATCCGGTTTGCAGTTGCACACATATCACAGGTTTTTATAACTATTATTGCCTGTGCCACATTGACAGGTGACCCGCTGGGACATGTATAATCTGCAACCTTATGTAAACCCATCCACATACACGTACATCCTTACTTGGCAATACTGTGACTAGACCCCTACCTAGGTTTGCAGTGCTACTGAACTGTGTGGCTTTCATTGCACACACCAAACAATGTGCAGGGTGAGGTATGTACCAAGTTACATGTTACATGTTACATGCAGAACATCCACAGACATGTACATTATGGTAATGGGGGATGTAATGGTTGTATATGGACAATATATAGTGTGTCATACCATCATATACACATTGACAGACACATAACAGGCAGACACACATCTTAGAGACATGGGCTTATTGGTGCTAACTAACTAGACCATGTGTCCAATGTGTTACAGGTAGGCTGCACACAGCACATGCGTAACTGGGCTGTATTGTGATATTAGTTACCTGTATGGTTGATGGTGACAATGGTCACCAGAAAGTGGCATGTGGGACATATACCAGGTGTACCATGGTGTAATGACAGTGTATACAGCACCCACATCCCCAAGTGGATATTGTATGCACTGGTACTCATTATGACACTCTGACATACCCCCTATCACACATGTCCCACGACAGCAATATAACCCATTGTATATCATAACAGTGGTACTACAGGAATATGCATCTAATGCACATGCCACAGGCATAGTAGGGTGTTGCATTGCCATGCCTCACCTATGGGCAGTGAAAACACTATCTGTACTACTGTGTGGCAACGTCTAGTGTAATAAGAGTATGTGGCCTCAGAATGGTGCACCCTACAGATATGCAGACATGCACACCATACATACACACACTTGGCAGACCTCAATGGGTTTCCCATGCCTATCGACCCATTTGTACCACACTGTTGTACTGGTACTGCAAGGCACGTGTAGCCATTAGGGAGAGAAGTGTAACAGGGTACATGTCATGTCCAATACAGCAGTGGCCACATCTGACTATGGCAATGGGTGTTGAGGTGGTTCTGAAGGCTGTCATGGATTTCCCAACTACAGGTGTATTAACACACAAACTCTGCTATCCTCAGTAATGCACACATACACTTGTCAGTACTGTGGTGCATTGCTGCAGGTGGTCATAGCTGTGTACCTGGCTATTGTCCATGGAGAGATTGGTTGTGTAGGGGGTGTGTGTACATTGGTATCATGCCACCTACCATGTGCCAGCAGGCAATCTATCAACAGACACCACATCAGTGACCATCAGGGTGAGAGTGACATGCATCAGCCAATCCTCTGCGTGCCTTCTGCACATGGCCACTGAGCTGATCCAGTTGACATGTATGCAACATGTATTACAACACATGATTAGTGTCTGTAATGGAGACCTGTATCCAAGCATGTTCTGTTAACTGTGATAGGGTAGTGAGGTACCCATGGCATGTGGCTCAAACAGGATGTTGTCTCCTATATGTGACAGGTAGTACACAGCTGACCAGACATGTCAGTGTCAATCAAGCATTGTTTGTCTGTACGTATCCCAACTGGATACCTGTCATCTGCACATCTGTAGAGGGACTGACAGACATCTGTTTGGTGAGTAGCTATGCAATAGGATGAATGTGTTGACAAATGGAGGTTTGACAACAATATGTATGCCATTACTACATGTTGTAAGTCCTCACTAACATGTGCTGTACAGATGGTACTCTACAGTTACATTCCACGTGTCTAATTATTATCCAGTAAGGAACATATACAGTGACACAGTCCACACACCAGGAACATGACAGTGAGACCTCAGAGTGCAGCTATGGCCATAGGTGAGTTTGTTGTCAGTAGTAATGTTAGCACTCTACCCTTGCCCGGTACAGCACTGTCAACAGTAGTAATGCCATGTTACACTACATGCCAGTGTGACAGCTCATACCCTGGGTTGCTACCCCTGCATGTAACACATTCACATGGATAACAGTGCTGTGCAGGTCTCATATACTTGTGTGTCCCAGACATGATACTCAAAACCCTTTGCTACTGTAATGACAGCACATAGACGCATGCATAGACATCATTTCCCAGGGCTTGACATAGCTTTGTATGTTAAGCAGAGATAGTCTCTGAGTAGATGATATGCCACAGAGTATATTTGGAGCTTTTCTAGATGGTCAGCAGAGGGCCTCTGATTTAGGCCTGTGATTCTTATAGTGAGGTATTTCCATGGCCCTCACAGCTGTCGCAGATGTCTTGTGATGTACATACCAAATGGGGCATTGTACTCTATACTGGGTGTAATGAGGGATGAGTACAGTGGGACAATTACCTCCTTTTTTCTGGATGAAAATCCCTCAGCGATGAGGTGTGCCACATAGAAGGATTTCCTTACTGTTGTGGCAATGTGGTTAATGAAGGTGAGTCCACTGAACACCTGTGTCCCTTTGTCTGTCATCACACTTTTGGTGTTTAGTGTACTGCCACCTATGTGGTAATTCATGGGTACATGGTATTTCCAAAGGAGATAACTATGCATTACTAGGCATTAAGCTTGAGCCCATGGCTCTGGCACTAAGCATCTGTTTCTGTAAGGCCCTGTTGTAGAATATTCACATCATTTGGGGATGAAATAATGTCTCTCAGTTTGCAGTCATCTGTGAACTTTGTTAGCCAGGGTTCCTTAGTGTTGCCCTGTACTTCAGAGATGTGGATGCCAAACATGAGAGGTCCCAGGACTGAACCCTGAGGTACCCCACTTGTCACTTGTCTGGAGCTGGGATTGGAGTTGGCTACTTTTCCAGTCTGGGTTCCATCAGTCAGTTAGTTGGCAACCCATCAAGTGATGCAGGAGTTTATGGCCAGCTTCGTAAGTTTAACTATGTCTCCAGAGTAAGGGATGATGTTGAAGGCCTTGGGCAAGTCCAGATAGGCTGTGTGGACCACCTTACCTTCTTTCACAGCTCCAGAGACTGATTCAAAGTAGTCAATCAAGTTCATGAGACAAGATCGGTCCTTCATGAGCCCAACCTGGGTGGGGTCAAGTGTTTGCTGGTTGCCAATGTCTTTGTTTATAAGTTCCATGATAATGCATTCCATGCCCTTGCTGATCAGGCTCATCAGACTGATGGCACTGTACTTCCCAGGATTAAAGTTGGTTCCCCCCTTGTGGAGTGCGATAACTGTAGCTGTGCGCCACTCAGTGGGATTGAAGCCTGAGGTGGGGGTATGATTAAATGGATCTACCTGACTAGATCGAAACTTCAGAACACCGACACGCACTTCACCGACACCACATAATCGACAGTTCACAAACATGACATCACATACACTCAACACATCACAACAACAAACAAAACAAATCCCCTATCCAAAACCCACACACACAACACAAGCACACCAAAATCCTTACAAACCAACACTAACCCTTACATACACAACTATCTACAACCCTAACCGAAACCCTAACCCTAAGGTCCGTCACTATCGCACACTCACCTAACCCGCACCCTAACCCTAACTCACTTAACCCGCCCCTAACCCAAAATATATCACTACTGCACCCTTACCTAACCCGCGCACTAACCCTAACTCACTTATCCCACCCCTACCCCTACAGACTGCCAACATCGCACACTTACCTTACTCGCACCCTTACCTAACCCGCGCCCTAACCCTAACTCACTTATCCCACCCCTACAGACCGCCAACATCGCACACTTACCTTACTTGCACCCTAATGGCCATCACTACTGCATACTTACACATCCTTTCCCCATCTCAGTGTTCTCAGCGTCGGTGTCTTCCTCCGTCGGTCTTCTGCCTTGTCGATACTCCGTCGGTCTTCTGCCTTGTCGATCTTCTGGCAATTTGTCGCTGTTCTGACGTTTCGATCTACTCAGGTAGATCCGATTAAACATGACACTAAGGTGAGCTGCAAGTATATTTTGTAGTTCATGTAGTAAACAGCCCAGGATGTCATCTGGTCTCATGGATGCTGTATTCCTAGCTGTGGAGAGTGCGGTTTCTACCTGTATGGCCATGATTACTGGAATTGGTAATCTTTTGGTAGTGAGATTTGCCCTTTAGGGGGTTAAAGGAGGGTGAATGAGGAACTAAATTGATCTGCCTGGATATTGGCAAACTCCTTGGAATCAGTATATTTAATCCCATTCTGTAGTAGCTCAGAGCAATTCATGAGCATTGCCATTTAGATTCTGGACATAACTATAGAATGCCTTGTGGTTGTCTTTGGAATCTTTGGCAATTATATTTACATAACAAGCTTTGGAGGATTTTGAGGGATCTCAGCTTCTTACTGAGGCTGGTAAGGGAGCAGTTTGCATTTTGGGATTATCCTTTTTTCTTCAACAGTTTCTTCCTTCTGTTGTATAGTTTGTTTATGGCAGTGGACCACCAGATTGGCTTCTTTTTTTGGAGGACAGCATCTTGGTTCTATTTGGGATGGCACAATTCATAAACAAGTGGATGTGCTCATACAGTGCCTTAGTGTAGGATTCACCAGTTGCACTTTCAGCTCCGGTCTCCATGGGTGTCATGAAGTTTGTTACATCTGACTTGAGTAGCATGATGTTGACTTTGAAGAGAGTTCTTATGGAGGTTTCCTTACTGGCTGGTGGGAGTGGGGTGTGAATGTCAATGGTGATTACCTTATGGTCAGACCTGACCAATGAGGGGGTGACCACTGGTGTGGAGTATCTTTCTCCCATGTTGGTAATGACCAGGTCTAGGATATTGGATCCCCTGGTTGGACAATGGATTAGTTGATCCAGGGGGTTGGAATGTATGAATTCCAGGAACCGTTGGTAAAAGGTATTGGTACCCGAGTTGTTTTCCCAGTTAATGGCAGGATAGTTGAAATCACCCAGTATTATAGTGTTTGGTTGTATCTTAATATTGTCTAGTATGTTTATAAAGGTGTAGTGAGAATCTTGGGGCATGGTGGGAGATCTGTAGCAAGCTACAATTTGGATTAAAGTCTTACCTAGTGTCAGTTGCACCTGGAGATTTTCAGATGCATTGTGTTGGGAACCAGGCTGCTGGTGTGAATAACCTTGATGAATATGGACATTCTTCCACCTGTAGTCTTGTGGTCTTGGTTTGGTGCCCAAAATGTGTGATAAGAATTGTAGCCTGGTATTACAGGTGTGCTCTCTGGAGTGTTGAATCAGGTCTCATTTACTGCACTGATATTGATGTTCCCCATTTTTAGGTGTGCCTCAAGAGAGTGCCATTTTAGGTTTAGACTTCTAGCATTGAGTAACATTGCCTTCAGTTTTGCATGCTTGTATCTGTTATGGTGGTGGTTTTGTCCTTTGAACATTGCCTAGATAAAGCACTATGAGGGTGCCAAGAGCTGTAGCCAGTAACCTGAATCCTAAGGGCAACAGGTGCAGACCACCTCTGGCAAAGCATCGTGGTTTGTCAATCGTGTCGTCCAAGGCAGACAGATACTGGATCCCCTTTAAATGACATCAGAAGCTTAGCCACTTGTTGAAGTCATTGCCGTGTATATGTATATGTATGAGTGTTTATATGTATATAGATATATGTACATATATATCTCCATATATGTATGTGGATATGTATATGTCCATATATGTATGTGGATATGTATATGTGTCCATATCTATAGCAATAGTCCCAACCCCTTAGTGCAAGGGGATGTCATGGATGTATTGCAGATATATATGTAGACTATTGCTACTTTCATAGGGGTGTCTTAACAGACATGTTGGACATGGGAGGTCACATCTGCTGTAGAAATGTGCACCATTGGCTACAGACAGACATCCTAAGGGCATCATAGTACTGTACCACTGCTAGCACAGTAAGGATCCTGTGGACTACAGCAGAGATATGACCAATATATGTGGACAGTCTGGCACTCTGTGGTCAGTCCAGAAGTGTACACATGTCCCCTTCATGCGAGACATGTGGACCACGCCTCCAATTGTAGATGTTACTAGCCATGTACATGGGTATATCACGACAATACTGGAGTATGTATTTCCACACAGTGTATGCATGCACACAAGCCAGTCTGTCCTGACATATAATACCTGGTGGTGCTGAGATCACATAGCCACATACTACCCAGTAGATAGTGACATACATCTGTACAGCATACCACTGCTTTGGCAGAAATACACAACAGTTATGCTGACCTGGCAGCAGTATGTCTTGCAAATAACTGGACATAACAGCACATTGGGTAATTACAGTAGGTTGATAGGCATGTCACAAAGCACTGGGCAAACTACAGGCAGACTGCCACAACACTGGACTACATATTGTATGGGGGAATACACGTACCTGGGATTATAGCGGGCTCGACACACAGGTCACAGCTCAGCATAGCAGACAACTGTGAGAAAATGCATACTCACATCCAATGTCAATGCAGCCACAGCTACATATGATACACAAGCTTAATATGACACTATAACGACTGTCTGATAAACACCATCCTCATATGTGCCACTCACATACTAACCCTACATACACTGGTCATGACACAGTGTGGGCCAATGGCTGTCTGTGGTATGGGACATGTGTGTGTCTGGCCCTACAGACATGTGAGCCAATAGGGTACCATACACTGGAGCAGCATGTAACATCAGATAGAACAGGACCAAGAACAATGGTGTGTACCACAATCTGTACAGTGCCCAAGGTTCGTAAGTGCAATACACATACTGTCATCAATCATCCTAACTAAGGTGTCTGCAATCTACGGCTCTGGAGCCACATGTGTCTCTTCCACCCTGCTGTAGTGGCTCCCTGTATCTGTGAGGATTAATGGACACTCTATTGCACAATACACACACACACACACACACACACACACACACACACACACACACACACACACACACACACACACACACATACACATCAAGAAATCTCAACACAGGAACACAATTATGGACATATGTTAGGTATTGTTCTTATACACTTAGTTATTTTATATTTAGTATAACTATATATGAAACCGTATATGCTCTGCTATCTTCATTTTAGGAGTCAGATAGCTGTTGTGCCTCCCGATGAATTTAGTGTGGTGGGTGATGGGTCAGGAATGGCTCTTTGGATAGTGACCACAGTACTGTACACAAAAACACAGAATGTCCAAGTAATGTCCTCAGAAACAACCCCTACTACACACATGTCCAGCAGTCTGTTATCTGACTGTCTTGTTATCAGGTATGATGTCAATAAATAATGGTGAACAGAACATATGAAAAAAACGCCAGCACCAGTGATGAGCTGAGAGAACTGTAAGAGCTTTATTAAGCTGAAATACTAGACCGATTTCAGCACATGGCTTTCATCAGTAGATTAACAAAGAGTAAAAGAAAAGCCCAACAATAAATACCTCTGCCCATGTGGTAGTATGACATCATTTCCTGTCTTCAAAAATATAAATAATAAATATATACTTTTATAGATTTATAAATTCAAAGAGCATGTGTATAGAATAAATGTAACAAACAACAATAAATCTGGCACATGCATATAACGTAATAGAGGGAATATTTATAGTTTGTCATTGAGTCCAGGGGAAAACAACCCCCCAAGTTTCACTATCCATTTCCTTTCTTTGTTATTAAGAATTCCATGCCATCCAGTTTTAAAGGCCCGATTGCCTATAATGTTGTCTATAATAGTAAATGAAAATTTAGCAGTGGGATGATTCAATGTGTGTCTGTATAGGGCATTGGTAACCCTGGCATTCCTAATGTCACCCAGATGTTCAGATATTCTAATTCTGAACTGTCTAGATGTCTGACAAATGTAGAAGGCTTGACAGGTGCATGTTGCAAGATAGACAATCTAATCTGTACTACAATTACCAAAGCAATGGATGTTGTATAAATGTCCTGAGTTCTTGCTAGTAAATGTTTAGTTTTAAATATGTAACTGCAAAAACTACAGTGTCCACAAGAGTAGGATCCAACTAATTTTTCACCCCTGAGGGTCCTCTGATAAGGGGTATCATCCCTTGATGTTATTTTCTTATAATGTGAGAAATGAGATCCCAATGTCTTACCTTTCTATATGAGAATGAACACCTATCCCCCAAGTGGTCCTCTAATAGAGTATAGACTTCAGTATATTCCAATGTTTATCTACAATGTCCAAAAGATGCATGGTATTTCTACCATATGTAGTGACAAATCTCAAAGTCTCATGATTAGTCTGCCTATGGTGTTTTCTGTATTCCAGTAATGTATCCCTGGTCTGATTTTTACTCCATTGCATGGCTGAACAAACAGTATGTCTAGAATATCCCCTTGTGAGAAACCTATTGGCAAGATCTTTATGATGTTGTCTCAAGTCTTATTCAGAGGAACATATCCTTTTAACCCGCAAAAACTGGGATTTAGGGATATTATTAATAGTATGCTTGGGATGTAGACTGTTGGCATGTAGCAAGGTGTTATATTCTGGAAATTTGCGATATACAGAAGTTTTAAGGGTGTTATCTGGTTGACGCTGTAAAAAAACGTCTAAGAAGTGTATTTCATTATGATGGTAATCAACCGTAAACTCCGCACCCCATATATTACCTTTAAGGTGTTCAACAAACTCCTGTAAATAGTCACTTCCCCCTTTCCAAACTAGCCACCAGTCATCCAAGTACCTTCTCCAGATGTCAATTTCAGGTATGTATATATTATGAAGCTCATCATAAATGATATGTTCCTCAACATACCCCATGTAAAGGTCAGCATAAATAGGTGCAAATGAAGCACCCATAGCTGTACCCTGTATCTGCCAGTAGCAATCCTCTTTAAAATAAAAAACATTTTTGGTGAGGATACATTCAGCCATACAAATCAATAATGTATTAAATCCAGGGAAATAAATGCCTGCTTTATTCAGCCAAAAGTCCAATGCTGCTAATCCAGCCCAGTGTGGAATACTGGTGTAGAGAGATTTGACATCAAGAGTACACATTATCCAATGTGGCTCTAATTATGAATCTGAAACAATTTGTAAAAATTCTGTTGTATCCTGGAGTCTGGCTGTAATCAATGGCAAAAGAGGTTTAAGTTTTTCCATGAGGAAAACAGATAGGGGTTCAGTAAGTGATCCAATTCCTGAAACAATTGGTCTACCCGGCGGTTGATGAAGAGATTTATGGATTTTTGGTAATAGATATAAATACTGTTTTGCAGGATCCATAACCATTAAATGTGACTTAATCTTATCAGAAATAATACCAGCCTCCACTGCCTCCTGTAAAAAGTCATCAATTTCTCTTTTAAAATTAGGTGTGGGGTCAGTAGTCATTCTCATGAAATGATGGGGGTTAGACAACTGTCTATTTCCCTCATCCCAATAGTAATCGGCATCCATGACTACAACAGCACCACCCTTATCAGCAGAAAGAATGATTATATTGGTATTATTCCTGAGGTGTGAAGGCTAATTGTTCAGCTCTCGATAAATTGTGTTTAATGTTATCTGATCCCAGCTGAAAATGTAGATCTTTGATAACTGCCTGCTGAAAAATGGCCACATGTTTATCCATTGGAGGGTTAAAGGTAGACCAATACAATCTGAATTCAGAAGATCTTTGAGAAGGATCTGGTTGATCCTGTTGTCTGAAAAACAAGTTAAGATTAATTTTTCTACAAAATGCAATAATGTCTGAAACTAGAGAACTTTCATCAACAAAAAAGCCAGAGATTAATCCAAGACCTTTATTTAGCAATGCGTATTCTTCTGGTGATAAAACATATTTAGAAATGTTATGTACATTAGTACATTGAGTGTCTATTTCACTACTGACAAAAAGAGGTCTTCTAAACTTTTTACCCTTGTGTTTTCTGCCTCCCCTATGTTTCCTACCCCTAAAGGGTCTTCTGATGTGCGTCCCCTTTTATAGTTTAGTGAATCACCAGGACCCCTCACCGGAGGTTGTATTAGTAAAAACAGCCTTTTTGAGTATAGATCTTGGTCTCTTCTTGTGAACGTATGTAGGATTCTTAGTGCCTTGAGCAAACCTTACCCCCTTGTGTGACTCAAACTGCCTTCCTCTATCATAATCCTCCCTGTCCCGAACACCCGAAGAGGAGCCCTCCTTCACAGACTAGACTAGTCTAGTATTTCAGCTTAAAAAAGCTCCTACAGTTCTCTCAGCTCATCACTGGTGCTGGCGTTTTTTTCATTTGGTCTGACTAGCTTGGTTGCCTTGCACCAGCCGTACTTGCTAGCTTCTTTTTTGCTTACTCTGTTTCACTTTGCTGGCTGTTGGCATTTGAATGGACTGAGAAGAAGTGCCATTTTGTGGCATTCCTGTGTCTGTGAAGGAGGGCTCCTCTTCGGGTGTTCGCATTTGTGCTTTACATCATTTCTTCGTTTTTGGAAATCGTTTTTCTTGCATGTGTTTTGGAATAACCTTTTTTCTGGCTCCAGTGGATTGTATACCAGTTTTGCTCCTTTTCACTTGGCTTGCCTATTTTGGCAATTATTACAGTATTACTATGTATTTGGATCGTGGAGAGTATGGTTTATGGTACCTAAGGTTTACTCAGTTATTTTGGGATTCCAAACGTGTTGGACTTATGTTTCGACATCAACAAGGAGTTTACTTCGTGTATCTTAATAGGCGGTGCTGAAATATCATCTTTCCATCCTTTTTTTGGATTAAGGGAAGTTCTCTATTGGATTATTGTTGCAGATAGTATTTTTTCAGGTACATTTTCTTGTTTTGGGGGATCTTGTGATCGAAATTTATTATATGGATATTCCCAGTTGGCTATTACAAACTTATTTTGTTGTTTTCATGGTTGGATGGACATTTTGTTGAGACTTACTAACTGAGGGAAACATATGCACAATATATGGTGACTTTTGCAACATTTTAGACACTCGTTTTTGTACTGTATATATTGCCATCTTATTCGCAGCCTAGATTTCAGGGATTGATCTTCTGTGCAAGCTGTTTACAAACGTTTGGGACTCTGATCTTTATATTGGATTATGTTCTGATTCTATGTTTTACTTTAATTGCATTAGTAACATATTTTTTTTATTTTTTGCCCTAAAACCATTTGTTTTATAACGGTACTAATTGTCATGTACCCTCTTATGGTTTTTTGCTCACATTTGGGCATGATTAATAATTCAGTTTAGAACTTCTGACATTTCCAATGTTTTAACTGATGCATATTTAGGTTGAATAACAACAAGATATGTCTTATTGAGTTAGTCTAGTATATGTAAATTGTGTTTTCCTAACAACTTCTGTTTTCCAGTAGTAACTTTTTATGGAAGTGTTTCTTAATATTACAGGATTATTTTTGTACTCTTCTTTAGGTGGGGTGTTCGGTTTTGTTTATATTTTCTGTTGCACCAGGACAGGGACTTATTTATAGTGTACAGATTATTCTGGTTTGGGTATATTTTTTATACATATGTCTTTTTTTACTTAATTCATGGCCATTTTTCCCCCTTTTTGTCATTCACAAATACATTATACACTTATTAGTTACTACTTCTATATCAGGATTACACGAGTTTTCATTTTTAGATCTAGGAACAACAAATTATCTTGATTAGTATTATGGCAAAATTCAGTATGCCTACCATTATGCAGGACGGGATTAATGAAACACTAATTTGGTGCGCCTATAATTGAACTCCTGATTATAGATGAACTGTTATAACTGTTATAATAATAAGGGTTCTGTGTCATTTTGGTTGACTGCTTATTTGTTGACTCATATTTTTATATCTTTATATTTATTAGGAACAAATATATAATCCAATTTTCTTAGATTACAGGCTCTATACTTTCATCCCTGTCCGGCTCAAACTGATATATATATATTTTTTGGGATATTTAACAGTGTTCCTATATATTTTTGCCCAGGTTGTACTATTGATTGGTTTTAGTTGTTTGAAATTAATATTTTTACAAGGCAACTTATTGTCATGGATCGACAAAAGTTACTTTCCGGCCTGTGTGTGGACAAAGATGATATTCAGGTTTTTGGCATTGATACTTCACCAGTGGACCCTGCTGATGGTAAATCATTAGATCCAGTTGACGGTTGCTTTCTCTTGTTTAGCCAGTTGGGTAAGAAAATCAAAACATTAAGGACAAATATTTGGCATTTAAAATTGTTTAAGGCTTATCAAAATCAAAAAATATCCCCAAGGGGGCTCAGGTCGAAGGTTCAACCATTGGTTGGCACACCTGATGAAATTTTACTTAAAGATTGGAAAATAGCCCATCAACAAGCATCTATGTCATTTGTGAATATACTGGCATCCTTTTATGACAGAACAGTTCAGACAAACATTTTGGAAGTTGAAAAGATTTGTAATGACTTGAAAAAGTTTGAAGAACATACCAATTTCAAAGACAACCTGAGCAAATTATCTATGGAACTTTTGATTCTGGAGAATAATCTTAAAACTAAGAAGCTACATAAATTTTCAAGGGACAGGGAGGATTATGATAGAGGAAGGCAGTTTGACTCGCACAAGGGGGTAAGGTTTGCTCAAGGCACTAAGAATCCTACATACATTCACAAGAAGAGACCAAGATCTATACTCAAAAAGGCTGTTTTTACTAATACAACCTCCGGTGAGGAGTACTCCACAACAGACACGGAATCCATTGGTACTGGTGATTCACCAAACTCTAAAAGGGGACACACATCAGAAGACCCTTTAGGGGTAGGAAACATAGGGGAGGCAGAAAACACAAGGGTAAAAAGTTTAGAAGACCTCTTTTTGTCAGTAGTGAAATAGACACTCAGTGTACTAATGTACATAACATTTCTAAATATGTTTTATCACCAGAAGAATACGCATTGCTAAATAAAGGTCTTGGATTCATCCCTGGCTTTTTTGTTGATGAAAGTTCTCTAGTTTCAGACATTATTGCGTTTTGTAGAAAAGTTAATCTTAACTTGTTTTTCAGACAACAGGATCAACCAGATCCTTCTCAAAGATCTTCTGAATTCAGATTTTATCGGTCTACTTTTAACCCTCCAATGGATAAACATGTGGCCATTTTACAGCAGGCAGTTATCAAAGATCTACATTTTCAGCTGGGATCAGATAATAACATTAAACACAATTTATCGAGAGCTGAACAATTAGCCTTCACACCTCAGGAATAATACCAATATAATCATTCTTTCTGCTGATAAGGGTGGTGCTGTTGTAGTCATGGATGCCGATTATTATTGGAATGAGGGAAATAGACAGTTGTCTAACCCCCATCATTTCATGAGAATGACTACTGACCCCACACCTAATTTTAAAAGAGAAATTGATGACTTTTTACAGGAGGCAGTGGAGGCTGGTATTATTTCTGATAAGATTAAGTCACATTTAATGGTTATGGATCCTGCAAAACAGTATTTATATCTATTACCAAAAATCCATAAATGTCTTCATCAACCGCCGGGTAGACCAATTGTCTCAGGAATTGGATCACTTACTGAACCCCTATCTGTTTTCCTCATGGAAAAACTTAAACCTCTTTTGCCATTGATTAGAGCCAGACTCCAGGATACAACAGAATTTTTACAAATTGTTTCAGATTCACAATTAGAGCCACATTGGCTAATGTGTACTTGTGACGTCAAGTCTCTCTACACCAGTATTCCACACTGGGCTGGATTAGCAGCATTGGACTTTTGGCTGAATAAAGCAGGCATTTATTCCCCTGGATTTAATACATTATTGATTTGTATGGCTGAACGTATCCTCACCAAAAATGTTTTTTATTTTAAAGAGGATTGCTACTGGCAGATACAGGGTACAGCTATGGGTGCTTCATTTGCACCTATTTATACTGACCTTTACATGGGGTATGTTGAGGAACATATCATTTATGATGAGCTTCATAATATAGACATACCTGAAATTGACATCTGGAGAAGGTAATTGGATGACTGTTGGCTAGTTTGGAAAGGGGGAAGTGACTATTTACAGGAGTTTGTTGAACACCTTAATGGTAATATATGGGGTGCGGAGTTTACCGTTGATTACCATCATAATGAAATACACTTCTTAGATGTTTTTTTACAGCATCAACCAGATAACACACCTAAAACTTCTGTATGTCACAAATTTCCAGAATATAACACCTTGCTACATGCCAACAGTCTACATCCCAAGCATACTATTAATAATATCCCTAAATCCCAGTTTTTGCGGGTTAAAAGGATATGTTCAATAGAAATACAACACCAAAAAGCACCAAGGTGCAAGGAAGGCACCAGTGCACAACTTGCTTCACCACAAAAATGAAAAACAGGAATCCAGTAAAAAGGTTTATTTCTCTCTCTAGCGCCTCAGCCACCAACAACCTTCAAGGAGTAACAATCAATACATACCACACAATATATATACATCATCAATTGACAATTAAACAATTAAACAATTAATGTACTTAAAATTTAAAGCCATACAATACTTTCTAAAGAATACTCTTCCAGCAAAATTCTACATTCAAACCTTTAGGTACCAAAGTATTATATTTTAGTATAAAAATAGCCTCTTTTTTTAAAAGCAGACATCTAATTTTGTCTTTATCATAATCACATACAAAAATCTGTTGTAAAACAGTTGCTTTTAAACCCACAGGGTTACCATTGTGATATTCTTTAAAATGTTGAGCCATAGGACTCTCATCCCTATTATTCCGAATGTCTCTTAAGTTTTCCAACAATCTCACTTTAAACATTCTTTTTGTTTGTCCAATATAAAATTTGTCACAATCACACTTTATTACATAAACTACCCCATCCGTTCTACAATTATAGGCACCATTAGGTGAAAAAGGAATATTATTAATATAGGGGAAAAAAAATTCTGTATAGCAGCATATACTACATTTTTCACAAGGCTTGAAGCATCTTTCCAGAATTTGCAAGGGCAATCTAATTGCAGGTCTAGTAAACCTAGTATGAACTAACAAATCCTTAATATTTCTTCCCCTCTTATAGGAAAAGACTACCTTCTTATTAACTAGACCTGTCAAATCTTCAAAATTCCTTAAAAATTCCCAAAAGTATAAAAAGCAATGCCTAATATTCCTACTACAAATATTGTATGTAGAAACTATAAAGAATTTCTCTAACTCTACATTATTATTCACCCCATTATTTTGCTTATTCCTAAAAGATCTAATATTTCTATTATTATTATATCTAATATTAAATACCTTTTGGATATCTTTATCAATTAATCTAATGTCATACTTTCTAGTAATAAAGATATTTCTCGTTTGTTCAATTTCCTTCAAAAAATTACTTTCATCATTACATAATCTAGAAATTCTTTAAAACTCTCCATAAGGTAAAGAGTCTATGGTATGTGTAGGGTGACAGCTATTGCCCAATAAAAATTCATTAACTATTCCAAATTTCCTATGAATACTAGTGATGATGTTTTTTCCTTTTTGTCCACACAAATTAATATCCAAAAATGAGACTTTCGGCCCATATTGTAAACCATCAAATATTATACCAAATCTATTAACTTGAATTTCTTGCACAAAAGTATGTAGTGAATGAAAGCCATCTGCACATAAAAATACCAAATCATCTATATATCTGAAATACAGCCTGACATGATTTTGGAAAAACAATTTATTATAAATACATTCTTTTTCCACCAAACCCATAAAAATATTGGCATACATGGGTGCAAATGGTGCACCCATAGCTGTACCTTGAATCTGGTGAAAAACTTGATCTTCAAAGTAAAAATAATTATTCTCTAGGCAAAATTTCACCAAGTCTAATATATAATGAGTAAAAGGAGTATTGCCCATCTGAAGCAATATTGCCTCCAATCCAAAAACATGTTGAATGTTGGTATATAGACTTTGTACATCTAATGTTATCCAATACATATTCTCATGCCATATAATGATTTTAATTTTATTCAGAAAATCAAATGAATCTTGTATATAAGAAGGGAGTTGTTTAGCTTCTTTCAACAAAATACCATGTAAAATAACTCCTAAATTATGTAAAAAATATTTACAGGCTGAGACAATAGGACGTCCAGGTGGAGTAACATTATCTTTGTGAATCTTTGGTAAACAATAAAAATACGCTGGACCTGTATTCTCACATGATAATTTATTCTTAACATCCTTCTCACACCAGTAACCAAGTCTACAGCCCCTTTGAATTAATGCAGCATAGTTTATCTTTGCTTGCCCTATCAAATTAATACTAACTTTTTTGTATACTGTTTCAACTGTTAATAAATCAAGACACATTTTTAAATATTGAGTATAGTGCATTATTACTATTTTATTACCTTTATCAGAAGGCTTAATAATCAATTCTTTTTGTTTAGAAAAATTAATCAAAGCTAACCATTCTGTTTTAGTTAGATTATATTGAACTTGCTTTAAATCAAAATTCTTAAACAACATGTCATATTCAAATTCAATCATAGACTGAAATTTCTTAATACCCTCATGACTAGGAGGTGGCATAAACCGACTATTATAGCCCACTGCAGAAGTGTCACTTTTGCAATAGGCATTCAAATCACTATTACAAGAAACAAAAGACTCATATGAATCTATGTCAGAAAAATATTCATCACTACTAAAAGTGTTGTCATTACAAATGTTATTAGTAGCATCAGAAACACAATTTTCAAAAAAATGCCACAAGTGCATTTTTCTAATTATTTTAAATAATTCAATTTTACATTCATAAAGCTTTGGTATTACAGTTGGTACAAACTTTAACCCAAAATTCAAAACAGAAAAAACATTTTCAATTGTATACCCAGATAAATTAAGAACATTACTAATACCACTTTGTTCTTTTATTATTCCACCATTGACGTTGTTGCCCCCCTCTGTATTGTTCCTGTTCAGGATAACCTCTCTTCTGTTGTTGATTATACTCTCCAGGGTGACAAAAATTGTCATGAAGATAATGTTCATCATTTGGTAAAGGCAAAGATAGAAAATTATTAACATCTACATTAAATTGCCTATCTACCACTGCAGATGGAGTATCAGCACTATTAACACTGACAAGCCTCTCCTTAACTTTCCCATTCATTTCCTGGTTATGTGCTGTTGAACGGACACTTTGATTGGATACTTTGAAAAAAGCATCACCTCTTTCAAAGTCTCTAAGGTCTCGTTGAATTTTATACATTTTATAGTCAAGCACCTTCTTCTCATAAATGTCCACCTTGTCCCTAATGTCCAACATATAAGACTCAAAGCGACTTCTATCCAAGACAGTCGCTAAATTGGAACAAATATTAGAAATATCAGTCTTTATATGAGAAAGTTTCAATATGTCCCTTTCAATGAGAATATTCAACCATTCTCTAGAACAAAGATGTGCTGCTTTCTCCCATCTTTGTTTAAAAGTTTTATCATTAGAATTTGTCATATCAAATGGTTCAGACGGAAACTTAATAGCTCTAAGACCACGAGGTATGATATCTAAATCAAGATACCTCTGCAAACTAATGTGATTGTAATGTGTTGTCATTTCTTTGTTCATTAAGTTATTCAACTTAGATATCAAAGTTTTTACCTCTGTGGAATAGTCCGCTGAGCATTTGCCAACACTGGCAAAAGGATTATTAACACGCCGACTACGTGTTTCCGCCAAAAAGCATTCCCAAATAAAAGAAGCAGAATTTTCATTATTTCCACCAGTAATTCTATCAGGTCTCTCTGTCCACTCATTGTGTGTAGTT
The DNA here is from genome assembly GCF_019279795.1 of Protopterus annectens. NCBI lineage: Eukaryota > Metazoa > Chordata > Ceratodontiformes > Protopteridae > Protopterus > Protopterus annectens. The sequence continues at coordinate 166,990,986 of NC_056738.1, forward strand.
CTCTCAGGTCTCTCCATCCGCTCTGTACGATCTTTATCTCGTTCCACCGTAGAGCTTAAAAAATCATCCATAGTCCGTTGAGAGGAACCCAGATTCTCCTCGCTAAAAATACGTGGTAAATCAACAGAAGGATCACTCGCCATCAAATAGAAATACAACACCAAAAAGCACCAAGATGCAAGGAAGGCACCAGTGCACAACGTACTTCACCACAAAAACGAAAAACAGGAATCCAGTAAAAAGGTTTATTTCTCTCTCTAACGCCTCGGCCACCAACAGCCTTCAAGGAGTAACAATCAATACATACCACACAATATATATACATCATCAATTGACAATTAAACAATTAAACAATTAATGTACTTAAAATTTAAAGCCATACAATACTTTCTAAAGAATACTCTTCCAGCAAAATTCTACATTCAAACCTTTAGGTACCAAAGTATTATATTTTAGTATAAAAATAGCCTCTTTTTTAAAAGCAGACATCTAATTTTGTCTTTATCATAATCACATACAAAAATCTGTTGTAAAACAGTTGCTTTTAAACCCACAGGGTTACCATTGTGATATTTTTTAAAATGTTGAGCCACAGGACTCTCATCCCTATTATTC
>NC_056738.1:166996600-167041600 GCF_019279795.1 Protopterus annectens
ACAGCACTAAGTAACCATTCTACTACGTAGATAACGATTGCCTAGGTTGTGTATACTATGGATAGGTAATTGCTAAATATCACTGTATTTTGCTGACAACTGCAGATGAGTGTGTTGTGAACCAGCAAACCCATGCTGCTAGGCTGCAAAGGCTGCATCACGAGGCAGGTTAGTAATAATCTTGCATGTAGTGTCAAAAGAAAAAAATATAACAGTTCTAGAAAGTGTTGTACCAGTATAAAAATGTATTGTGTATGGGATGTACTGAATAAACCAGACAATATGGCAGGAAGACTGTCATATAGGTTGTGTAAAAATAAAGGTGTAATATCTTGTGAATAAAAGTATAACCCCAGGAGTGCTTGTGTACATTCTGCTTTTATACGTTGTAGTGTTGCATTCTATAAATAGTACTGTTGTATTAAGCAGTGCTACCCACACTGCTGAACGCAGTTAAAATGTGTAGGAAGTTTAGAACAACAACGTTGGAAGTCGCAAGATTTCAGTCATATAGAACAACTGAGGGAGACTTAGAAACCATTGGAATGCTTCATACCAATTCCTTGATAGCACAGTGTACTGTGATATGAATTGTAATTTTTTACCACACACAGCAGGGGTTTGAATCCCGGGAGTGGTAGTAAGTTGTATGCATAATCATAACCCACAACTGTACAGAGTTTGTGAAAATGTTTAGATTGAAAGCTGTATGCATAATTAGACCCAGCAACTGTACAGACTTTTTCTAGAATGTTCAGATAGTACACTGTAAGCATAATCATAACCATCAACTGTACAAACTGTGACAGAATGTTCAAGTAGTAAGCTGTATGCATAGTCATACCCCTCAACTGTCCTGAACTGTCCAGCATGTCCTGATAAATTGTCCATATCTGCTGCCTGGTAACCTGTTCCCCTGACAAATCAGTGAGATGATCCAAGAAATGTAGGCAGCTTATACTGACATATAATGGATAGTGAGACCTGAAAATAAAAAGAGAATGTATATGAAAGCAAACCTCTCATTGCAGCATCTCATCCAAAGTGTATGACAGCTGTTCCACAATATGTCTCATTAACACCTGCATCTTGTCAAGCCTTGACCAGAGTGTGTGCAATGATGGATTGTTAGGTATGTGTATAACATCAACATGGAATCTGGGAGTATGTGTAGTATTCGTCAGGTAGTGTTAACAAATATTTCTCCACAGTTATAACAGGTAAGAGGTGTATACTGTAGTTACAACACAGTTCACTCATATACTTGTCTACAAGCATGAAATCTAGGAGTATTTGTAGAATCTGTCAGGTAATGTTAACAAAGATTTTTCCCCACAGCTATAACAGGTAAGAGGTGTAGACTGTAGGTACAACACAGTTAACTTATATACTTGCCTACAAGCATGGCATCTTTGAGTATGTGTAGAATTTGTCAGGTAGTGTTAAAAATATTTTCTCAACAGCTATAACAAGTAAGATGTGTAGAATATACGTATGACACAGTCCACATATATACTAATCTACAAACATACCATTGTACAAAGTAAGGCCATTGGGTAGTGTAATAATACATGTAAGGGACAGATCACTGCAGTGTCTAAGAAAGTTGAGAAGACTACAGGAATATATTAGTTGTTAATTGACCTCTCTCTCGCACCTCCACCATATGTGCAACAATAACCTAATTACACATTTAAATGGGTATGTGTTCACTCCAGTCTTTTGTTGGGACATATGTCTTATCGGTTTATAAATATTCACATTTGGTTCTATGCATGTGTCATGTTAATACACTCCCATATTTGTGGCCTGTTGCCATCAATGAAACCTGCATGCTGTTGTAATGGTCACTGTTGTCCCACATATGCATGTGTTCTTCTCACCCTGCAACTGTTGTAAATCTGGTGTCTTGGGTTAATGGGAATACCTGTGCATGCTATTATAACTAATCCTGAATGCTGTTGACTATTACTAACCGATATCTGTCCTACAATGGCAACACCATAGCTCGTTTGGGAAGGCAGGTCCCAGCGGACCCACCTGTCTCACCTCAGCTGGCCATGGCACCGGGCACCAGCACGTCTGGAGCCCATCCTGGGACCTCCTCCTCCACTGGCCCTGCACCACCTTTGGGTGGAACCACCTCAGGGGATGGGGTTCATCTCCCTGGGAGTGGGGGTGGAGAGGTATCGGTCTCCTGCCATCAGGTCCAGACTGTGGTGCATAGGGAGCTTGATGGGGAGATTCGAGACCAGCTACACCAGCACGAGGGCTGTGTGGTGCAATTAAAGGGTGAGCCTGCCCCTCCTACCCAGCCACCAGCACTGCTATCTTTGGGGCAGTGAAGGTGCAGTGGTGACTGCCCGTGGGTGCAGACCTCAGACCCACTGTTTCTATTTGGGGGCTCAAGGGCTTCCAATTTCAAACACCCCTCCCTGTCCAAGGTGTTTACCCTCCACATGTGTCATAAACCGCCCCTGTATACATCTTGTTTGTCTTGTCTGTTAACCTACCCAACCTACTTCCCCAAATATACCTACTACCCCAGCCCAACATCCCACTCTCACCTGAGAAAACAAACAGCAATCTGTTCCAACAAAAATATATCACCCCATGCATAGCTGACCATTTTGCACACACGTCCACTGGAATCAAGTAATCCAGTCTAATTGGCATCACAATGAATTATTGTTGTCCTCACCCCCACCCAGGGGTTTGAGTGTCCAAATCTAACTGCAAATTCAGTGTATATGCACAGCTGTTGCTGTAGAAGGAATGGACAGGAATGGACCTTCCCTACACCCTTCCTGCACATCCCTGGCTATTTTCCCTACTGTCTTTCCTTCTTTGTGCCCATTTTATTTCACCACTTTCCTATCAGCCCCTTTTTTTTTCTTTTAAAGAAATTAGCATGGTGGTAAGCAGGAATAAGCACTTTTAAGCAGCAGTAAGCAGGTTTAAGCCTGTTTGCGCGGGGTAAGCACTGCCTACACAGGTTAAGAAATTCAGAAGCTGTGTAAAAAACTGTAACTGGAAGTTAGCAGTGCATAGCTCCACGCAAACCTGCGCAAACCTGATTACAACTGCTTTAAAGTGCCTTAATCACTCTGTATCCAACGGCCTGTTTTCTGCCCAGCAACAAAATAAACAGCCTCTGTAAGGCTCAAACCCACGACCCTGCTTACCATAGACAAAGAGATTTCCTACTAAGCCATGCCAGACATACATAAATCTGATGTATTCAGAAACATATCATCCAGCCCAGTCATGCAACGGTACAGAGAATGTATACCAACATCTAGATGTATTTGTGTTTGTAAATATATTAATATCTAAACAGATACAACATATCTATATATGTCAATATATATATATATATATATATATATATATATATATATATATATATATATATATCTGTAGAAATATATACATATATATAAATGCATGTGAACATATATACATGCAAATGCCTACATCAACACATATCTATATGTCTACATATACACAGCAAGGTACATATATGTACACAGATATATGTCTATGTAGGTATATACTGACATAGTCCTATATATGTAAGTATATATATATATATATATATATATATATATATATATATATATGTGTGTGTGTGTGTGTGTGTGTATACGTGGCCATACATCTGTAGATAGCAATGGTAGATTAACAAAAACAAATAAGTCTACAATCACAATTAATGGGTTTGAGAGGCCCCAAACAATATACATCTTGTACGAATAGGCATATCCCTCCCAGAGCCAAACACGTCCACCCTGGAATACACTACCAAGTGCTGCAGATCCCATAACCAGGACCTGACCTGACATGGGCACAAGATATTAACAGTACTACATCTCACCTGTATGATGTCAGGCTGGTATTGGTAACATATCATTCAGTACAGTCTGGCTCCCATAGGAAATTTTAAATGTGGAAGCTATCAACATCCCCAGGATGCATATACACAGACACATATATGCAGATACAGATATCTCTCTCTCTCTCCATATATATATATATATATATATATATATATATATATATATATATATTTACATTATATATATATATATATATATATATATATATATATATATATATACACATGTGGCTACACATACACATGCAGATATATGCACAGTAAGATACATATGTAGAAGGTGCACAAAATATTGGACAGCCGCTATGTCTACAGTTCACACCTGAACACCTGGACACTGTATGGGCCACCCATACAAATGACAATCATTGCCTGCAATATATACCCACTGAGAGGTCATTGGACAAAAAAAAACACACAGCTATGCAGAAATGGTAAACCTTTATTTATGTGCTATTACAGTTCCATATACTATTGCTACTGTAATTGAGATTGTCTTCACAGACATGGTGTGTGTGGGAGGTCACATCTGCTTTCCATATGTGTGCCATTGGCTACTGACAGACATCCTAAGGACATCATAGTAAAGTACTGCTGCTAGCACGTACTGCCTCTGTCGACTGCAGCAGAGATATTGGCCAATATGTGTGGACATTCTGACACACTCTGTTCAGGCCAGAGGTATGCACAGAACCCCTTAGTGCAAAACATGTGTACCATGCCTGACAATATGGATGTTAACAGCCATGTAGATGGGTATAACGCATAATGTCTGGTATACATATGCCACCATAGGTTATGCATTCACACACCCCTGTCTGGCCTGACACATAATAACCACTGGTACAGGGGTGCTATTGCCACATACTACCCACTAGATATTGACATACATCTGTATAGCATCCCACTGCTCTGTCTGACATACATGACTGTTAAGGGAGGCCCGGCAGCAGTACATCTGGCAAGTATCTGCACATGACATCTCGCTGGGTAAGTACACTAAGCTGATAGGCATGTAACAATGAACTGTGCAGTCTACAAGTAGACTGGCTCAACACTGGGCTACATCTCCAATGCGGAAATGCACATGTACTTGCTTATATAGCAGGCTGTACAGACATGTCACAGCACAGGCTAAGATACACCTGTGTGAAAGTGCATAACCACAATCAATGAGAACACAGCCACAGCCACATATGGCAAGCTAGCATGATATTACAGAATATGGACTATCTGTTCAACACCATCCTCATATGTGCCACTCACACACTAACCCGTAATATACTGGGCCACTACACAGTTCGGTCTGATGGCTGACTGTGGTATGGGACATGCGTGTGTATGGCCCTACAAACATGTAAGCCAATATGGTAACATACAGTGGAGCAGCATGTAACATCAGATAGGATGGGACCTAGGACGATGACAACTGCCACAGTCTGTACATAGGCCAAGGTACATATTAACAATACACACATTGTTGACATTTACCATAAGTACACAGACCTCAGTGCTGTACAAACAGCCACAGTTTGTCCAGGTTACATCATCAAATATAACCCCTACTGTACATAGCATGTGTAGCAGTCTGAAATCTCACTGGCTTGTTATCAGATATGATGACCCTAAGTATGATGTACAGCACATATGCACCTCTTAATGCATGACATATGTACAAAGGATGACTGAGTTTTGGCTAGAAGCACATACACAGGGCCAATATTGACATGTTGCTGTGATAACATCATACATTTACTGTTCTGACAGGGTGTGTTGCAACATATGTCCTATGAGGGATATGAAGTCAATAACTGTCATGGCTTTCACCCTTTACAGATGGCAATCCTCACACTACCTTCTGCAGTTCACAGATACATGTTCTGTGGGTAACACATTACACCAAAGGCACCACACACTACCCAGTCTGCAGATGACCCTACACATGGGGAGTCCTCATAAACATACAACTGACATGGCAAGTTTTAATACATGTAGGACAGCCATATACGCACACACCCTGTTAAACCAACATTACTCTGAATGCAGTATAACAGCACTTACAGTCTGTAGTCAGGTCAGGCTCATCCCCCCTCCTGTGTGTTGGCCTGTTTCCACAATTAATGTTTTCAGAGATAAATTCTCACTCCATCTGAGATGCTGTTTGCCAAACAACAGAACAAATTCCTGCTCACAGTGAATGAAAAGGACCAACACAAACATGATGTTCCTAGATAATGGAGTGTGTTTCCATGCATTTGGCTATGGGAATGATACCACAGCTGTTCCACATGCAATCAGCTAGGGGAGAGCTACAATTCTTGCAGAGGCTATCAGCTGATCATGAGCATTACCTATAATACACATGCTTTTGCCTAAGAAAATCAGGTATAGGTCCCCACATCCACCAGTGAGGGAGTGAGAGAGGCAGACAGAGGCATCGACAAGTCAGGGAGGGGTGGGCGAGCAAACCCTAAGCATGTTTATGTCACACACCTACCAGCACAGGGTATCAAACCTCTGATGACTAGGTAGTGCAATTACAGTCCTATGCACATGCTGGATGTGCCACATAGGTTACCTTTTGTTGAGTCCCGAGAACATATATGTGATGCTGAGTGACATATGCAACAGGCATATGGTAGCTATACTGTAGGTGACGTACACGTGCCTGTCTACATGAACAGGTGCCAGCGTCAACACAGCCAGACTCTCACAGGGATGCGCACACACTGCCACACTTGGCAGGGACAGGGATAGAGCTCATCCCTAGTGAGATTGCCACAACACATTTCTGTGCAGGTTTCACATGCACCACACAGGTCATATGGAGGTTATATGGGCAAAGGGTATGGGGAGGTGTATGAAATCAGACAGCATGCTTCAGTATGCCACTGGGGGTTGTAGTGAGTGTGGATGTGATCATACACATCATACAATACATACACGAACACACATGGTGCCATACTGACATACATGTGTGCATTTCTGCATGGGTATGTGGTGGGCAACTGTGCCAGATGGCTATACAAGGCTAGGTGATGGGTATACCTTGGCATCAGGCCACATGAGAATGGTCTGCATTATGGCTCAGGCCTGTGGTTTCTGCATTTCCCCACATAGGTGGGTATTGTATCCACCATCCAGTCACTTGGGTGGCTATCGTGTGTGGCTAATGCTGTGCATCGCTTGCCATGTATGTGTTCCCTAGTCCATGACATGGATGGTGTCTGGAATGTGCACACCTTCCACATGCATGTACAGTGACATGTGGAACTGTACCTGGGGTGCTGGGCCCATGCTGTGTAAACAGATTATCATCAGATGTGCCAGTCTTGGCCACCTGTGCCAGGAACTGGTAATGGACAGCAGGTTAACCCTGCACCTACATTGATAGCATGATAATGGCATTCCCTGGTGTCAGTGGCATCTGTCCATACAGGGCATGTTTTCAGGCATGGTATGTCCTTTGTGGGTCACATGTGATGGCACCACAAGTGTTGCAGGTATCCAGTGTGGAACTTGGGGAAGGTACATTATCTGCATGTATGTGCCTATTGGACAGATGGACAGGGTGCCATGCCCTCTGTAGGCCACTGCAATTATGCCATAGTTACTATCAGTTGTCAGTATACAGTGTACTACACACATATTGGCTGTTGCCTCGGCATGTGTGCGTGTGTATGTGACATGGGTTGAGAGTGTGCTCTGTCTAATACTAGGGTTGCTAACTGTGATCACCTGGCCATGATGTCACATGTATGGGTATGGATTTGCACCTTAGCCTCTTGGCTATTTCACATCTGTTATCCCTGTACAGTGGACATTGTGATATAGGACCACCATAAAAGACATTTGCAAAACCCACAACACATTCGGCCCAGGTGTCACACACTCACACAGGATACAAGTTACAAACACACACACCCCTGTCATTTCTGGGATTTAACCCCCTACCTAACTAGTTTATTACATTAAAGCCCTAGGCAGTTACAGAATGCACCACAGAGATTATTGGAGTCTTCACTCCCCAAAGGTGTATTTCACATTGGATGACATCAGCAGGACTGCCAAAGTAGGCCATTGGACATGCACTGAGTGTGACTAGCCTAAAATGCATTGCTCCCCACACAGACATTGCAACATGCACAAAGCATCCACAACCAGCATGTGTAGGTACAGAACCCCTTACAGAGGTCTATAGCACACTACAGCATAGTGCTGTTATAGGACGCACCACAGGGATTACTGAAGACTTTTTTCCCCAAAGATGTATTTCACATTGGATGACATCAGCAGGCCTGCCAAAGCAGACTATTGGACATGTACTGAGTGTGACTAGCCTAAAATGCATTGCTCCCTACACAGACATTGAAACACACACAAAACATCCACAATTGACACATGTGGGTACAGAACCCCTAACAGAGGTCTATATCACACTACAACAGTACGCAGTTATGGCAAACGGTATGGAGATTACAGGGCTACATTCTTCCCAGAGGTGTATGTCTAGGTGGATGACATCAGCAGCCTTGCCAAAGTACAGCATACAAATTGTATGGAGTGTAATTACCCTAAAAAGCATTGCATTCTATGCAGACACTTGCCATGTTTGGGAGTAGAACAGCTACCAAACTATTTTATCATACTACAGCAGTACACAGTTACAGGACGTGCTACACAGATTACTGGGCTATTGTTTCCCAGAGGTGTATTTCTAGGTGGATGACATCAGCCACCTTGCCAAAGATGAGCATTTGAATTGTAGGGAGTGTGACTACCCTAAAAAGCATTGCTCTCTACACAGTCAGAGTCAAAGAGGCCCACACACACACTTGCCATGTCTGGGATTAAAACAGCTACTTACCTAATTTATCACACTACAACAGTACACAGTTACAGAACATACTATGGAGATTACTAGGCTACTGCTTCTCAGAGGTGTATTTCTAGGTGGATGACATCAGCAGTCTTGCCAAAGATGAGAATTTGAATTATAGGGAGTGTAACTACCCTTAAAAGCATTGCTCTCTACACAGACAGAGACACACACTTGCCATGTCTGAGATTAGAACAGCTACCTATTTAATTTATCACACTACAGCAGTACACAGTTACAGGATGCATAATGGAGATTACTGAACTGCAATTTCCCAGAGGTGTATTTCTAGGTGGATGGCATCAGCAGCCTTGCCAAAGATGAGCATTTGAATTGTAGGGAGTGCGATTGCCCTAAAAAGCACTGCTCTCTGTATAGACAGACACACTCACAAACACTTGCCATGTCTGGGATTATAACAGCTACCTACCTAATTTATCACATTACAGCAGTATGCAGTTACAAGATACGTTATGGAGATTACTGGGGTAAAGCTTCCCAGAGGTGTATTTCTAGGTGGATGACATCAGCAGCCTTGCCAAAGATGAGCATTTGAATTGTAGGGAGTGACTACCCCAAAAAGGATTGCTCTCAACACAGACAGACACACACAAACAAACAATTGCCATGACTGGGAATTAAACTCTTACCTAACTATTTTCTCACACTACAGCAGTACGCTGTTATGGGACATGCCACAGAGATTAGTAGAATGCAGCTTTCCCAAAGGTGTATTTCATAGTAGATGACCTCAGCAGGCTTGTCATACTGGGGCTATGGGGAGGGCAGTGTGTGTGCATGGGCCATAACCCATTCATCTAGGGGTTGACAAGCCACATGTGGGCACAGCCTGGGTCATATTCCACAGGTACGTGTATACAGCTGCTAGATGACTACTTCCTTGAACAGTCATGTTGCACAGCTGGTACATGCACCACATACTCTGTAATGCTGACAGATACTGGTGGCTAGTATCTGCAGTGTGTGACATCAGACCCTCATGTGGTTGTGGCCCTTTGGCTGTGTGCTGGGTGGGAGAGCCCTGGATGGTTCCTTGTCATGGTCACCCTCTTCCACACATCTATGTATGTCTACCTTTGACTTATTAGAGTGTGTTTTCCTTACATATCTGCCTGTATTCCTATCCACTGTCTGTGCAAAGCATGTGTGGTGCATACTGAGGAGTGCCTGCACTAACATCAGCAGCTGCCAGATATGTCTGGTCCATTGGTGTTTGCAAACATGGCCTTTATCTGTGAGCATGCCCAGTATGACCTTTCAGTATGTTGTTGACTGACATTGCCTTCATTACTCTAAGTGTGTGGGCATGCCCAGTATGGCCATCTGTACTGAATGTATGGATTGAGTCAAGGTAGTTTGTACTGCAGTGCTGACCTTTGTGTTGTACACCTACAGATAGTATGCTGTCTCTGCAGGGTATTCGTTGATCATTTGGCATGGACTATTACTACATTTCTGCATAGGATGGAGGGGCGCACCTGACTATTTCTACATTTCTACACAGGATTGGGGGGGCATACCTGACTGTGACTACATTTCTGCATTGGATGGGGATACACCTGACACTTGTGCACAATCTCTAAGACTGTACTAATATGTCGGGTACTCCATTTCAGCCTATAGTCTTACCTATCGTGCTGGCGAGAGGCATACCAGTGTACTACAGATCTTAGCTTTTAATTGCCTACATATTAGTTTCTGACTTCCTACCCTTCAGAACTGACATCCCACTGCCTGACCTGCTGTAGTCTGTCTGTGTAGGTTGGTGGGGAGTTCACCTATAGGCCTCATTCAGAGGCCATAGCACAGCCTATGTTTTTGTTTGTCTACACCTGTCCTGCTGGCTGTGACTTTTGTAGGGTATGTGCCCCCCCCCCCCAACTGGCATGTGTGAGTCACTTACCTTGTGGGTGTCCCAGTATTGAGGGTGCTGCTGCAGGGTTGCCTATGCTGGATGCACATACTACACTCCCTACACATGGTTAGGCACAGGTAGTGTACTGTTTGGCATCCCTTTTACTGTATGTGAGAGTCGGAGAGAGGTATTATTTCCTGGGTCCCTCCTATGTCAGTGTATGTGCTATGCATTGCCTCTTTGCCAAAGCTAGGGCATATTGGTCACACCTCCTTCTGCCTACTTAGGCAGGCTCAGGTTATTCCTCCTCTGAGTCACTCTGGGCCTGTGCAGCCCTTGGAAATGGTGGGGGGCTGTGTGTCCCTGCCCCGTGCTGTTCCTGTTGCAGCTGTTTTTACAGGATCATATTGTGTAGCATGGCACACACATACAAGGACAATTTGAGTACATGTAGCTGGTGTGTACTGCAAGGCACCACCGGATGTGTCCAGGCACAGAAACTGTGACTTGAGCATCCCAAACACATGCTCTACTATAATTCTGGTCTGTGCGTGTGCCTCATTATGGAGTTCTTGTTTGGGTGTGTGTGCATTTCTGATTTGTGTCATCAGCTGTGGCTCCAGTGCGTATCCAGCATCCCCCACTAGATGAACGTGAGGGATGTCTCCATTGGTAAATCTCTGGTACAGCTGCATCAGATGCCAGATGTGGGAATTGTGATAGCTTCCAGGGTAGCCAGCACACACATTCATTATTATGCCCTGGGCATTGCACACGACCTGGCAGTTGATGGAGAGGAAGCCCCTGCAGTTGATGTAGACCCTACCCTGCACACCAGGCGGTGCTTTGATGCATATGTGCGTGCAGTCTATAGCACCCACTACCTCAGGGTATTCTGCTATTTGGTGGAACAGTTGCATATTGCTGGCCAATGCCTCACAGATGTTGGGGAAATATATGTACTCACCGACATGCGCTGACATGGCATCCAGGAACTGGTGGAGTACCCTGGGTGCTGATGCCTGTGAAATCCCCATCATATCCCCAGTTGACCTGTGAAAGGTACCTGTAGCTAGTATTCTTAGGTCTACACATATCTTAGTATCCACTGGGATGGGTTCCCCACTGTAAGTTCTGTGTGTCAGGCATGGTGGGCACAGCTTAACAATTTGCTGTAGGAGGTCCCTGTCCACCCTATAGCGCTCCATTATCTCCAGCTCATGTAGCCCCTGGTAGGTTACCCTGGGTCTGTACACTCTTCTCTGCCTCCTCACTGTGGGTTGTTTGACAGCATTCACATCCTCACCACCCTGAGCGTCTTCCACAAGTTGTATGATAGCTATTGCAGCCCCTATAATTTTGCTGTTGTGAGTGTTAAAAGTTCCCCACTTGTTTACACCAGTGGTGTAGAGTGTGGGAAAAACTAGAGGAGAAGGTGTTTGCTTAGTTTATAGTAGTGTTCTGGGCTGGGCTGGTCTACTGCCTGTGCAATTGGCTGATTCTGATACATTTGACCTGCCAGCTAAGCTAGTTCTCCTTGGTTACTTTCATACTGCTGTTTACCCTTCCCATTGCCTTCCTGTTTGTGGGCCACTCAAACAGAGTGCTCAAATGTGCACACTGATGCTATTTCCTGGTTTAACCTCGGTTTTCTTCCTGTAAAACCATGTGAGCGGTGTGCATACCCGCTTAGGCTTTGTAAAGAGTGCTAAGCAAGTTTAGACACACACCCCTAGCTGTGCTAAGCTAGGAGCAAACCCAAACCACAGGGCTCCAATCCGCTTACAGTATGCCTGACACACACACCCATGACGTCACCTAACTCCTAGGCTTGCACCAAGCTATTCCTACTGTTACACTGTTGGGACCTGACTCACATGTTGGGGAAAACTGAGATTCACTATCCTTCCCCTCATTTGCATAGGATTCCTGCTAATGAATAGTTACATGTTTCACACTGAGCCTCCCCCCTTAGCAACCACTACTTACTGGCCAGGTTGTCTTCTGCCTGCCATTGACTTGCATGGCAGAATAGTGATTTTAGTTAGACTGCTTATTTTGGGTTTATTTTATTATTTCCCCCAGATCCCATTTGCGAGCTGCTGCCCTACGCTTAAACAGCCGAGATCGGCTAAAAAAAAAAAAGATGATTTTTGTATTTTTTTATGTTTGCAATGCCAATGGCCTTATACTTGGCCATTGGCATGCTTACTACATGATATGCAGCCTTTATTTGGAGCTGTCATAGCTCCATTTTGGATATTGCAGAAATGTACTTGGTTACTAACCGAGTACATTTCTGCAGATAGCACTAGTCTTGCATGGACTGTTGCAAGCTTCCTGGATTGCAATATTACCTCATTTGCATGGATTTCACCTGCAAATGGTGTGATTTGCATACCAGGGCTTAGTCTGTGCAGGATTAGTGCAGGAGTGCTTGTGCACGCCCCTGCAGGCTGTTCCTGGATCGCACAGCAGACATATTGCCTGCTTGAGCTCCTGCACAGATCTTGCACTCCATGCAAGCTTTAGAGAATCTGGGGGGAGAGTGTTTTTTTAATTTATCAGACAAAACAGAATTCAGATTAACTGTATATCACCTGTACTCTCGGTTTAATTATTCTGAGTGTGGATTACTGCCTTGTAGAGAACAAGAGTTATTTTTCCAGTGCAGAATATTTTGTTTTGGGCAACTGCGGGAGCAAACACCTTTTTTTTTTTTTTTTTTTTTGCATCGTGCTGTGAATGATCATATAGCTATTTTTTCACAATGGTTGGTAAAATGTATTGAAGTTTATATGTCAAGAGCAGCTGCAGCCTTGTTAATACTAAAGATTCATACAAAATGAGTCAAAATAGGTTTTTCTCCCTCAGAGCTATCAAAGTTGTAAACAGTTTCTCAGATATGAACATTTTATTTATTTTTTCTGGTTGATCTGGATATACAACTATCCAGAAAATGGAAGTCTGTGGAAAAGAATCTCTAAATGTAATAAATAAGGCATTGCATATAAAGAGTATTGTGCAGACAGTGAAACACCTGGATAGCAACAAGAGTTTAAGACTTATCTTTTAGTGTAGTTTATAGTATGTGCTGATGTGTGTTAACATTTTGTTCCTTTGAGTATATACTCTTTTAAGGCTTAGCTAAGTGTTAATCATATATTCGATATAAGCAATTAGGATAAACATTAAAAATGCAGAACCTAAGCTATAATTATGTATCCCTTAGGAATACAAAGTAAGGGTCTAAAACACTACTATGTTTCTCTTTTGCATGCTGTAAGAAATTAATTTCTACTAACCAAAGTCCTAAATTATAGATGGCTATCTCTTTTAATCTTTCTTCACTCCTTGCCATTATGAAGATGTAAGAATATGGTCTCCTCCTTGCCAGCATGTAAGCAATTTACTTGATTGCATTTTTAAAACTTGTATGGCTGCAAAAAGAAATATTTCTGGATGGCTTGTTCTTTTTTATTATTTCACATGGGATTCATTCAGCATGCATTACCGTAAGAGCATTCATTATTATTTATTATAATTACTGTACATAATGACTTAAACAGCTAAGTGATATAATTTAGAGCTTTTAGCTGTGAACATGTATCATTTTACACTGTTTTTTTTTCTGCAAAGCAATAATAAAGACATAAAAATAAAAACATAACTTATAAAGTCTCAGCAGCGCTGTTCCAAGGCAATTTATTTCCTTTTAAGGGGAATTTTAGGTACAGTAAAAATATAAACATGCATAATAGCTACTTATATACATTTATGTTAAACACCATTATTTAATATGTATCCATATAAATAACAAACATGTAAACATGTTCATTATGATTTCTAGGTAATTGTTTAATTGTTTTATATGTGAAATTATTTACTTGCTGAAATTTGGCATGCCATTCCATTGCTTTGTGATAGATTCCCTGACAGACACCTGCCCAACAGCTGAGTAAATAATACAGGGGTGCATCAAATAAAATATCATACTGAGTTGTCCCTCCAATGCATGCTCTAGCATCACTATACATCACATTGTTTTGGGTTCTGATGCTTCTATCCCAAAGGTATCTTTGAATTCAGGTTATTGCAGTATATAAAGAATTTGCAATTTGTCAAAACTTTCACATCCACACCAGCTTACATTCCTGCATATTTATATCTCTTCAAAATGATCCATAGATAGGAGAGTAGGTTTGTTTCACTTCCCATTTGTGTCATGGACAGCTTTATCAATATAGCTGTTTCCTTTATTTATAGTATCTGTGAGGGAAAGTGTGTGTGTGTGTGTGTGTATCTGCATATATATATATATATAGATCTGGATATAGATACAGATATATAGATATAGATAGATATTTAAAATTGTCACAGACATACCAATAGTGTGTACTGGATGACAACCCCCTTTTAGTTTGCCCACGTCACTTCTTACATTAACCTTTTACCTTTCAGACTGCAGGTAATAATGTCTGTAGGTTCAGGTACCATTCTGACTTTTCATTGCCAACAGCCTTATTAAATTGATAAGTGTGCTTGTTGTTTAAGTATAGTAGGTGTAATGTAATCATACTACAAGTATATTTCACCTTTATTTTTCCATTGCATTTATTCTTCTCTTATAGACCCCCATCTTTGTCACTATCCTTTCTCTTAGATGCATTTGTTTATTTTTTTTCTCTCCATTTATTTTATTACATACAACAGTATCAAGACCTGAACCCATCCCTCAGGGAAGGCCTGTCACCCTCCACACTTGACAGCAGCAGTGTCGTCACCACTACTACCACCATCAGCTGCACCTACAATATCTGGATAGGGTTAAATCTAGATCTCATGCCCTATCTGCACCACCCACTTCAGGCAGCTCTGCCATGGATGCTGGGACAGCTGTACCCCCCAGTAGCAGTGTCATTGATGGTGAAAGTTTTGTCACCCATTGACAGCTGGCAGACATTGTGGGGTAGATAAGACTCAAGATGTTAGATGCCTCAATTGGCCATGTGGAGAGCCTACTTCAGTGACTCAATGAGTCTTACCTTTGTCCAGCACTTTCTCTATCATCTGAGACTTGGCCCAGCAGGGATGGTACCCAGAGTGACAAGTAGTCTCCCAATGAATTACAGCTGGAAAGGACTGCAGCTGCAGAACCCATATCCTATCCCCATCTTGGTGTTCCCCTCCCTTTTATGTCAATGCCCACACCTGTTGGTTGTACAGTTCTCACCTCACCATTGTCTTCTCTTTCTGTTTCTCAGACATCCCTCTCCCTCATGTGCTGCCACACCCTTTATCTATCTTATCTGTCTTATCTCTTTCCTTCCCCTTATCTTCACTTTACTTTCCTTCCCCAAGTTATCTTCTGTTTTTGCATCAGCAATTGGCCCTGTCCAGCAAAATAAATTTACCCCACCTCCATTCTGCTCATCCCTTAGATGTTCACCTTATATTCTACCCTCTGCTTTTTTTCACCTTTAAATCTCTTTCCAGTGCCCACATATTCAAAATGTAATCTGGTCAGAAGCTAGATAAACAGGCATTCCTCATGCACATGTAAGGCTCCTAAATCAGTTTTCTTTTCTGCACCTACTGTGCAAGGCAGGTGAAGAAGAACACCATCTATGACCAGATACAACTAATGCACATAGCTACTGCTCATTGTATAGAAGGAGCTAGATTACCTTATTTTACACCTCCAACTATTACGTACAACCACTATCGTACAGTATTATATAGTGGCCTTTTCCAACAATGGACACACAAATTTATTACACTGCCAGCTATTGCTTCGGTTAATGACTTTAGTTCCCAGAGGTGGTGTCCTGGGGAATCATTTTTGAGACTGAAATAGGTCCATTTGTATCAGTGTTCTACAATCATTAAAAACTGAATATATAAATACAATAAATAAATTATTGTGTATTTTATTTTTTCACTCTGCAAGTGTGAAAAAACACAACTACTGTGTACTTCCCTCATACTGTGTTTCCCTAAAATCTTTTGTCTGACTACTGTTGAAGGTCAGCATGTAAGTAGAATGCCTTTGATAATACTGGTAATGAAGATTCTTGTTTAAGCCCCCAGGAGATATAGGCCTGTATGTGTGTTTCCTTAAAGGCTTTTTTCTGAACTGTCAGAGTAGCTAAGCATGTAAATGACACTCCTTTGACACTATATGTGATAAAAGTTATGAGTTTATGTCCCCTAGGGCAATGCATATTGGCAGATCATTTTTACAGTAGGATGTTGTCTCAGGGCCTTCAATATAGTACAGGTAAAGTATTGAGTCTCTGGTGGTGTTACACCTGAATCTTGTCACAGTATCTGTACTTTTCTCTCCCTATACAACAGCATTCAGAAAAACAACCCTGCCAGCCAATAGACCTGTCATACCACCATCAGTGGCAACATCACAGCTAGTGGTGTCCCCAGCTGCTACACTCATCTCCCCCACCCCCAGCAACACCACTGTCTACCCACTGTGCATTTGATGCTTCCTTCACTGCTGTCTTCCACATCCCTGGTTGTGTAACCACCTTTCCTTGCACTTTCATTTATACTGTATATTTGTATGTGTGGCCCTGATACCTAATGTCACCCTCTTAGCTTCATCTTAGTTTCCTTACTACCTTGCACAACTTATCCTCTCTCTCTCTCTCTCTATATATATATATATATATATATATATATAGGAGGAGCTACAGTGAGAAATTAAGGGTGATTAAGGCGAATATATATCAAAGTTAAAAAAGTATATATATATATATATATATATATATATATATATATATATATATATATGAGTCTATATTAGAACATCGACTTTTTAAAATGTCAAATTTCTAATATCGACCCCTATTCAGTTAACGCTGACAACATCGAACATGTAGAACAGCAAATTTTTTCCAAGGGAAAAAATTTGCTGTTCCGACACACATACACATAACACAAACACACCAAACAAACAGCAATCCACACACATACACCTAAAATCCTGCATCTAACCCTACACTAAACTGTACACACACCATTAGCTATCCACTTACCTTAACCCAAACCCTGACCCTAAGGTCCGTCACTATCGGACACTCACCTCACCAGTGCCCTAACCCTAACTCACCTACCCCACCCTAACCCTCACATCCACACAATCGCACAATTACCTGACCCGTGCCCTAACCTGAACTCACCTATCCCAGCGCCCTAATCCTCACATCCACACAATCACACACTTACCTGATCCCGACCCGTAACTTTCCACCACAGTGCTGAACATAGCGAAGCCACAGGAACGGCCAATGAAATTCCATCCCTAGGAAGAAATTCGATGTTCCGCAGCTTCATTATTTTCAGCGTTCGGTGAATAGGGGTTGATATTAGAACATTCAAAGTTGTGAAACTTCAATGTTTTAATATAGACCCTATAGATATATATTGATATATATATATATATATATATATATACTTTGCTTCATTGAAAGCTAATTTCACTGAATTTCAAATCACCCTGACCAAATTGCTGAAAGCTCAAATTACTGAAAACTCATTTCACCAAATCTCATCTCATTGAAATGAAGTACTGACACTGCGCAGAGTACTGTAAGGCAAATAAAAGCTATATGTCCTTTTCTCCACTGTAATGCGTTAGAAGTGCAACAGTGAGCTCCAAATTCACTGATATTCATTTTTTTTTCTTTTCTTTTTTTCTTTAATTATTTATGTTTGTTTTTTTTTTGTTTTTCAAGTCACAGTTTAATTTCAAAGTGCTGCAACATGAGATCTGATACCTCTGATAGACACTGTTTGTAAAATCACTATTTCACAGAGTTTCATGTATGTAGTGATGGTGGCTATTCATTCAAGTCAGAAAAAAAATCCCTGTGCCTCATTCCAATTTCTCTTGACTTTGTAAAAGGAAACAAGATTTATTGGAAGAATTAACGTATATGTGTTGGAAGTATTGGGTATTTCACATGCCTCCACCTCCAGAATAACCAGTAATTTAATCGATAGCATGCTTCTACACGTGGATGACCATTTATGTTTTCCAACCATATCACAAAAGAATGCTAATACTATACATGCCATCTTCAACATCTCATGCATTCTGCAGATAGTATTGCCACAGATAGCACACGTAGCAAAAAAAACCCCACAAATGGGCCACAGCTACAATGGCTTGTGAACAAGAAGAGTTGTCATTCCATGAACCAGGTAATCTGCAACAAATATTGGATTTTTCCCAATGTGTCCACAAAACACTAAGGCAATTTGCATGATTCACTTCTTTATAGCACATCACAGCTATATTACTGCTTCATGAATACAGAAATTTCACAGGTCCTAGTTGGTAAGTTAAGGCACTTTACTAACATGATATCATATGATACCTTATTTAGCATAATCATAGGTAGTAACTCCTATCTCTGTACTGTTTTGAAGATGATGCTGGATATTAACTGGTGGCCTGGCTTATGACACCCATAGGTAGTCCAAAGAATATTTTCAAACATCAATATAACATAGTGCATGTACAAATCCACACCATGATAAAGTGTGTGTGTGTGTGTGAGTGTGTGTGTGTGTGTGTGTGTGTGTGTGTGTGTGTGTGTGTGTGTGTGTTTGGCCTGCTCAAAGTTTACTTCTGCTGCCTCAACATGTCTTGGGGGATGACACCAATATGATCAAGTCACAACAAAAAGGATATCTTACCATGTCACATGCTCCATAATATGGGGTGAAGAAACAAGTAGTGGGACTTTTGCTCCCTCCTAACAGGGATGTTGTGGGTCTACAAGATTGTGACTAAAGTGATGTCTGCACATGTGGTGTCCTGTCATGGGAGGGTAAGAATCTTGGCCTCCCACAGTGAGGGTTGACAGTACATGGCACATGTCCAGATGCAGCTGTTAATTGGGTACCCCTCAATGGATCCCCTACCTGAAAACTAAGTATGTGGCCTCATCTGAACTCAGATAACAGTGTCAGAAGGTGTGGCAATGGTGGCACTGGCAATGTTCTGCATAGAGGTTAACACAGATTTGTTGTGTGCCACCAGAATTCACAGGAGAGCAATCACTACTATATCCTTGGCCTTTATATCCTCATGGATTCCAAGTAACACAACAATGAGATCCATGCTAGACTTGGTAGTAGCAAATTTTAACTGAAATATACTGATTGATTCTGATATGACTGGCAACATATTGCATTTTCAACGTAGAAAGCTGAAGGAAGCTCCAAAAAACACAAAACACGTTGGATAAAGAGACTTTATAGAAAAAACGCAAAGCTTTCGGGTAGAACCCTTTCTCAATACTGAATACAGTCAGATAAAAATCACTTGCTTATATAAGAAAGCCCATGCACACATGACCGCAGTCAAAATCATGTGACAAATATTCACATTAAAAATCTTAAAGCATAAAATAAGCACATAATAAAAGACATGATAAAAAACATAATACATTAAGACATAATCCTAATATAGTTATCTAAGACATACTAATTAACAACAAAATAATGCATTAATGTTCATTAAGTCATAACCTAGTACGCTGTAACTTAGTAAGAATTGGCTTAATACTAACAGTGTTATTAATACCCGGAGGATGGTCAGCTCCCAGCCGAATAATCCATTGGTATTCCTTAGTTTCGAGGTGATTATTAATATCCCCACCTCGCATCATAGCTGTCACATTTTACAATGTTGGCCTGCAAAGCTGCAAAATGGTAGATATACCCAGCTCAAGTGTGATGCATGAATCTGTTACCATAGCCACATATGAAGCAACATGATTTGTAGGAGCCATGATAATCTCTCCCCCAGTGGGGACAGTATGTGCTCAGATTATACAGCCTTGTTTTCCTGTGTGTGTGTCAGGCATCATCATCATCATCGTCATCATCAGACTATATTGTGGCTGGTCTCAGCCAGGATAGGGGCAGCCAATGATACTGTATCATGATCAAACTATGACACGGGGATCTCTGTCATATCATCAGCAGCAGCCACAGCAGCAGCAGCCACAGCATGGCTGGCAACATTAGCCTGTTGTTCTGTCCCCGTCTATACAGGTGTCACTGTAGCTATGCTCTTCCCTCCCTTTAATTTTGCTTTTTTCACTGGTTATTTACTAATATGTATGAATAGTGTTTAATACAATCTCATTTCTTACTCCCAGGAAGGAATGGAGCTGATACACCAGTAGCTTGTTGCTTTTTCAGATGTTCAAATGTACCAAAAGATTTCTTTTGTTATGCATTTAATCAAAGTTTTTTTCTTTTACATAACTACATACATATTTATAGTTATTTATTTGTTAACTAGGCAAGTGAACTGTTTCTAAGCCTTGTTTCAGACATGACCCTGGCTACAAGATAAAAAAAATGTAAATACATGTTTATGATAAGAAATATTCCAGAAAGGCAAAAAAAAAACATATAAAATTCACGCTCAAAAATGTGTATTAAACAGAGAAGTTAATTATAAAGTGAAGTAATTATAGTGTTCGAATATAAGCATTAACAATAACAGAATTAACTTCAGTCATAAAACAGTTAATGTTACAAACATATTGACCCATTATACTGTGAAAACAGTATATTCATCCATCATATCCAAACACCTGTCACCGGTAATTGTCACAGAAATGCATTACTATAAATTATATTATATTATAATGTATTATATTATATTATATTATATTATATTATATTATATTATATTATATTATATTATTGATCAGTGATAGCTGATATTTCTGTCTCTCTCTCTTTCTCTCCATATAACACAAAGACACTGATACACAGACATAATGTAATACCTTTTGTTGTACCAGTGTAAGTTTTACAATTACTCGAGCTTTTGAGCTTACGTGAGTCCTTCATAGGGGGTTATTAAGTTACTGATGTTAAATACAGTGCTTAAATATCCACTTGAGCCCAGAAAGAGAAGCACACCATTTATTTCCCATTAGCTAAAAAAAGAAATATTGAAAAATGTTAGTGTAAAAAAAAGTGCAGCTCATACTATACCTCAAAGACATGTAGTATGTACGTGTGTGTGTGTGTCCGTGTGCTCGCACACACATGTGTGCACACACATGCGTGTGTGTGTGTGTGCATGTGCGCATGTGTGTGTGCATGCGAGCGTGTGTGTGTGTGTGTGTGTGTGTGTGTGTGTGTGTGTGTGTGTCAAGGACAGTCAGAGAGAGAGTGAGAGAGAAAGAGAGACAGGCAGTGGCTGAAACTGTAGAACAGGCTCATGAAATGCTATAAATATCAAAGATGGGCATTGATAAGAGTTATTGTTCATTTACCAGAGAAGATAACACTCAAAGAGACTGCTCTGACATTTAATTTGACAATAAATCTCAAACCAAAAGATGTGTAGGGAGATTAGTTAAAACATGAATTAGCAATAATGTCCAGTTTACAATGACGAGAAAGACAGGGGCTGTCAAGAGAATAAGATACAGGATTACAATGCATGGATATTGTATGCAGTTAGTATACTACACAGGCTGTGATTTTGCTAACTGAGACAAAGAGAGAAGAAAAGGAAGGAGACAGAAGAAAAGAAAAGAGAATGCTGTTATTATGTCAGCCCAAGGTTCTGAAGAACAGCAAAATTGAATAACAATTTGTTATACTGTTAAAACTGTCTGAATATTAAAGTCTTGCTAATTGTAACTGTTATGCCCCACTACTACCTCAGTAATCAAGGAGCTTCAGTCCTCACCACTAGTACCAGTGGGGGATGTACACTGGGAGGATAAGTACACACACAGTATTTCCAGATGCAGCTCTCTGCATCAAGTGTAATTTCACTTAAGAGCACCAGAGATCACAGTCAGTCCGGGGTTGGTTTCTTCCTCTTTCTCCAGATCCCCAATAAGACTCCCCAATGGCACAGCTATAGAGTTGAGATCTCAGCTGAGTGGCCAATCCAAGACCTCCAGCACTCTCTCTGTCCAACCAGTGCTTGGTGTCCCTGCCCAAGTAGCTGACACATGGACTCTTTGAGGTTTGATTTATAAACAAAAACAGTCGGTCAGTCAAATGGCAAACAGAAGATAAGTGCCTTTGCATCAACCTAGATGCTTCATCAGATCTAAAACATTTAAAAACAATAAGTGCATTTAAAACATTAACTCAAACCACTTGATTTGAGCACAGGTTTAACAGTTATAAAGTCATTTAACCCTTTACCTCTTGTGGCTTGTAACATAATCATCCATTTAACTTCTGAACAGAAGTTAAATGGATGATTATGTTACAAGCCACAAGAGGTAAAGGATTAATGCTTTAAATGCTTTTTACTGGTTTATGCCATTTGCCTGACTGACTTTTTATTAATTTATCTTCATTTGTTGGTTTTTGCTCCTATCTGGTTTTGGTTTGTTTCATTTATAAACACACACACACATACACACACACACACACACACACACACACACACACACACACACACACACACACACAACAAAAAACATACCTGGGAAAGGCTGGCATAGGTTTACTAGCTATGCCCCCCTTCTGCCCAGACTATAATGTAGTTATTATTGCCAGCAGCCACATCTTTATCAGCTATTTTGAGGCCCTTAGCAAAAAGTGCCCAATCTTACTGTGTAAAGTTACTATCAATACAAATGTTAGTTTGACCAAGAGCAAGGCTATTAGGAGTGGCCTGTACAGTGTCACCAAATAAATATGAAAGTACTCTCAGGACTAAAATGTCTCTAGAAAGATCAGCTACAATGAAATGTTTAAATATATTTAATAATAAATAATGAAAGAACAAGACTTTACTAAAAATATATATATATATATATATATATATATATATATATATATATATATATATATATATATATATACAGTAACATCAGAGTTCAAAATCACAAGAAATCTTTAAAACAACATTGCAGGACAGTCTCAAATAAATAAAGAAAAACATCTAAATTAAGCTTTGCTATATTCCTGACTGTATCCAACAGAATTACTATACCCTAATAACTTACTTAATTAGAGCAGCAAGGAAGATGTGGTGAATAGACCCTCTAGCTGATGCTGTCAGGACAAATTCAGAATACAGAATGCACTATCTGTCTCAGAGAATTCTTAAAATAAGATCTCAAATATTACTGCTGGGATAGCTTTCAGAATGACATCATTTCTTTTTATCTGACTCTATCCCAGGTAAAACCCCCACGGCTGAAAACTAGCAGCATTTAGCATCAACTTGTGAAAATAAATACACAAGAGCTTTTCCTCAAATCTTTGCAGATGCTGGAAGTCATAAAACAATGAAACACTTCCAAGACAATACAGAAAAACATCTCTAGTGCAGACATTATGTCTCCTGCTGCACTGAAACTGAAAGATAACATCTTTTTATTGCATTGCCATAAAGTAATTTAATTTCAGCTATTTTTCTGAAGTTAACCTTCTGTATTCTAGCTTCCACTGTTAAAATATATACATCTAAACAGTTGCAAGAGTGCAGGTACATTATGCTCTATTCCAGTAGGGCATGCTGTGGTTACATTTTAAGCAGTTTGCAAAAACCTTTTCACCACACATTTCTGTACCAGCAGTTTGATATACACCTGACACACAGTTATAATACATTTGTAACACAAGTATCTTATATGAATCATGTTGATATTCACAAATGACATATCATTATTTACAAAATTCCGGATAGCTGTGCTGGCAGTATCTCCCTTTGTCACAGTAACTATTCTCTTCTCATGAATAAAAGACAATTGCTAAAACATAAACCACAATAATCTTAACTGTTAATATTCTGAAATAATCAGTAGTTTAAATTCAGAGGAAATTCATCATAAGTTATTGCACAATGTTTTCTGCTTGTGGACCAACACATTTTTTCTTTCTTCTTTTTTTCTTTCTCTCTCTCTCTCTCTCTCTCTATATATATATATATATATATATATATATATATATATATATATATATATGTATATATATATATATATATATATATATATGTATATATATATATATATATATATTTTTTTTTTCCCCCAAAATCTTAAAGCAAAAACTCAAAGCTTTTGAATTTAGATCATGGTACAGTGAGGATTGGGGGATTTACCCTTTCCCTACTATAGTGCAATCCTGGAGTTAATATATATAGTATGCAGGGGGTGTGGGGAAGCAGGGGGGCTTGACCCCCAGCAAAATGATACTTTTTTATTGTTTTAAGTGTGAGTTTGTTAATAAACCTTCTAAAGGAACTTTTATTCAAGTTGGACTTGCTGCTGGAGGTACAACATGATGCTGACCATCACAGTCCACATATACGTTGCTAGACGTGTGTCCCAATTAATTCCTATAATAAGAAATTACAGCATTGCATACTTTCTATAAACTTCTGCACTTTTCTGTGAAATGAGGTTTCAATGGAATAAGTTCATTCATAGTTTCAATAAAATGAAAAGTCAGCAAAATGACAGAGGCCTGTGTTTATCTGTCTATATATATATATATATATATATATATATATATATATATATATATGTGTGTGTGTGTGTGTGTGTGTGTGTCTGTGTATATCTGTAAACATATATATATATATATATATATATATATATATATATATATATATACACACACATATACATATATAGTGTGAAGAAAATGAAAACACTGTCATTTGTGTTAGCATGTCTGGAAGGAGACTTGTGTATATTTTCAGATTAAGTTGTATTGTATGCCAGCATGACTAATTGTGAAATGTAAATAAGGTTTTAAAATGTTGAGTATTTCCCTGTTTATACAAAATATTTAAATAATCTGTCAATGTTTTCATACATTTCTAATTGAACACATTTAAGGGAGATTCTAAAGTGCAAACTCTCTGTGAAAAATCAGCTGATCAGTAGGTGATGTCATTAGAATGTTCCTGGTTGATATGTGGTTATTGAATAGATGAAAATGAATGTTTTCGAACAGCTGATGGTTATTTTTAAAATAAGACAGTTGAGACTGTTAACCTGGACTATAAAAGAGACTGCTCAAGTCTATTGGATGGTAGTTAGTTAAGAGTTGCAGTCAGTTCCAGTGCTGTGCAATGGATGCCCCAAAATAAAAAAAGGTTTGTTGTTATGTTTTAGATTAAATCAAGGACGGTATTCTCTAGGTAGATTAGGAAAGTCTAATTATTTAGATAGGGTTTTTCTACAATTATGGACTTCTATCCTACAGTTTAATGTTATATTTCTAGTGTTTATTGAAAGTTATTGATTTACATTTTTTAATAATCATTTTACTTACTTATTATTAAATGTTTTTCATTGCTTACATTGTGGATGGACAACCAATATATTCTATAGAGTTTAGAGAGTGCTTATACCTGCTGATACTCCCCAGGTCACCTCAAATGCTTGGCTGTTTCTGGTCATAGCTATAATTTATTTTGATATTTAATTTGTAATAATTGATCACCCTTTGAAAGGGTGTGTAGACCTGTTTGGCTCTGGTGGCAGCATTTACCATTTGTAATGGGGAGGGGACACAGCTGGAAATCTGTGTTAGTCTTCCCATAAGTGTTTGAGTGTTTGTAAAGATTCTTAGCTAAGTCTCACTGTGTGAAAGGTATTAACTGGAAATGTTCTCCATTTATTAAGCATCTGTTTGTTTGTTCTGATTTTCCTGCCAAGGAGTGTATCATATAACTGATTTGTTTGCAGTTAAAAACATTCTCTGGAATCTCCGTGCTCCTTTTCCTCTTTAAAACTTTCATTTAGTATCTCACTGCTGTTTTCTGCTGTGATAAACATTTATGTATTGTTTTCTGCCTAAAATAATGTAGCTAGTAGCTGTAGCATAGTCCAGTTTCTGGTTTGTTTTCTCTGGGCCTGGTTGTTTGTTTTCAGTGGCTGTTTGTTTTGAGCACATTTTCCAGGCCATCTTAGATTAGAAAAAGTAATTCTTCACTTTAGTGAAAGGATCGTTTTGATTGGCCACTGGCTAGTAAAGATTGGCTTGTCTAGGGCTTGGAGTAAGCACCCCATTGGTTTTTTTGAGCTTTTTTTAAAAGTGTTTCAGGTTTGAACCTTTTGATACTTAAGCCCTACCTTTGAGATGGTTTCTGCTTATTCACACTGAGCTGAATGGAGGAGGGCACTGACCACTACTCTGATATGTGATACATAACAATAAGTATCCTGTTTTCTTGCTTATTTTACTAGCTATTATTTATTCTTACCATTTATTGAACTTTTTCTTGTCTGCTGCCTACTTTGTGCTATGTGTTATTGCTATAAACTAATCTGCACTGTTGTACTGCAATTGTCTGCCTTACTGGGCCTGTTAAGTCACTTTTGTAAATGCCTCACTGTTTTTAAAGCTTTTTTAGCTAAGTTTTACTGTGAAAGGTATTAACTGGATTTTTTTTTCCCTTGGTTAATCATCTGTTTGTTTGTTCTGATTTTCCTGTCAAGGAGTGTATCACATAAATGCTTTTCTGCAGTTAAAAGCATTCTCTAGAGTCTCCTTGCTCTTTTTCTGTTTAAAACATTCATTTATTGTCTCACTGATGTACTTCTGCTGTGATAAACCTTTCTGTAGTGTTTTCTGCCTATAATAGTGTAGCTAGTAGCTCTAGCATAGTCCCGTTCCAGATTTGCTGTCTCTGGGCCTGAATGTTTGTTTGCAGTGGCTGTTTGTTCTGAACACATTTTACAGGCCATCTTAGATTAGCAGAAGCCATTTTTCTCTTTAGTGAGAGGATAGTGTTGATTGGCCACTGGCTGGTAAAGGTTGGTTGGTCTAGGGCTTGGAGTAAGCACTTCATTGGTTCTTTTGTGCTTTTTTTAAGTTGTTTCAAGTTTGAACCTTCTGGTACTTAAGGCCTACCTTTGAGATGGTTTCTGCTTATTCACACTGAGCTGAATGGAGGAGGGCACTGACCACAACTCTGATCTGTGATATATAACAATAAGTATAATGTTTTGTTGCTTTTATTACTAGTTATCACTTATTCATGCCACTTATTGCACTTTTTATTGTCTGCTGCCCACTTTTTACTGTATTTTATTGCTATAAACTAATCTGCACTGTGGTACTGCAATTGTCTGCCTCACTGGGCCTGTTAAATCACTTTTGCAACTATCTCACTGTTTGTAAAGGTTTTTTAGTTAAGTTTCACTGTGTGAAAGGTATTAACTGGAAATGTTCTCCGTTTGTTATGCATCTGTTTGCTTATTCTGATTTTCCTACCATGGAGTGTATCATATAATTGATTTGTTTGCAGTTAAAAACATTCTCTAGAGTCTCCTTGCTCCTTTTTCTGTTTAAAACATTAATTTAGTGTCTATCTGCTGTTCTTCTGCTTTGATAAACATTTCTGTACTGTTTTCTGCCTACAATAGTGCAGCCAGTAGATGTAGTATAGTTTCCCACCCTGCCTCCCTATTATTGTCTTGTTTTTAAACTTGGTGGTTTTGGAGTTGCCCGCTCCTACTGTAAATTTGATCTAGGACACTCCTCCCAGTCCAGTCACATTAGCTCTTTCTACCTAATACACAGGTAACATTTGGGAAGGCCGACCACCTTAGTTTTTTAACCTTGAATTATCTTCTGTTCCTCCTTTCTCCCTTTCCACGTTACTAAAAAAAAAAGCTTTATTCCGCTGCCTTTACATTATTGTATTTCCTACTCCTACTTGTTCTCTAAAGTGTTCAATTGAATATTTTCTGCTGCATTTATTACTGCTTGTTTTTAGCCTGTTTAAATGGTGTTATTCTATGCCTCTTAGTTTTGGTTTTAGCAATTGGGCTTGGGCTTTAAGCCTACCTCTTGGCTCTACCTGGCCTCTCTCCCTCAGACTGTGACAAATATGGATAGACAATTTCCTACAGTTTATCCTACCAGCCTGGTTGATATGGGCATCCTGAGACAGTGTAGCAACTGCCACATACACATGTATAACTATCTACTACTACCACCTATGGGCACAATTTGTGAGAGATGCAATTACATTAAGAACCTAGACTCTATGCTCTCTCCTTCACAAGCCAGTATATCTGGCAATGGGAAGGTTGTCAATACAATCACTACACCTCAAACACCTCCCACAACTACACAACACTCACCCACATATGCGGATGTTCTCAACAAAAACAAACCCAAACAAAAGAGACCTCAGAGGCAAAAACACAAGCGAACACCACAACCCTCCACGCCCCATACCACACATAGTCCACACACCTGTGTCTTGCAACCATTAAGGCCTAATCATAAACCCAACATATTAGTCATAGAGACTCCATTGTGAGACACACAGATGTGCTTCTCACCAAGCTGGATAAGGAGAAAGTCACGGTTAGTTGTTTGTCGGGTGCCAGAATCCACCATATCACACACGCACTCAAGTTTCCCAACAACAGGTACAGTTATGACTCTGTCATACTTTGTTGGCATGAATGACTTGGGAAGTACCTTCCTGGAATATATGAAGAGAGACAGGATTGGACTCACCGAATATGTGGCCCAGGCAGGTATGTCCCTAGCCTTAAGCAGCATTCTATCACCACCCAGAATGATGCCTCAATACAAACAGAAAATGATTGACTTTAACAATTGGCTTAGTTTCTGGTGTCATTCCAGGATGATCCAGTACCTGACAGCCTGAGAAGATATGATTGACAGACCACAATGCTTTGCTAGATATAGCCTGTATCTGTCTCACTTGGGCTTCAGGCTTCAGGCAAACGTCCTTGCCTCCCCCATAGTGCTTTTTTTAGGAAAAGTCATGAGGTCAATACTACCAACATAAAAATTTCAACAAAATGTAAATTAAAGGTCATACTGCTAAATGCTAGTAGTCTAAACATGAAACTGCACTAATTGCAAGCATTCTTAATCCTGGAAGATGCTGACATTTATGCAATCACAGAAACCTGGTTCAAAGCTGCGGAAAGCACCCCAGCCTTACCTGGTTGCTCATCCTATCATACATTCAGACCCTAAACTATGGGCCAAAGGAGGTGGAGTTTCAGTATATATTAAAGACACACACAAACCTCCCAGATTGTCAAACAGATAATCACAGGAGACATTCCAGGTGCAGTTAACAATTGACAAGACCGCTATTTAAATTATAGCTAGCTACAGGCCCCCAAATTTGACTCAAGAAGCCCACTCCACCTATCTGGATCTCTTTGAATCTATCAAGATTCAACCCTTTACCCTGATCTTGGGTGACTTTAACTACCCAACCATAGATTGGAAAAACTACTCATGCCAGAACACAAATGCCTAGAGATTCCTCAATTTTATCAGTGTAAATGCCTTTGAACAGCTAGGTGATACCTCCACAAGAGGTGATAATATCATGGACATGGTATTAACCAACATGATTAACCACTGCAGCACCCCTACAGTATCATCCTCCCTGAAAAGATCCGACGATAAAGCGGTCACTTTCAAAGTCAACATCTCCCCTGACCCCCTTCTAGTTAGGGTCAAACAAAAAACTTCTCCAAAGCTGATTACAACTTCCTGCAGGATGGTATAAACAGCTTTACAGTCCCCTCCCCCTCTGTAAGAACTGGCACCAATGTCCAAATCTACACCAAAGTACTATATGAGCATTTATATAGATGCATGGAATCAGGAATACCTGACAGGACAAAATCATCCTCAGCAAAGAAGAGTAAACCTGCCTGGTGGAGATCTGCAATAAATAAACTATATAACAAAAGGAAAAAATGGCAGTCCAGGACCAAGAAGGAGCAGGTGCCTAATTGGAAGCAATCTCCTTAGCCTGAATAAGCAAATAAGAGCACTAGTGAAATCCTTTAAAGTCAACTTCAAGACCAAATTGGTCCCATCTACTAGGTCTTCTTCACATATGTCCACACTCTCAAAGGAAACACCCAGATCTGTTCAGAACTGGTGGTAAAGGACACCACATACATAAATGCTGTAGATATAGCCAACCTACTGGCTGACAGATTCAGTGAAAACTTCATCCCTCTGTCCCCCCATCAGTAAGTCAGGACATCTCCAGTACCTGCCCCCTCCCCTTATCTCTAGGGAACAGGTCATTAATGCCCTCTCAAAGGCAAAAAATACAGCCTCCATGGGACTCAATAACATCCCAGGCTGCATTTTACATGAACTCAGGCATGAACTTGCAGCAACATTAGGCACCCTATACAAGCAAAGCCTCAGTATCTGCATTGTCTCAGCCGAGTGAAGGACAGCCACTGTTATCAATTTACTCAAAAGTGGAGCATCCACTGATCCAGGAAATTATAAACCCGTCAGCCTAACTAGCCTGATCTGCAAGGCCGTGGAACAGATTATCATGGACCTCATTAACAGGGACATTGGCACCCTCCAAACACTCGACCCCACACAGTTTGGCCATGGATGAGAGGAAAGTGATGCACACTGCCTACCTTGACCTGGCCAAAGCTTTTGACACTATTTCCCACTTGGGCATAATAGATAAACTCTCTCAGCTAGGCATCAATCCATAAGTTACCAGATGGGCAGCATACTGGCTCACTGATAGAACCCACCTAATCAAATAGGGGAAGCCACCTCAAGCAGTAGACCTGTAATGAGTGGTGTACCCCAGGGATCGGTCTTGGGGCCTGTCTTATTCGGGATATACTTCTCTGAGGTGTAGGCCAAAACCAGTAGGCTATGGCTGACCAAGTTTTCAGATGACTGTAAGCTGGGCATGCTCATCAATTCCCCAAGTGATGTGGCCATCTTCCAATAGGGTCTCACCCAAACAAATGACTGGTGCCAGAAACATGGCCTCAAGCTGAATGTCAAAAAATGCATCATTATCCCATTTGGGGAGAGTGATGTCCCCATATATTATCACATTAATAACAATGTCCTAAGCACGCAATCAGTCGTGAAGGATTTGGGCACCCAGGTTGATAGCAACCTGACTTTTGACCATCATGTTGCTTTTGTTGTATGGAAATCTTTCTACATGGCCCTCCTCATAAGTAAGGCTATCTCATCCAGGGACAAGAAGATCATAACATCCCTATAATCTTTCCTTATAAATCCAGTTATTGACTGCAATGCTCCCTTTGGCATGCACCTCACAAAGCACATGCAGCAGCTAGACAGACCACAGAGATTCCTCACCAGAAGAATCCAGGGCCTCAAACATCTACCCTCCACAGATAGGCTGAAAGCCCTATCCTTCTATTCAGTTTCATGCAGACTCCTCAGAGGTGACCTCTCTCTGGCAAACAAAGCAATTTCAGACCCCGCCTTGATGGGACTGCTGCATACCCATAAATCAAGCTCCACTCAAGTAACCCACACGCATGACCTCAACCTGGTCTGTGGCACCAATAGGACTTGTTGACAGGACAGATTTGTGTTCCAGGGACTCCCCCATCTGTGGAATAGACTCCCTCTCCATGTTAAGCAGAGTACCTCATTATCCCTTGTTAGGTGCAACCTGGATAACTGGATGGGAAACAGAAAATAAACTCCTGGGATTCCACCTGTGTCCCTGCTGGGGAGGGGCATTAGGTGCTGACTTGTCTAAACATGGGCTAAACTCTTGGATAAGCTTATAAGGACCTCAGGGCCAATAGCCTAGTAACTTCCTATGATCCTATGAATGTGTGAGATTTGAATTTATTCTGAGTGTGAGTGAGTGAGTCAGAGGTTTTAAACTGGAACACATTGCTATGAAGTATATAATAAGGGATTACATTTAGGGTGGACAGAGGTATATAGTCCAGTCCCAGGAAATAGAGCATGGTCCTGTTGTGCTCTAAGGGAAATTGTGGAATTTTATTCTTGTGTGTTCTGTGCTCTGGTGTTTTCTGTGGCTCTTCCACACTGCAGTCAGTGGTGAGGACTGAGGCTCCTTAACTACTGACACAGGTTTTAAGTGGGGGACAACACGTACTGGTGGCAGTCCAATGGGTTATTAACTGGATGTCACATTATTGGTGGCAGTCCAGAGGGATATTGTCTGGGTGTCACATATATCTAGCTAAATACAGATACATGTACATACATATTTGTACATAAAATCCAAAGCATTTTTTAAGCAAACTGCAACAAAAACAAGAGCCAGGATACTGAAAGGTGGTAGACCTAAAACAAACACAAGGTTCAGGAAATCTTAGATAAAATCATTATCATTAAAAACTTCTTCTTCTTCTTTCGGCTTTTCCCGGTTAGGGGTCGCCACAGCGGATCATCTGTCTGCTCATGAATGGAAGTGGCGTTTTACGGTGTCGAGTTGCCAGCCCGGCGCCCAACCTTCCACAGAAGGCACACACATGCCTAGGGCCAATTTAGTGTGTCCAATCCACCTACTGCATGTCTTTGGGATGTGGGAGGAAAGCGGAGCACCTGGAGGAAACCCACGCGACCACAGGAAGTACATGCAGACTCTGCACAGAAGGCACCCCAGCCGAGAATTGAACTGGAGAACCTCTTGCTGTGAGGTGGCAACGCTTACTGCTGCACCACCATGGCCACCCCATCCTCATTATTATGAAGTATACATTTTACAGGTACACATCTGCGCATTCCTATATACCATCCTCTTTATTATGAAGTATACATTTTACAAGTACATATCTGCACATTCCTGTATACCATCCGCATTATTATGAAGTATACATTTTACAGGTACATATCTGCGCATTCCTATATACCATCCTCATTATTATGAAGTATACATTATCATTATCATTAAAAACTAAAGTTAAGAAATCTAAAAGCCAGTAAGGTGCCCCTGTTTGAATCCAGATAGATGATCCTAAACAGACGATACTTTAGGGATATAATAAAGAAGTTTTAGGGACAGTCTGATGGAAATAGAGAAGGGAGCTATTTCTTCAAGACAAAGCTGAGGTCAACAAAAGGTATCCTAGCTGAGATTTATAAATGTGTCTGTGTAACCACTGGAAGCCTCTTGTTTGAAGGGCTAAGGTGCAGGATCAAAGGATCTGCATGTGCCCATGCACACATGAGTGTGTGTTTACATAGATAGATAGACAGATAGATAGATAGATAGATAGATAGATAGATAGATAGATAGATAGATAGATAGATAGATAGATAGATGTATCTAAAGGTTTATCACAGATTATTCATTTTGTCAAATATCTCTGTTACTAGGCTGACAGAATTCAGTATATGATATACTTCTTTCAGCTTTCCTAAATTCAGTAAATTTATTTTGTCTAAAAAATGCCTATTTAAATTCATTTAAAGTGATATTGAGATTACATGATCTTAGAATATTATAGTGTCTCCAAGGATTCTCATATAGACCCCACCTAGTCCATATAGCCTGAAATATATAATTTATAAGGAATTTGATTCTGAACTGCCAAGTGGTCTGTAATATCCACATTATATATGTGTACATGTGCCACCTGAAAGTTAACATGATTTGAAATGTGTCCATACTATGCCAAAGCTTTCTTTAGAGGATTTCCCCTGAGGGTTACCTAGTTGATATGTCAGTACACATTCCACATAGACAGGTTTATATACACATGTCCCATGCAGGCAGGGAGAAAGTCACATATAGTTTGTGTGTTGTTTGTTGTGTGTTGCAGGTAATGAGATATATGCCTTTGAGTCATGGTTATTGATCCTAATGCATAACCCTTAGACCATTTTGGAAATAGCCTATAGCACAACCCATGTGGAAATGCAAAACAAAATAAGGTGGATTTATGGACTATGGATGCACTACTTCATGTATCTAGACAGCTCAGAAAATATGTGACAATATTTTTGTCATCTGTGCTATGTTGCACAACATGGCATAGAACAAACAAATGGAGCAATGGGTGATCATTTTGTCAGGGACTTCCATACCAGATGCATCAAATGCAGAAAGTATGAAGGAACATGTGGCAGCAGTACCACAGCTGAGGCAGAGGCAGGTGAAAAACATTTCATTATTGCCAAACAGGTGGTCTAGTCCACAGATTAAAATGATGCATGCGGTATTGTTTCCAGGTTGTGCAGGGCAATGCATGAACTCGCCACATTGTGCATCAGTAATCGCAATACAAACACAGTACAAGAGTGGACAGAGCCGAATTATTGTTATTTGCATATGTTTATGAGATAAAGTGGCCGGTAACCTCAACACTGTACCATAGACAGAATCTCAGGAAGAGAGCACAGTAGTCATGTATCTTAGGAGATTGTGGGAGTAATGGTAGTAGGACCAAACTTCCATTAAGTGACCATTGGCAGTGTCCACTCTTTTGATTTGTGGTGTAGGGGCTTGATTTGGTCTGTAGCAGGGAACTGGGATTGAACTGCAGACCCATGTGCATGCACCCAGATAGGATGTCTCATGTAGTGAGCCTGGCAAGAATTATTGCCCATGATCTAGACAAAGGCTAGAACTGGGGGAGAGATGCACTGTGCTTAAAGGCGAGTCTCACATTTGCATACTATAGACATGCCTCAATATATAGAAATGGAATTCCATGCCCCTTATGACACAAACTTACCATGGTTTCCTATATCTAATGTTTAAAACCTCTAGTCAAAGGCAATAAGTGACTGTGCCAAGCCAGTGCCACCTGTTCCAAGTTTCACAAACACACAGACACACCCAAACACACACACACACACACACACACACACACACACACACACACACACACACACACACACACACACATAACCCCCCAAGTTGCAATTATCTGAAAACTTTGTCAACCAGTGGTTTTGCCTCTCTGTAGATCTCAGAGGTAAATACCAAAAATGACAGGTCCCAGCACTAAGTTTAAGTAATATAATTTATTTATTTATTTGACATTTGTTGACCGGGTTGGTCCAGCTGGGTCAGAGTCCTTTTTCAATGGAGACCCGGGGAGAAAAGATCCACAGTTGATACATAAAATTAAATTTACATAGTACATAGTTAATTATACAAAGTCTCCAATAGTGATATGCAAAATAGCCAGTTTAACACAAGTAGCAATTAGACTCTACATATCAGCAAGCGGAGTAGATACAGTGCAGGGTAAAAAGTAGAACAGATACAATTTACATTTAAGTCAAGGCAAAGTACAGTAGGTACAGTGCAGAGTAAGATAAATAAGTAAGTTTTTTTCTTAGTCATCTAAAAGGTAGAACAATTCAAAGTTAACATTTAAGGGCAAGACAAAGTAGAGTAGGTACAGAGCAGAGTAGGATAGATTAATATAAGTTTACATCCTTAGATGTCAGAACAGATTAAAATAGCCATAATGGGAGAGAGGTGGTCAGGTAAGAATGATTCCACATGAATGTAGGTATAAGGTAGAGAGATAGGAATGTAGGAATACTGAGTTGAAATATAGAAAATTAGGAAGAAATCTGGGTTACACAGGTGTGGGAGAAAAACAGAGAGGCTGGTTGGCTTAGAGGAGATGGGTCAGTTGGGGGGAGGTAACACTGACATACTTTATTATCGCTTAAGTGATTTTTAGAGCATTTCTGAATTGGTGTTTGGATCTAATGTGTCTAATGTCAAGTGGAAGTTTATTCCAGTTCTCAGCAGGGGAATAGCTGTGAAGGTTTTTACCAATGTTGATCATAGATTTGTGTATGGAAAGTAGATTTTGCTCAGAGCTCTGAAGTATTCTTGCTGGAGTTGGGGCAGAAGGTGGGCAGGTATAGAATAGAATAAATTATCTAAAGCTAGAGAGAGGAGAAGGTTTTAGGGTAATTCTAGCCAGTTCAATTTCCAGAGTGCTAAGCAGTGATGAGACGAGTATGGTAATAAAGCAGCAAATTTAGCTACCTTGTTGTAGGTAGACTCTAGTTTAGAAATAAGTGATGTTTGTATGTTGTTAAGGATTGGAGAGCCATAGAGCAGGAGTGGTAATAGGTAAGCATGTGATAGGGCTGTCTTAGCTTTACTGGAAAGAAAGTTTTTGTTTCAGTAAAGGAGTCCAGGTTTGTGGTGGGTTTTCTTAATGTTACTTCGTACATGCAGGTCAAATTTTAGCTGGTCATCAATAATGACCCCAAGTAGTTTGATATGGCTTTCCACTGCGATGGGTGTGTTATTGTGGAGAAGGATGGTTTCAGATAGTTCATTGTTTTTGGTACAAAGAGTAAGAGTTTTGTTTTTTCTTTGGGTTTAAGATTAGATGGTTTTGGTTGAGCCAGTTTTCAATAGACAAGAAGGAGTTCTGTGTTTTAGTATGGAGCTCAGGGAGGATATCAGCAGTGGTGATGACTGTGGAGTCATCGGCATATTGTAGTAGTGATTACTGTGGGGTAGAAGTAGCTAATTGAGTAGTAAAAACAGCAGTGGTACCAAAATTGAACCTTAGGTACTCCCATCTTTATAGGAAGTTTGGGGGAGATAGCAGATGGCCATTTGACAGTTTGGAAATGATTGCTGAGGTAACTAGAGGACCAGGAGATAGTAGGGGTGGATAGCTTTAGTTCAGAGAGTTTTTCTAAGAGGTGGAGGTGGGAGATGGTGTTGAATGCCTTTGAGAGGTCAAGAAAGACGGAAGAGACTAGTTTATTCTTGTCTCTGGCTTGTGAGATAGTGTTTATGAAGGAGATGATAGCAATAGAGGTACTATGACCAGAGCAAAAGCCATGATGGGTGGGGGTGATTAGGTTTTCTTGTATGAGGTATTGTAGGATTTGTTTGTGAACACATTTTTCCAAGTTCTTAGATTGGGGTGATAGAATTGTTATGAGCCTAAAGTTGGATAGTTCGGTGGAGCTGCCTCTTCTATGGATGGGTAGGGTGTAGAACTTTTTCCATATGGCTGGGACTTTGGCTTCAGTAATGGATCAGTTGATGAGAATAGAGATAGGTAGGGCTAAGGAGCTGGGCAGCTAGCTGAAGAAAGAGAGCAGGAAGACCGTCTGTTGATGGAGAGCAAGGTTTAAGTTTAAGGAGCAGGGATTTTATGTATCTGGTGGATGCAGTTTTTAAGCTGAAAGCTCAGGAGGTGTTAGAGGGTATAGGATGGTTGGTGTGTGGAGTGGTGTTAGAGTTAGGATGGTTGGTTAGTTTACTAATGGAGTCTATAAAGTAAGAGTTAAAGTTTGTAGCAGTTTAGAGGGGACTATTAGTGGGACTAGGTTGGGGAGTGGAGGGGTTGCTGGATGAAAGATTTGGTTAATCGGGTCTATATTAAATCAGTGAATGCTTAAAAAACCTAACGCTGATTTATCGACCCCATGTAAGTGAAAGCTTGTAATCCTGAACACTTAGAACAGCGATTTTTTTACCAGGGAAAATAATTACTGTTCCAAAAAAGAAAAAAAAAAACTTTAAAACATTACATAAAGTGGGGGGCTGTGCCCCCCACACACCCCCTACTTAAATATACCAACTCTGAGAACCCACTACAGTGACGAAAATGGCAAAATAATGAAGGCGGCCAAGCGATTTCTTTCCCAGGATAAGAATTTGCTTATATGCCGTTTCGGTATTTTGCCGTTTTGTGCTTTCAAGTTCGATCAAGATGCATTCGAAAGAATGCGTCTTCGATCATATAATAGGGAACCAGTTAATCATATGCCAGAATTTTTTAGGGTTATATAGGTGTGTTTTGGGGGGATTTGAATAATAGTTTCTCTTGTCATTGGTAACGGCTTTCTTAGTAAGGTTACAAAGATGTCTATATTGTTATAGGTGGATGGGGAGTTTGGTTTTGGTCCAGAGCTTCCAAATGTTGTCCCTCTGAGCCATGAGGGAGCGTGTGGAGGGTGTTAGCCCAGGGGATACAGCTGATTTTGTTCTGATATTGTGTTTAGGGGCCAGGGAGTTGAGTATGTTAAGGAATATGTTATTATAGTTCATTACAGCTTGATCGAGGGGTAAGTGGCTGAGAAAGGTCCAGTTGATAGCTGAGAGTTTTATATTTAGTTCCTTAGGGTCAAAGTTTTTTTAATTTATGATATGCTTTGATCTTATGAGGTTTGAGTATGTATGGGCTAAATCGGGGGACTTTGATGGGCACTGGTCACTGAGGGTGTCGGGTAGGGTTTTGTGAAAGTGATATATCTGGGGATGTGATACTAGAATCCAGTCAAGTAGAGCAGAATGGGTATTTGATTTAGTGGTATAAGTAGGTGTAGTTACTAGTTGGGTGAAACCATGTAAATTAATGGAGGTGGAGGGGGATTCAGTGGAGAGGATTAGCCAGTTAATGTTGACATCGCCCATGAGTACAGTTTCACTGGGGAGGTCAGAGCAGAGAGGAAATGATACTTTCCAGTACTGTGTGTTGTCACCAGATGGAATGCAGATTGCAGCAATATTAAATGAGGTGTGGGGATTAATTTTACAGTTAGCCAAAAGAAGTTCTGCAGGTGAGTCTGGAGGAGAGGGGGAAAATAGAGGGATGAGAGTGAGGTGATCAGTGTGCATGATAGCAACACCTCCTCCTTTTTTTTGGTTCAATCTAGTCTTAAAATGTTGTAGCCAGGGGGAAGAATGTCTTTATCTGGAACGTGGGGTCTTTGCCAAGTTTCACTAAGAGCTATGATTTCAGGGGAGTGTAGAGATATCCAAGAATGGAATTCAGTAGTTTTGTTCATTAAGCTTTTCAGGTTGATGGAATATAGAGAGAGATGTGTTTTAGAGGGATATGGGAGTGGGGAATGGTGGATTGTATGGCGTTATCACCAGAAGGGGAGGATAGACCTGGGTGGGGTTGGGGTGTATGTCACCTGTGACTAGAAGGGAGAGGAGAGGAGGGATTGAATGTGGCTAAAGGATATAAAATAGATAATATTTAGGTTTTCTTTTAGGGAGGTTTGGTTTAAATGTGCTAAGTGTTGTGTTTGGAGGTAAAGGTTTGGACACATTGGAAAGTGGTAAATTCAAGAATGAATGAGGGAGTTGAGTGGGATAGGTAGAGGTGGGTGAGTGGAAGTTGGGTTTGAGGGGAAAGTTATAAGAGGAAAGATTGTATAAGATAGTTAGGGTGGAAGTAGTTAGTATTGCTAGGAGAAGGGGGTGGGATGTCATTGTGAAGTGTGGATGGATGAGGTAGTGACTGCATGTGTGAAGGAGCTGGAGGTAAAAAGTAAGCTGTATAGCTAAAGAATAAGAGTAGAATTAGAAGGTGTCAGGGTGTGTGCAAGTGAGGTTGAGGCTTAATAACTAGAGTTATAGGCGGTAGTTTAGAGTGGAATAGGGTGGAGATGTAGGAGTAAAGAGATTGGAGGAAGTGGAAGTGAAGGGTGGGGCTTTTGGGGGGATGGTGTGCATGACTTGAAAATAAAGGAAATGATGCCAGGGGTAGGTGGGAATGGGACTAGGGAAGGGGAACAGAGTGAGCCCGAGTTTAGCGAGGGCAAACAGAGTGGGTTGGCCCAGCAGAATGAGGTAAGTGGAAGGCGCACAAAAAAACATCAGTAATTGCACGTTTTTTATTTTGCAGAATAGTATGCTAGTCTGTAGTGTGGGGGTTACAGGAAGGGGGAGATAGAGAGAGAGTAGAACTAGGGGAGTTCTGGCACCTAGGCCCTAAAAAGCAGTGGTCAGAGCAGACACTAGTGAGAAGTGTGGTAGCTAACTATAAGATGAAACTCCTGGGATTGGGACAGGGTAAAGGATTCTCAGGAAAATGGTGTGAAAGTGGGCTACTTGGGTGAGCAGCTATACTTGCCACTTACCGCACCATCTTGTGGCCAAAGAGAGGAAAAGAGAGTATAAAAACTAATCAGCTATCCGGAGAGAGGAAGGAAATGGGAGGTGGGAAAACAAACACCCTTGGAAGCCCTTCTTTGAGTGTGCAAGCCCTAGCTGAGTCCGTGACATGAAATGTTCACCATAAATGCAGCAATTGTCTCTTAGTTCAGTAAGTGAAAAACCCTAACAGCAATTTACATCAGGACTAGAGACTTTAACAACTTCATCAACACATACATTGGTAAAGAGGGAGGCTTCCATCCTGTTTAATGATCTGGAAGGAGTCTGGAATGGTTCCCTAAGATTTCAGAGGAGTTCTTTCAATTTAGGCTGTTTATTTAGGCTGGTGGGTAGGGGAAGCGACAACTCATTCCCAGTATGTAGTGGCAGGAAGCACACACACCAAGGGCAGGAGAGCGTCCATGTAGGGGAAAACGTACTCTAATTTAAAACTCATTTTAAAAACATGGACTACTTTCATAATTTCATAACAGCAACTTGCATTCTGTGGGTCTGTCTTTCAGGCAGTTTGCTATCCATCTTACTACATATGGGTTCATTTTTAAATCATTTAGTTGTTGTATGGTGTTAGCATTTGGAATGGTGTCAAAGACCTTTACCTGATCAAGATATGATGCATGCACTGCATGGCCATCATCTACAGACTCCACAACCCTTTTGAGAAATTTACAGATGAAATTGACAGGATAGTTTCTTCACTGAAAAAAAGTTGTTTGGTGTCATGTTTAACAAGACTCTTGATATCATGGTTTATGACATAATTTATAATAAGTTACATGGCTTTGCAAATGAGACTTGTAAAACTGATAGGTCTGTAATTACCTAGGTCAGTTGTAAGACCATCCTCATAAATGGGCATCTCCAGTATTGTGCACAATTCATCACAGACAAAACTAGTAGGTAAACCTAATCTAAACAGTTTGAGGAGTGTGCCTACAAGGACAGTTTTTAAATTATTAATTAAGTAATTAGGAATATTATTAGGTCCCATGGAGTAAGAAATTCAGATATTTTAGGCCATTGAATAGAAGCATCCAGGATGAAGATGGCAGTGAATCTGTTTGTAAGGATATTAGCAGTATCAATTGGGTCAGAATAGGAGTCCCCATTATGAATAAGGTCTGAGCAACTGAGTTCTTTTTTTTTTTTTTTTTTAGGTTTCTAACATAGCTGATTATGATTATCTTTGGCTTCAGAGATCAGCTTAAATTCGTAGGCTACTTTAGGTAGTGTTCTTCAGTTTTTTTAAATGCTTTTGATTTTGATATTATCCTTGAGAAGATGGGTTTTAGATTGACTAAATAATTTGAGTTTCTTTCTTTCTTTCTTTTTAGTTTATTTAAGGTGGTGGACCACCAAGGAGGTCTGTTTTTGAATTTCCTGTAATACTTGGTTTTGGTAGGGATTAGCTCTATGCAATTTCCCAAATGGGTGTAGAATTCCATAGTGAAGCTTGCTGTTGCATTATGGTCTGAGGAGGTGCAGTCATGAGTGAACATTGATATTTTGTCACATAGTAGGTTGAATATGGAATGTTTGCAGTTCTTAAATTCAGTGAGGTTTGCTGTAGAAAATTTTGTAAGTTTAATGGTGAAGATCACAAGTTAATGGTCAGAATTCTCTGGGAAAGATGATACCAGAGGAGTAGTACATGAGGTAGCCATATTGGTAAGAATCAGGTCAAGGACACTATGCATTCTAGTAGGTTTATTTACTAGCCTCTCAAGGAAATTTTTTTAAGTCAAGAAATTAATAAAAAATGTGGAGGTATAGATATTTCAGTCTACCGAATGGTAATTAAAGCCATCTAGATTAAGGGAGCTCTTGCTAGTATGAAGATCATTTAGGAAACTGAAGAATCTTACATGGGCATTAGGGAACAAAGAAGGTGTTCTATAAGAAGTTGATAATTAATCCTAGCTAGAGTGATCTGTAGTTCATTGAGTTCAGTTTGTGAGTCCCTAGGGCTCTTCTTGGAAGTGATACATTCATTTACTAATATAGAGACTCCACTGCAGTTGTCTGAAAGTTTGAAAAGTGGAAAACCCTGGTTTAAATGGAATACTCTCTTTACCTTTAAATCAAGATTCAGTAAATATACAGGCATGGATGCTTTCCAAATGAATCTATGTCTTAATATCAGGCAATTTATCGTTTCAACTTCTAGCATTAAGGAATGGCCACTTTAATGTGATCTGATTTTGGGACTGATGTGTTAA
Source organism: Protopterus annectens (assembly GCF_019279795.1). Classification (NCBI taxonomy): domain Eukaryota; kingdom Metazoa; phylum Chordata; order Ceratodontiformes; family Protopteridae; genus Protopterus; species Protopterus annectens. Next base: position 167,039,174 of record NC_056738.1, read on the forward strand.
TTGCATTGGAATGTCCATCAACTGGACACTGACTAAAATAGTTGCTATAGGGCAGCAAAGTCTTTAGCCGGTATGCAAAAACTTGAAACAAGAGGTGAAGGCCTTCCTTAGCAATGCAAGCTGGACTGTTGTGCATCTCATTCTGTGCTGACACATACTGGATTCCCTATGGAATGACATGATCTTTATTTTTGTATCTATGCATTATTTAAGGTGAAGGAAGTTTTTCATAAAGGACTAGTGTGTTATCAGCATTTTTAATATGCCTGGAAAGTTCTGACATGACTCTGCATATCCCTCATGTTTTATGTCTGAAGTCATTCATTCCCACAAACACCACTACCATATCATAATTATATTTGTCAAGAGTTAGGGTCCTTAAGGCCTTGTAATGTCAGAAATCCTAGCACTTGAAAGACCACTCACTGCAACTCTTTCTTTGTCGAGCCTTGTGAATAACGAGTCAAAGTGTCTGACAATAGAGTCACCTCTCACTAGAACATTTTTGTTGCTACTATGGTTCAGATTGATTGGAGTTCTTTTTCTCAGGTGACTGTTTATGTAAGCTATGCATGAGGTTGTTGAATGGCCTGATTTTTGTTGAGACTTAATCTTATCTCTAAGTGACTCTGGAAGTGATTGTTTTACATCCTCAGCATAAGATAATGCAATTAAAGAAGTATTGTAGCAGAGGTGTGTGAAACTCACACGGAGAGTTTTATGGGTGAGAGAAGCCTCCAAATTAATGAGGTATTTGCACCTCCCAGAGATGGATTTATTAGTGCTGAGTATAGGTTTAATATCTGTGAACATAAAGCAGTTTGTTCTCTGTCTTGGAAGACCTAATTCTAAAAGGACAGCAACAGAGTAGAAACTAGCAGGCTGAACTTTTATCTTGTACAGTGCTTAGGTGTTAGAAGGGTAAGGAAACGGTAGCTAAGAAAGAGAAACTTCCTCATTTGATTATCTCTTGCTCTGTAGTATGAGAGTATAAAATGAGACAGGGAGGAGATGCCAAAGACAAACTTATAGTTAGGGCAGGCAACTCAAGATCCACCAAGTTTAAACGAGCGCCATGGACTGGTTTGGTAGACAGTCTGCATTTCGGTACTTAGGAACACAATGGGAGGGTAAATGTATTTAAATAGACTGAGGTGACAGTCTTCACAAAATCAAACATATATGTTTACATAGACCATTAGGAAGCCTGTCTTAATTTAGCAATTACCCCAAAGCGTAGTATTATTAAATGACTTGCTCAAACCAAGGTCACACACTAGGTAAAGGAAGGCAAAAAGATTCATGCCCTACACCTTTTGTACAAGCAGCAACTCATTAACAAGTCAGAGTTTTATTCCTCATTTCAAAGTCTCACAGGTATTTAGATATAGTCGTGCCATGCAAAGCTACCAACTGTCATTTGTAACAAATGACAAGGGCTGTCAAAATGTATAGTATGAATGTAAGTATAAGGATTCTTTTATACTGGCTTTTTCTAAAAAGTTATAACTTCATTTCTTTTGACAAAACAGTCCTTTGCAAATATATTAAATTAGGATTTGCCCCATCCTGTACAAAGAATAAGGACAATACAACATCATTTATTTCAACGAAGACAAGAGCCACACCATTTTTTTCAAAGTAGCAGCAAATCAGATCTTACGTAAACAGAGATTTCTGCTTCCAGTATCATCAAAAAAAAAAAGGTTCAGTTAAAATGATAAAAAATCCAGAAAACATATTTTAGACTTTTCATAGAGATCACAAATTCTTCTCATTCACTGAGTATACAAAAAGTTATGTACAAAAAGGTATGGGGAAAGTATTGGTCATATAGCTTGTACAGCTGATAGCATAGTACATAATGCAAGCTGTAGAGGGATCTACTTTCATAAGTCTAAAAACTCATGATGCAAAAGCTATGCAAATAACAAGGCATAAACCAACAAAGAATGCCATGTATACATTAGGATAACATATTGTAAAGTAATTTCTCAAAAAAATCACTCTCTCTCTCTAGATATATATATATATATATATCTTCAACAATTCCATAGTTATTTATACCCAAACTAATTCAAAGATAAATCTAAAAACATGTATTCCAAAACCTATGTAAAATATATTAGAAAAAACATTTGCAGACAAACATATTTTTAATAATTATACAAGCCATGTAAGCCTCACTAAGGGCCCCAGTATAAAAATTGTATAGTACAGCTTGTGCACTACTGACCATGTCTGAATCTATCATGCAGGCTATTCTGGCATCTTTAAACAAAATTTACAAATCCATAGCACAGGCCCTGAAGCAGACATATCCTGCTATGTCATGATTGATGCTATTTACATCTCTCATACCTGACCCCATTACATACAAAATGCTGAATCAACAACATTGCCCACACTAAATCCCCAGTGTCTCAC
>NC_056738.1:167044100-167089100 GCF_019279795.1 Protopterus annectens
CATTTTAGCTGCAATAACCTGTAATAACTGTATATATGGGCTTGTAATAACTCTCTCTCTCTCTCTTCAGATATATAGAGAGAAATATGTACTCAGTAACTTGTTGTAAAATGCACACATTACTTTTTTAATGCTGCAGCGCCAGCAATGTCATTACATATTAGCTGAGATTCAACTTTTGAGGAGGTGTCTGTGCAAAGAGTCATGCAGATAATGAAGCATGTATTAGGCACTGAATAAAACCAGTGTATCAAGCAAAGGACCATATACGAAAAGAGATGTATGGTAATAATAGGACAAACAGTGCAAGGCTACTGTATGACTGGTAAGCACTACAGTAGCGTGCATGACTTATGTGATAGACATTTGAGGCAAGGCACAGAGCAACGCTCAAGTAATGCATGTTTATGCATGCAGAGCTATGCTGCATAGGTGCATGTAATACCCATGTGGACCAAGAAGGGCAGTGCAGTGATCAACAGATACATTGATGCAGGTGTGCACAGCAAAATGGTAACCCTGTTCCTCACATAAAATGTGGAAAAAATAAAGTAGTGGGCAAGAAAATAGGAAAACAGCAAGCAAAGATAAACAGAAAAGAGTAGCCATAAGGCGTGAAAGTTGGTGAGGGTTGGAAATGTATTTTTTAACTTGGAAAAATTCACTTCCACAAGTGTTACAAAAGAGGTAAGCAGGAAAGGTAGTAAAAAATGGCAGGTGGTATAACATAGGCTAAACAATGGGTAGCAGGGGCAGACAGAGAAACAGACAGAGTCAGTATACACGCAAAAGGATGGAAAGATCAGGAAATGGACAAATACATACAACAAATGGTAATGGGAGAGTTAGTCAACAGTCAAGGAGTGGAGAATGTAACAACAAAGAAACATATCAAGATGTGGAAAGGATGTGGTTCTGGCATTCCTAGATGTTGGACCAGAGCAGAGTGCAACTCAGCTATCAATCACTAGAGTGGCCAATAATGCAGGATGATTGCTCCCTTAACAGCCCAGTGGATAGGACCAGCTTGTTGTATAGCTCAAGTAACTGAGACAGAAAGTGTTCCATGTGGCTGAGGTAGGCATCCCGTTACCAGTACAATTTATAAGCCAGCATCCTTTGCATTCTTCCATATTTATAGTGCTGTGATTCAAACATGCAGAAGGACAATCAGCAAAGAACACCACTACACCTCTATGTAAATGAGCTAAGAAAAATGGTTGGCACAGATTATGGCAACTCTCATTCCTGCACTGAAATACACAAAAGGTTTACCTATCTCCACAGGCATAAAATAGATTAAAACTAGTGTTGTTACGTGCAGTGGAAGCTGTGCATATATAATGTCACAATTCCTTTTGGGTACTATCAGTGCCAGCCTCTGCAGATCACTCGAGAACTGTGTACAGGGATCTGCTGAGAATAGCACTCAGTGCAGCTCTAAGCAGCAAACCCACACAGGTATAAGGGTTTCTTTACTGAATATAAGGGTGTCCTTATGTAGACATCATGACTTGTCTTTTGTAAGGAAGAAAAGGAAGATGATAGGAAAGCTGGAAATGGAAGAGGAAGAAGACAAGGGACACATAGAATGAAACAAAAAGATGATTGTGCTGGAGGATATAGAAAAGGGGGAGGGACTATGTTATTGTAGGAGATAGACCACCATTGTTCCAATTTTTTCTATAAGAGGGAAGTTAGTGAATGAGTAAGGGAAGCAGGAAGAGGAGAGATGTTGTTGGAAGAGTTAAGGAGTTGATAAAACATAAAGGACAGACATGACAGACAGGAACACTGTGGCTCTCTGGTGTTGGGGGCTGGAGAAGACACACAGATGGATGACAGATAGCAAAGGTGGAAGTAGCACAAGTATGAAATGCAGGTCACACCCTATACTAGAGGACCTCAATTATCCCCTTTTCTGAATGATTTTGAGAAGGGAACTCCAGTGGTGTGGGGTGGAGGTCTCCAGGGCTCAATGGTCAGAGTTAATCAGGTCAGTGGGCCTTGCACCTACTGGAAGAAGCCGTGAATAGGTTTCACACACCTCTCCACCAGCAACTCAACCACTTCCTCATCCAGACCATGAAACTTGTAGTTTTCATGGCATACAGAGATGAAGCCACTGCCACCCACCCTGTGACGACATCTCCAGATGGACAAGGGGCAATGGTGAGTGATCCTTCACCTGGGAGGAACACATCCCCAGGGATCTCTGGACTAGTGAAGAAAATAACAAAACGATTAGAGAGAGAAACAAAAAAGAGGTAGAGCATATATCCCAACCTTTCAGTGCAAGAAATCTGGACAAAGACAGAAATAAAGGGGGACAAAGACCAAAAAATAGGGACAGATTTTAAATATTGCTCCTGTAAACTAATAAAGTTGCTGGAATGACAGATTTTTCAATATTATATATTTTCTGAAGGATTTGAATTCTGAAACTCAAATGTCTGTCATTATGTAGTATTATTTAATGACTTCAGTCCTCAATGATTTGCCAGAAAACCACAGATTTTATGAAGAACAGACCAAAAATAAGAGACAAAAATCCAGACATTTGAGAGGTATGAGGTGGAGAAAGAAAAAGAAATGAAGAGAAGAATGATTCATCAGAGTTTTGAAAGAAACAGCATTTCATTAAATGAAATGAATACACATTTACTTTTTTTTTATTTTGAAACTGTTACTAAATACTATCTCTATCTTGGGGTCTCTGCAGCAATTAGAAAGACCCCAAAAGTATCTCACCAAGAGGATCAAGGGTCTCAAACAGATGCCATATGCTGCTCGGTTAAAAAAACTCCAGCTCTACTCAGTTGCATACCGCCTACTTCGAGGCGATCTATGCCTGACATACAAAGCTATGTCAAATCCAGAATTAATGGACATGCTCCACCTCAGTAAATCTAAATCCCGTAGCACCACACGCTCAAGGGACTTGAACCTCAGCACAGTAATAAATAGAACTTGCTGGAGGGACAGGTTTATAACCCAGAGGCTCCCTTCGCTCTGGAATAGAATCCCAGTTCATCTGAGGCAGAACACCTCACTGAATCTCTTCAAGAAGAATCTCGATAGGTGGATGGGGGATCATAGGTTTGTCCCAGGGATTACTCCCATGTCACTATTAGACAGAGGCACAGTAAACTAAACCTTAAAAAGGGCACAGTATACTCAAATCAAGGGGTGGCATAAGCCATACAGAATCAGGCTAGGCTTATAATTGCCCCAGGGCAGATAGCCTAGTATGAACTTATGAACTTCTTTCTTACTAGTGACAGCATTTTTAGAGAAGGTGGTATTGACGACAGCTGACATTAATACCTCTTAAATTCTGCATATGAATCACTGCTATAGTACTTTATGGATTAGTGTAACACATAAAATTGGCAATATTAATATTAACGTAAATAAGTATAAATGGTTTATTGTTTATATAGATACACCATAAAACAAGCAAAAAGGCGAACACTGACACCACACTATGTAGCTTGAGAAACCAAAAACAATGAAGCAAACTCGTGCAAACCAGCAGGACTGAATAAAAAAACTTTTAATAACAGTTGAGCGCTTTCACCTGTTACAATACAGGCTTCCTCAGAACAAAAAACATTCTGAATCACAGCCCTTAAATAGATGTTTTGGCTCCAAAAATTTAAAGCAACAAACTCCACTAAAACTTTCTGCATAGACAATAAGCAAAAACATTGCAAAATGAATAGATAACAAGAATAAACAATTATATTATAAATACATATATATCCTATAAAATGCAGTGCACAAATTCCTCTGAAATTCATATTTGTTAAAAACATATGTTTCTATAAAAACACTAACTTAACTTATTTATAAACAACGATTGGTTTATTTGAAAAAAGTATTGTTAAGCAGATTTATGAGTTTAACAACAAAAATAAGTTTAGGAGAATGGAACATAATTTATCTAGAGAAGAACAGGACACCCTACAAATGTTGAGGAAGAATAGATCAATAAGGGTGATGAAACCTGACAAGGGTAGGGGTTTAGTTCTTTTTGATCAACTTACATATACCTCTAAACTTCATGATATTTTGCATTCTACTGACAGTTATGAGATCATATCTGTTAATGAACTTAATATAGCCTATAGAAAAATTGATTGTCACCTCGAGGACTTTCTTATAGACAGGCAAATTAGTTTGGACACTTACAACTTTGTCAAAGTGGAATTACCTGTGTTAGCCAAGCTAGTTGGCATCCCCAAAGTTCATAAGAATGTGTCTGATCCGCCTTTTAGACCAATTGTTTCTGGCAGCAGATCTAAAACCTTCCCTTTAGGTGTGGTCATTGACCATACTTTGAAACATGTGTACGAAAAGGTATTTCATCTTGCCAAGGATTCTTGGTATTTTTTAGCTTATTTTCCTACACATTTATACAAAAAAGATTTGTTATACGTAACTATTGATGTCATAGACCTTTTCTCCTGCATCCCCAAAAGTGAGGGGTTAGAAGCATTTAATCGTAGTATTACTAAATATGCAGGGTTGGATTGGGATAAGATATGGTTGATCACAGATATAATGAGTATGGTATTGGACAATAATTTCATCTTTTTTGAAGGAGAGATTTTTAAACAAACTAAGGGTGTAGCTATGGGTGCTGTGTGTGCTCCCATTTTTGCTAATATGGTTATGCTCGACTGGGAGGAGTCTGTAGTGTTCACCAGTGACTTCTATATTCACATCAAATATTACACTCGTTACCTTGACGATATATATATATATATATATTATGGGATGGTGACACTGAGACATTGACTAAATTTATAGAATTTATTAACACCAGTAGTTCTTATTTGAAATTTACACACGCATTCAGTCATGATGGTCTGGCATACCTTGACACCCTCGTCTCTCCGGCTAATTTTGGGTTTAAATCTAGAATATACAGGAAACCCACTTTTTCTAACAACTACCTTGAATATTCTAGTAATCACCCTAAAAGTCTTTTAAGGAACATCTATAAGGGACAATTGATTAGAGCAGTTAGAATGACTTCAGACTACATAGATATGATAGCTGAAGTTGAGTATATTACGGCTATGTTCAGTGATAGAGGTTATGACCTTGTTATGATGCAAAATGTAAGTAAGCAGGTTACTCAAGGCTGGGGTTCTAGGTACACATCTTTGTTAGGAATGAATTCTCAAGGTAATAATGTTGTTTCCCTTGCTAGAGTTAGCCGTAGTGATTTAAACAAAGCTTGTGTAATCGAATATGGTCCCTGTAGTTATAAGATGAGACAACTGGTCAATAAAAGTTGGTTTATTATTATGGCAGATGCTTCTATATCCAACATTTTAAGTGACAGACCCCACTTTGTAAATAAAATGGGTATGAACTTGAAAAGGTTGTTAGAAAATACGATGTTTCTGACTTCTAACACTTCTAAACCTACACAGAAGTGTGGTAGATGCAACTGGTGCTTTGCTATTAACACCAGTCAAGGCACTAGGTTAAGCAACACTACCAACACCTCTATTAGATTCAAGGTAGGTTATTGTACTACTAAACATGTCATATATATCGCATTATGTTCAGCTTGTCCCGCTTTCTACATTGGGAAGACCGAGAGACAGCTGAACAAAAGAATATGCGATAATTTTTACTCCATTAGAAGGAGAGATGAGAAGAATGCCCTATATAAGCACATAAAACAAGAGGGCTCTGAACACAAATTCACTTTTAGCATTATTGACCTTATTCAAATAGACCCTTGGGGGGGGGGAGACTATAAGAGTTGGTTGTCTTATAGAGAAATGTGGTGGCAAATTTTTACTGATGCTGCCTCACCCCCAGGCTTGAATGAATCACTGTCTATTAAACCTTTGCTATATAAGATACGTTAGTGTCAAATTGTTTATAAATAAGTTGAGTCAGTGTTTTTATAGAAACATATGTTTTTAATAAATATGAATTTCAGAGGAATTTGTGCACTACATTTTATAGGATATATATGTATTTATAATATAATTGTTTATTCTTGTTATCTATTCATTTTGCAATGTTTTTGCTTATTGTCTATGCAGAAAGTTTTAGTGGAGTATGTTGCTTTAAATTTTTGGAGCCAAAACATCTATTTAAGGGCTGTGATTCAGAATGGTTTTTGTTCTGAGGAAGCCTGTATTGTAACAGGTGAAAGCGCTCAACTGTTATTAAAAGTTTTTTTATTCAGTCCTGCTGGCTTGCACGAGTTTGCTTCATTGTTTTCGGTTTCTCAAGCTACATAGTGTGGTGTCAGCGTTCGCCTTTTTGCTTGTTTTATGGTGTACTTATAACGCTTGGATTATCTTGTTGTTTATATAGATATAGATATAGATATTGACATATATGGATCTGCTATTAATTGATCTAAAGAAATGTCAGCTTGCTTTATAGTGACACACTTACTTTGACAAAATCACATTGGTGCACTATATTACATGCTTAGAAGCTAATTCTTGTAACATGCAAATACAATAAAAGTGTTTTTTGTAGGTGTGCAACCCCCCTACACCCCTTATGGGTGGAAGTGCGCCCACACCTGCTGCTAATTATACATACTAACTCCATGATCATATACTCCTTGCAAAAGGGGCATATTCCCCTACCTCAGGGATTGATGATCTCGCACAGCTATTTCCATATTTTGACCAATGAGGGTGGACAATACATGAGCCAACCAGCCAAACCATCCAAAGTTCTACTTAGTCCAGCCATCCCATATATATATATATATATATATATATATATATATATATATATATATATATATATATATATATATATATATATATATATATATATACATATATAGCATTGATTTCATTGTACAACCACAGTTAACTATGTTGACTGTTGTTTTAATCTCATTCATCACTTTAGACTATAAAACAGTTACTGCAGGAATTAATTCATATTTGTATAATACTTTTCATATGCTGCCTATTTATGAGCATTCTGCATCAGTCTCATCAGATTTTGCTGTACCTGTCATCTATTATACTGAAGTTTCTCCTCAGCAATGGAGATCTATAACAAAGAAAGGAAATCCAAGTTGTTTACCACTGTCATATGTGTGCATCATTGATGAAGTCAGTTTTGTCTTTATGACATCTATGATAATAGAAGTTTCTTAACTGATTTAATTTCATGCATGCCTCATACAAGGAAGCAGAGCACTGGGTTTTGTATAGTGGAACTTGGCCTTGCTGGACTGTTGCTAAGTTACAGCAGAGTTCAGAATTGTGGATAGTCCTTGATGATAGTTTATTTTCCTTCCTGAGTAAAATGTTGTTTAATTTCAATAAATTCTTAGAACCTGTACTCAACATTGCCCTTGTTGATACATTCATCAGCAACACATAATTTGTTGATAGGTGGAGTGGATTTGTTACTGAAGTATTGCTCAGAATGACAAATGTATCAGGTTGTCATTTTTAGGAAGAAAAGGCACATTCTTGCAAGGTCTGTTAAGTGTAGTACTAATTTCAGTAAAGCAGTCTAATATGAAATATTCACATCAATATTCATCAGTTTTTTTTTTAGTGAATATTTCCATTAATTTTATAGTATGTTAATTATTTATAATTCTGTAATTCACACAGCACGACCTAGGCACTGGAGTATGCAATAAGGGAATCATTAATCTACGTTATGCAGGTCATGAAATTGCTGCTCAGTCCTTCCACCCTTACTCTGTCTTGGGTGTGGTGGCTCACTGTTGTCAGCCATTTTGTAAGTACATGAAACATCTAGAAATCACCAAACACATCATCATCATCATTATCATCATCATCATCATTATGTATAGCAATAGCAATGCTAAATGAGGCTTACATTTTTCATAAGATCAAGAAGTAATCTTTATGAAGGAATTCATAGGTACATAGGTAGGTTCATGGTAGGTGTTAGGCTATTGGCCCTAGGGCCTATATAAGCCTAGCCAAAATGGTACCCTGGCTTTCGCCACCCAAGAAAATAATTTTCCTGTGCCCCTGTCAAGCAGAGCCACAGAAGTGATCCCCGGGGTGAATTTCCTATCTCCCATCCAGTCATCAAGATTTTTCTTGAAGAATGCTAATGATGAGCTTTGTTTGATATAGATAGGTAGTTTGTTCCAGAGTATGGGAAGTCTCTGAGATACGAATCTATCACTCCAGCATGTTCTGTTTATTGTGGTGACAAGGTTTAGGTCCCTAGAGCGTGTAGCTCGGAGGGATTGGGATTTCTTCACATGGAGCATGTCCAACAGCTCTGAGTTTGACATAGCTTTGTATGTTAGGCAGAGATCGCCTCTGAGAAGGTAAAGCTGGAGTTTTTTGAGACGGTCTGCGCTGGGCATCTGTTTGAGGCCAGTAATCCTCCTTGTGAGGTATTTCTGTGGCCTTTCCAGTTGTTGTAGATGTCTTGTGAGGTACATACCAAAAGGGGCGTTGTACTCTATAATGGGTCTAATGAGTGATGAGTAGAGGGGAATAATGACCTCTTTTTTCTTGGATGAGAAATCTTTTGTGATGAGGTGTGCCACGTAGAAGGATTTTCTGACTACTGTGGTGATGTGATTATCAAAGAAGAGACTACTGTCCACCTGTGTCCCAAGGTCTATTATCACACTTTCAGTGTTAAGTAGACTACCACCTATGTGGTAGTTCATGGCTACAAAGTTTTTACCAAAAGGGATGACAATGCACTTTTTGGCATTGAGCTTAAGGCCATGGCTTTGATACCAGGCATCTTTCTCAGTGAGGCCCTTTTGTAGGATGTCCACATCATTAGAAGATTTGATTATGGCTCCTAGTTTCCAGTCATCTGTAAACTTTGTTAGCCAAAGACCTTCTGTGTTAGCCTGTACTTCAAAGAAGTAGATACCAAACAGGAGAGGACTTAGGACTGAACCCTGTGGTACTCCACTTGTCAATGGTCTGAAGTTGGATTTAGAGTCTGCTACTTTCACAGTGTGGGTTCGGTCAGTGAGCCAGTTGGCAACCCATCTTGTGACATAAGGATTTATACCTAGTTTAGTGAATCTGTCTATAATTCCAGAGTGGGGGATGGTGTTGAAAGCCTTGGCGAGATCTAGATAGGCTGTGTGTATCACCTTAGCCTCATCTACAGCTTTGGTGACTGCTTCAAAGAAATCTATCAGGTTTAGGAGACATGATCTGCCTTTTACAAACCCGAACTGGGTAGGGTCCAGAGTTTGGAGATTACCAATGTCATTGTTTATAAGTTCCATGATGATATGCTCCATAGCCTTGCAGACCAGGTTCATTAGGCTAATGGGGTGGTAGTTCCTGGGGTCCGTTGTGGCTCCCCTTTTGTGGAGTGGGATAACTGTTGCTTTGCTCCATTCAATGGGCACAAAGCCTGAGATGAGGCTATGATTGAACAAGGTACTTAGGTGGGGTGCCAGTTCGTTCTGTAGTTCATGTAGAATGCAGCTCGGGATGTTGTTAGGTCCCATGGATGCTGTGTTCTTGGCTTTGGATAGTGTGTTTTTTACCTGTGCAGCCATGATTACAGGTACTTTGCATTCTTCCGGTATAGAGATGGGCCTTTTAGGGAATGAGAGAGGGTTAAAGTTAGCAGTGAACCTATCTGCCAGGATGTTGGCAATATCAGTTGGTTCTGTATATTTAGTGCCATTATGCTGTAACTCAGAGCAGATCTGAGTGTTACCATTGAGATTCTTGACATAGCTATAGAATGCTTTGTGGTTGTCTTTAGAATCAGTGGCGATTTTGTTTTCGTAACTAGCTTTGGAGGATTTTATGAGGGATCTCAGCTTCTTACTGAGGCTGACCACGGAGTTCCTCCAATCATGGGATTTTACTCTTTTTTGCAACAGTTTCTTTCTTCTGTTGTAGAGTTTGTTTATAGCAGGGGACCACCAGATTGGCTTCCTTTTTTTGGATGATAGCATCTTGGTTCTATTAGGGATTGCATGATCCATGCACTCGTATAAGTGCTTATAAAGTAAAATTGTATAGGATTCAGCAGTCGTATCTCTATTGCCCATCAGCATGGGTGTCGTGAGGTTTGCCATTTCTGTCTTAAGAAGCGTGAAGTTGGCTTTGGAGAAATTTTTTACGGTGGTTTCCTTAATGGGGGGTGGGGCTGGGATGTGGATGTCTAGGGTGATTTGCTTGTGGTTGGATCTGACCAACGAGGAATTGACCTCTGGTGTGAAACACCAGTTGCCCATGTTGGTAATGACCAGGTCTAGGATATTGCTGCCCCTGGTGGGGGTATGGATAAGTTGATCCAAGGCATTGGAATTTATGAATTCCAGAAAACGTTGAGCACAAGAGTTGGTACATGAGTAGTTTTCCCAGTTAATGGTGGGTAAGTTGAAATCACCCATTATTAGGGTGTTAGGTTGTACCCTAATATTTTCCAGTGTATCAAGAAATGAGGAGTGGGAATCCTGGGACGTGGTGGGGGATCTGTAGCAAGCTGCAATTTGCATTGCAGTCTTGCCCAAGTTAGTTGCACTGGGATAATCTCAGATGCATTATGCTGAGCAACTAGCCTGGAGGTGTGGATATCCTTAATGAATATGGACACGCCTCTGCCTTTAGTGCTACGGTCAGAAATAACTCCACAGATGAAAAAACTCAACCCAGGAATCACGAATATGTTGAGACCAAAAATAAGTTAAAAGAGTTGAATAACTTTAATAAATAAGAAACCAAAATAGATCAAGCGCTTTCACCTGGTTCATACCAGGCTTTATCAAGATGTTAAACAGTGGAAAGCAAGGCCATTTTATATCATTGTACATTGATCATGTGACCTCTTAATTAACCACACATACCATTAATTGTAATAGTTAAATATTTAAAATACGTATAATCTCTACAAAATTCATACTGTTACAAAACTAATTAGTTTGAGGTCTGTCTAAGTGAATCAATACATGTGTATTAAAAATAAATCATCATGTAAAAATAAATACATTGCATAGAAAACTGAGCGTGAGTATAATCTATTAAATAACTATAAATTGTAAGGTACATATATTAAAAAATATATTTTACTAATGTGAACCCCTATAGTGAAAACACATTTTGGATTAAAATGAGTAAAATAGTAAAATAAATAAAATAAAATAAAGATTCTTCACGGGCTAAATGCAATTAACCACCAAGTGTCTAAAAATTAGTATTTCCTTGTTCATAACTTCTCTCTATTTAATTTTAGTGCACTTGCAATACTAATGCTATCATTTAGACCTGGGGATCTTGCTGCATTTAATTTTAATTGCCATAAAAGCTCTTTATGTTCCAAACGTGTCTCCCAGTCACCTCCTCTAGGGTCCTGGGTGACTTGGTCTAAAACAAGGAATTTCAACTGCATATTGCTATATTGCACTGAATGTTTAAAAAAAGCATTAGTGTCTTTCTTCTTTTTAATTTCATATAAATGCTCATAGATCCTTTTTCTTAGTGGCCTCTTGGTCTTGCCAACATAAAAACTGTGACATTCCATGCAAACACCGAGATAAACCACCCCTTTTGATGCACAGTTGTGATAACTTCGCTCATTAACCTTAAAATTCCTGGAGGAAATGTACAAACTGCTACTGTTGTATATATAAGGACACTGATTGCATGCACCACATTTAAATGTGCCTACCTTGTTGGAAAAATATGAATGCTTTCTGTAACTATTCCTACTTTCAAATAAACCCTTTAAATTAATGTCTCTCTTTCTTGTAAAACCGGGCTGAGCAGGTATAATTTTGTTAATGTCCTCCTGAAGTGTCAACACTGGCCAATATGTCAGAATAGTTATTTCAACTTGTTGCGAGTCCCTGGTGTATGTATAAACAAAGTTGTTGTGTAATGATTGTTGTTCAGCATCATGTGGGTGTTCTAATGCCATACCTTTACCAAGTAATGGTGGATATTTTAATTCCCTGTTACTCAAAACCTCATTTGCTAAGTTGTTCACCAAGTGAGCTGGATAACCACTTTCCAAAAAGAGTTTTTTTAAAAAATCAACTTCTTTAAGAAATAAATCCTAGGTACTTGTCATCCTGGATGCACAAATGAGTTGTCCTTTTATTATACCTTTTTTCTGATAGAAAGGGTGGCCACTGTCAAAATGCAGAAATGTGTTGGAAAAAGTCGTCTTTCTGTATATTTTAGATTGAAAAGTGTTGTTGACGTGGTCTTTGAATAAAAGAATATCCAAATAGTGTAGGGAATTTTCACTCACGTTGTGTGTGAAAGCTAAAAAACCTGTAGTGGAATTGATGTAAGTAATAAAATTTGAGAAACTGTCCATATCACCATCCCATAGTATACAAATGTCATCCAGGTAGCGTTTGTAATAAATAATATGTTCAGCCCAACTCGTTGAAAATATAAATTTGTTTTCCCAATAATATAATACTATGTTCGCATATGTTGAGGCACATGGAGTGCCCATCGCTACACATTTCTTTTGTCTAAATACCTCTCCGTTAAAATAAATAAAAGTATTCTCAAGGACTGCTTCCATAAATTCCACCAGTAACTTAATCGTGTTGTTACTTAATTCAGAATGTGTGGTCAAGATTTCATTGAACCAGTCAAGTCCTATGGAGTGGGGAATACTTGGAAATAACTCTATAATATCTATGGTTGCTATTAATACCTTTGGGTTGTAAAACCTTTGCTGAACATCATTAAGAAATTCCCAAGAATCTTTACAAATAGATTTTACAAATTTCTTCAGTGTTTGGTCAATAAACTTCCCTAGAGGCTCTGTGATACTGCCAGCTCCTGCTACTATGGGTCTGAACTTTAAAGGGTTCAGCCCTTTGTGAAACAGGGATACTAGGTTTAACTACATGCAAGTAGTTATGTAACTTTTCATTAATAGCACCCTGCATCAAGTGGTCCATTAGCATAACATTGATCTTAGAATATGCTATGTTCACTTTGTTCCTGGAAACTAATTCATAAGTAACAACATCCTGTAACATATTGTGAATATGTGTCTCGTATGCCCAATTATACATTAAAACAACACCCCTACCCTTATCAGGTTTCATTACTCTGATACCTTCTTCTTTGAGTAAATTAGTTAGTTGGTATAAGTGAAAATCAAAATTATTAGGTGGTTGATTTGAACCAAGTGGGTATTTCTTCCTTAAGTCCATCTCAACTAACTCCTCAAAAATTTTTAAAGTGGGATGGATGGGGGGGGGGTTAAAAGTACTACTCCTTGTATTTGTGTGGTTATCTAATGTTTGCCCTTTAAAAAATAGTGCAAGATTCAATCTCCTGATAAACAATTTAAATTCTACTAGCGTTTTAGATAAATCGATGGTACGCAGGGAACAAATTGAAAACCTCTAGTAAACAACTCAAAAAAGTCAGAGGTTAATATAGTATCTGTGAAGTTGTAAATAGTAAAACTGTCCTTAGTTGCTACTGTGTAGTTACCACTAGAGGAGTCCACATTTAGATTGTCCCAATTTAATGAACAGACTCCATTAGACTCAATTACCTGTGTGACCTGTTCCTACTCTGTTGATGAAATGTTGTGTTCCTGCCCCCTGGTCTGCCCTGGGGAAATTGAAAAACCTGATGTTGATTCTTATTATCTTTTTGAGCAAGTTGTTCACTTCTCCGGGGTGGGTCTACTAATGGGGTATTGATATTATCAGTATTTTCAGAGATATCAATCCTCTCCTCGCCATTAGTAATATTGCGTTTGAATTTTCCTGGCAGGGGATAAGCTCTCCCATCCCTATATTCAATCAAATCACGCTCTAACTTCCTTATCTTGTGATTAACAATCTTAATACAGTGCTGGTCTACTTCATTGAAAACATTGTCATAACTTTTTTTAATACTAGAAAAGTTCTTGTCTTTAACAATGTTGTCATTTAGCACTTTCAGTTCATTCAATAAAGAATTAGCTTTGACTTCGTAGTCTTGAATCATGAGATCCAACATTTCCAAACCAGTTTTATCAAACAGCTCAACCAACTTCGTATATAAGGTGGAACCCAGCACAGCGTTATTAGGAAACTTAAAACAACATAATCCTTTTGGGATACGTTTCACTCGAACGCATTCTCTCAAATAATCTATTTCCAGCTGCGTATTTTTGTAAGCGTATAGTTTATCATTTAAATTGTCAAAGTCATGTTCCATACAGTTATTATGTTTTTGAGAACTCAGAACAGTACATTGTTTAAAAGAAAATTGCTGCTCAGTCCATGCATGGAAGTTAAAATCCTTACGTTGGCCACCATGTCCATTTACCCAACTCAATTGGGCCCTGGCTTGCTGTTCCTGAAGATTGGTTCTGACTAATAAAATCTCGTCAGGAAGTGCCGCCGTTGATGCGCCATTCGGCTCCTTAGGGGATGGTGATGTATGCTTCCTGTTCAGCCCTTGTTGTTGGTTACCAGGTAACGAGGGAGTACAGCCAATATTACGTGAGGTTAACAAATTGTTCATTTGAGTTAACAACGTTAAAACCTGTTTAAATTCTCCGCGTGTAGCTAGAGCATCTTCTGGTTCATCGCGGAGTAAAATGGGTGTATTCAAAAAATCAACCTGGTCTAAGTCTTCAGCCATGGAAAAATGAGACAAATCCAGCTAACTTCAAACACGAACAAGAAAACCAAAATCAGAAATAACTCCACAGATGAAAAAACTCAACCCAGGAATCATGAATGTGTTGAGACCAAAAATAAGTTAAAAGAGTTGAATAACTTTAATAAATAAGAAACCAAAATAGATCAAGCGCTTTCGCCTGGTTCATACCAGGCTTTATCAAGATGTTAAACAGTGGAAAGCAAGGCCATTTTATATCATTGTACATTGATCATGTGACCTCTTAATTAACCACACATACCATTAATTGTAATAGTTAAATATTTAAAATACTTATAATCTCTACAAAATTCATATTGTTACAAAACTAATTAGTTTGAGGTCTGTCTAAGTGAATCAATACATGTGTATTAAAAATAAATCATCATGTAAAAATAAATACATTGCATAGAAAACTGAGCGTGAGTATAATCTATTAAATAACTATAAATTGTAAGGTACATATATTAAAAAATATATTTTACTAATGTGAACCCCTATAGTGAAAACACATTTTGGATTAAAAAGAGTAAAATAGTAAAATAAATAAAATAAAAATTATTCACGGGCTAAATGCAATTAACCACCAAGTGTCTAAAAATAAGTATTTCCTTGTTCATAACTTCTCTCTATTTAATTTTAGTGCACTTGCAATACTAATGCTATCATTTAGACCTGGGGATCTTGTTGCATTTAATTTTAATTGCCATAAAAGCTCTTTATGTTCCAAACGTGTCTCCCAGTCACCTCCTCTAGGGTTCTGGGTGACTTGGTCTAAAACAAGGAATTTCAACTGCATATTGCTACATTGCATTGAATGTTTAAAAAAAGCATTAGTGTCTTTCTTCTTATTAATTTCGTATAAATCCTCATAGATCCTTTTTCTTAGTGGCCTCTCGGTCTTGCCAACATAAAAACTGTAACATTCCATGCAAACACCGAGATAAACCACCCCTTTTGATGCACAGTTGTGATAACTTTGCGCATTAACCTTAAAATTCCTGGAGGAAATGTACAAACTGCTACTGTTGTATATATAAGGACACTGATTGCATGCACCAGGAAGTTTAAGGTCTACTAATGGGGTATTGATATGGTGTTTGCATGGAATGTTACAGTTTTTATGTTGGCAAGACTGAGAGGCCACTAAGAAAAAGGATCTATGAGCATTTATACGAAATTAATACGAAGAAAGACACTAATGCTTTTTTTAAACATTCAATGCAATGTAACAATATGCAGTTGAAATTCCTTGTTTTAGACCAAGTCACCCAGAACCCTAGAGGAGGTGACTGGGAGACACGTTTGGAACATAAAGAGCTTTTATGGCAATTAAAATTAAATGCAACAAGATCCCCAGGTCTAAATGATAACGTGTAGTATTGCAAGTGCACTAAAATTAAATAGAGAGAAGTTATGAACAAGGAAATACTTATTTTTAGACACTTGGTGGTTAATTGCATTTAGCCTGTGAATAATTTTTATTTTATTTTATTTATTTTACTATTTTACTTTTTTTAATCCAAAATGTGTTTTCACTATAGGGGTTCACATTAGTAAAATATATTTTTTAATATATGTACCTTACAATTTATAGTTATTTAATAGATTATACTCACGCTCGGTTCAATGCAATGTTATTTTACATGATGATTTATTTTACACATGTATTGATTCACTTAGACAGACCTCAAACTAATTAGTTTTGTAACAATATGAATTTTGTAGAGATTATAAGTATTTTAAATATTTAACTATTACAATTAATGGTATGTGTGGTTAATTAAGAGGTCACATGATCAATGTACAATGATATAAAATGGCCTTGCTTTCCACTGTTTAACATCTTGATAAAGCCTGGTATGAACCAGGGACAACTTGATCTATTTTGGTTTCTTATTTATTAAAGTTATTCAACTCTTTTAACTTATTTTTGGTCTCAACACATTCGTGATTCCTGGGTTGAGTTTTTTCATCTGTGGAGTTATTTCTGATTTTGGTTTTCGTGTTTAGTGCTACGGTCCAAGTTAGGTGGCCAAAAGGTGTGGTATGAATTATAGCCTGGTAATGTAGGGGTGCTCTCTGGAACCTTGAACCAGGTCTCTGTCACTGCACAGATGTCGATGTTCTCCATTTTAAGGAGTGCCTCGAATGAGTGCATTTTGAGGTTTAGACTTCTAGCATTGAGTAGCATTACCCTCAGATTTTGCTTGCTTGTACCTGTTATGGTGGTGAATTTGTCATTTGAATCTTGCCTAAAAAAGGCACTATAGGAGTGGCATGAGCCTTAGCCAGATTCCGGAATCCCAAGGGCGAGAGGTGCAGGCCATCTCTGGCAAAGCATTGTGGTTTGTAGATCATGTCATCCCAGGCAGACTGATACTGGATCCCCTTAGAATGACACCAGAAGCTTAGCCAGTTGTTGAATACATACTTAATTACAATATTAAACAAAAGCAATTAATAAAATTGTATGTAAATTTTACAGGTATATCTCAGGTGTGTCTTTTTCACATTCGTCAAAATATGTGATTACAATGTGCAACGCAATGCACTGAAAGAGAGCATTCAGGAGCTGTCTCTGTCCATTAGTAGTACAGGAGGCAGTGGTACATTTTCTGTTTCCTATCCATAGGTCCAAGTTGCACTTGAAAATGGACAGGGATGAAATTTGTTTTATGTGGATTGGGAGTTTGTTGATGAACAGATAAAAGTCTTATATACCCTTTCAATTGACCATGTACCATACAACATAGTCAAAAGTATGCATAATGGGCATGTTTTAAACACTTTTAAAAAAGTTCAGCCTGAAAAAGCTTCTACTCACCCTGAAGTCACTTTTCAGACTCATGGCTCTTTATTGATATATCTGAAAACCATAATCACACAATACCACACAGAAGAGAAGAAAAATGTACCACTGTTTTCATAACAGTGTACTTATCATAGCATACTCTACTCACTACAGACAAAAAATGTAATACTACCCCAATGCATGCTGTAAACCTCCTTATTTTGAAAGGTTAGTTATTATCCTGCCTGTATAACTGTCAGATGAACACCAGTTCTGCTCTGCCCATGCTTAGCATGGAATTACTTTAGAAATAATAGCAATAATACTAGTAGCAGTAGCACCATATGACAGATAATCTTTAGCTGGGATTTGCACCATTATTTTGTATGCCTTTTTGTTGACGATGCAGATGACAGTTTCCAGGCATGTTTGAAAGTACAAATGTCACTGCTTCTGCTTATACCAATCAATTGCAAAAGAGATTTATATAAGTTTCTTGAAAAAAAACTGAGAGGAAAGTGTGATGTGCAGTGTAAATTGACCATGCATCAGACAATATATCCCACAAATAGCACTGCATGAATGAATTATTATCTATGTGATTTTTCTTAAATTCACTTTCACTAAATGAATGCCATGCCCTGTAATTATGGACTAGACACCACCACTGCCTGAGCAGCATATACCATGCACAAGCCAGCCACAGGAGTTCTTGTGCTACTGTCAAGAGTTGGCCACCATCACGAGCAACACTGGTGGGAGTAATGAGAGAATTGCACTGTTGTCATTAGACAGTTCCTCACTGGATGCATGATCATGCTGTGCAACATACAACACTTAGAGAACATTCTGTGTGCAGTAGCAGGGTCATACCAAAGGGGACACCCAGGCAATGGAAATAGTTTTCATTAAGCAAAACACTTGCTTAATGCCAATCTGCATCTTCGACAGGGTGGTGTTGAAGCTCTCCACAGAAGCTCCCTTAGAGTTACTGACTAATGTCATTAACCAATATTTGAGTATCATCTGCAAAACAAAAAAGGGAGGGGAGACATCACTATAATTAGAAAATGTTTGTACATACCAATAAGGTGACACCTGGGTTTCCTATCATGCAAGAAGAGGAAATAGAATGAGCTTGTGTGTCAGCTCTGAAAATACTGAGCACTGCCAAGAAGTTGATCATGTACTCCTATGTATTACAGATTACCTGACAGTTGAAATGATAGCCTTTACTGCTCCAATACAATTCCTCCAGTGATATCTATATATATATATATATATATATATATATATTACATATATATATATATGGTCTATATCAGCATCTCGAATGCTGACAATATCGAATTTGATATTGTCGCATCGAGAATGCCGAAAGGGTAGAACATCGAATTGGAAAACGGAAATCTCCGTAAGGGGAGATTTCCATTTACCCCAATGAAGTGCGGTCTCGGAGTTGGCATTTTTAAGTAGTGGGGGTGTGGGGGTGCAGGGGGTTTGCCTCCCTGCCTACACCCTTTTGAATTTTTTTTGGGGAGGGGGTTATTTTTTATCGGCATTTGAAAATGTAATAAGTTGATCATTTCAGTTTGACATTTAGTGATTCGACCTATTACATTTTCGAACTGCTGATATAGACACTATATACATATATATATATATATGTATATATATATGTATATATATATATATATATATATATATATATATATATATATATATTTATATATATATGGGTCTATGTTGAATGATCGAACTTACAAAACATTGAGGTCGTATGGTCAGAACCATAGCGTGGAAGTTTTGTAATGTCGATCATTAAAAAAAACAAACAAAAACAAATGAAAACACATATATGCAGGCGATCAAGTCCCCCCTGCACCCCCACACACCCCGCTATTAAAATATACCAACTCCGAGACTGCACTACAGTGAGGAAAAGGGAATATTTCCATTCCACACTGTATGGAGATCTCTGTTTAAATATTTAAAGTTTTAGAACTTCGATCATATGGTTTCGGCCACACACACACACATATACACCCACCCACTATATATATATATATATATATATATATATATATATATATATATATATATATATATATATATATATATCAGTCCACTTCATAACATTTACTTACTATTTCATCGACGTTCAAAACAGTGAGATGAAAATGATGCAAGTTTACAATAACAAACTCCCAAAACATTGTCCCCCGGCTTCATGAAGCTCAGCGCAAGGCCGGTGTAAGGCCTGCGCCGGTCGTGCAGCGTATAAATGGTGTAGTAGCACCATATGCATATTAATGAAGGTGCGCCGCTACCACATCCACGTGCATAGGACATGTGCGCGAGTGCATGGGGCGTTACTAAGCTGCACCCGGAGGCGTGTCAATGTCGGCTGGCGATGAGCAAGCTAAACTGCTGAATATTATAGCCTGCCTGCAATAGTAATCGCACCTATCAGTGTCCGTGGATAATGAAACATATGCAAAGCATGCAAGACAGTTCCTGGCCACACAAAATGCAGAACCAAACAGAAATGCACGCAACACAATATGAGTTCCCGTCCATGGAACAAATGATATTTAAAATCGTGTGTCCGTAATGTACTGCACTGTCAGTAGTTATACCCAGTGGAAGTGAAGCGCATCATGTCAGCGCGCCACCAATACACACATCTAGCCCCATGGGCATGGTCACCAGCAGTCCCACAGTGGTGGTGATAGTACACAGCTGGGCAGTTGTGGCTATATAACAACTGTAAAGAAACCTGACAGTCCAAATTGTATACCAAACACACACAAACATATGTATATTAAAATGTGCTATACACATGAACAGGAATGTAACCGTCACATACACATAGGATGCCATATGCGGAACCAGGATATCCAAAAGCAGAACCCATGCATGCAAATGCAATACGCAACAACCCCTGTATAGCACATAACCCGCACCCATGTCCGAATGTCCACCAAATCCAGCTACCAGCCTTGCGCATCAGTACACCTACACATAGCGAGTATTCCCCATATGTAGTAGGAAGTATCGTCCTAGGCAGTGTCAGGATTGCAAATATGTATCCCACATTTGTAAACATCCCATCACAGGTACGTAAATCCAAATGCCCGCGCGTTAATGTTTCGGTAAAATGTGTGTACATCCCATGTGGGATAAGTAACCTGTTGAAACCTCAGAGTTGTTTACACGCCACGGTGTCCATTATTGTACACATCTGGACAAAACATGTATGTGTAGTCACGGTACTGTTCAGTTTCTACACAGACATGCAAATCATACTACGCAGGATGGAACAGCTGTCCACCATGCAGGTCACCCCACTAGGGTTGCCACCTGTTCAGATGGCCAAGGTGGGACATCCCTTGTAGAAATGTGAGAATTTGCAGGATAAAACATACCCCCGGCCAGTGCAAAGGACAGAATTACATGTGTATGCCAAGATAAAAGCTTATTCCATAGCATTTGAATAGCTTACGCTATCCCAAATAATAGTTATGTGTACCAGATACAAAATACCTGTATCATGCAACTAGTAAAGAAAATAAGAAATATATTATTGTCTTAAAATCACAGGACATTTGCCATGTCTTAGGTGTCAGTGCAAGACACAACTGTCCAAAGTGGGACCTCCCCTTGCAAAGAGGAACAAGTGGTAACCCTACTCCTGACTGAATTATCGACAGTATATATTCAACTCAATCACATACCGACACCACCTCTCAACCTATTACAGCAACAAAACCTGGACAAAGCCTAAAAGGATGGGTGGACAAATAGGGCAGATGTAATTACTGCTCTCACAAGCTTTGAATGTTCACTGAATAATAGTACGTACATAAGCAGGAAGTGTTGTGAAGGATGTGGGGTAGTCCCCAGTATTACAGAGGTCCGTACATATATAGTGTAACAAACCGTCACATATGTTGACTGTACTACTGCATACCCGTAGTTAATTCATAGTTAAGCCATGTGCAAAATAATAACACTCATAAGAATGAATACAGGAAATAGTCAAATGTGAATGGGAGCACCACTCACCGTGGATTATGTATTGTAACCACCCCCACCCATATTATGTATTGCCAACATCATAAGCTGCTGACAGGTGCCCAAACACCTGTGTCTGTAAACACAGATTAAATGTTTAAAATGGACAAACCCTGTCCATGTGCTTTGTCTGACATTTGAACACGGTCAGGGCAGTTCCGTTCACCAGGCGGACAAGCCTAAACCCAGATCACCACATGAACACCCTGACAATTAAAGACCTGTATGTGTCAGGACTATAAGCCTTTGGGTTCTGAATATCCCTGCAGTGATTAAATATGCAGCTTGGGTCCAGAGCAGTAGGGAATAGGGAATGTGTAACATGTAGTACCGCTTTTTTCCCAGCAGGAGAATGGATGCCTGTGACGTAAGTGAAGCGGTGAGGCATATGTTAATGTAGCTATGTACTATGGGTATGCATATAAATGAGTCAGAACACCAAACGTATAGTGGTTACAGCATTCGGCCAACGTGAATGCAGTCCCGGTTGAACTACGACTACAGCACATATAATGTGAAAGTGTAATGAATGCGTTAAATATGTAATGGTGAACGTGTGTTTCGCATACATCCGTTAACTGGATTACAGATAATTACTGGTACTGTCACAAGTAATAAAGCCCACATAAGCACAAAGACTTAGTAAGCATATGTAACCCACAATAAGGATATGCATGCGCGCCTGCGCGTAACCCACAATAAGGAAATGCAAGTGCGCCTGTGCGTGTGTGATCCACTCACAGCATAGTAAATGAATGCTGTTTCCCCCACGTTAGTTATACATGGCTCAAACCTGTTAACCTCATAAAGTATGAAACCAGACAAAGCCATGCAAACTACCGGTACAAATAGGGACAAACCCCAGATATGTGCCAGAACAAACATAGAAAGTGGATAGAATAACTTGGTGTGTCAGTAGCATGGATTCTCTGAAGGGTATGCAGTCGTAACCTGAACTGCTTGCCAGAATTCCCCACCGTAAGTCTCAAATGAAATGCCACTACATTGCCAGATAGACACAGGTTTATGTAAAACACACCGAAGATAAAGGGGCAACCAGCTGTACACTCTGCGACAATCTGTATAGTGGAAAGGTATGGTGTGGATATAGATATATGTGTATACACATAATCCACAGATGTAATCCAAAGCAAGTTATGAAATGAGGATTGTACATGTATATATGTATACACAACAGACTTATGTCCCATAGATATGACATATGTACATAAATAGGCCACATTATAGCTAATATGGGTAGACAAACAGACATGCACGAAAGGTGAATAAACCGCTGCATTCCAAACCATTGGCCAGAAAGTGACAGTCCAGCAAGTTCTACACTTTAAACATGCAGATAGGTGTCCATTGCAGGACTCCCAAAATTGATTCTTACATATTGTCAACCGACATTGATGCAAAATAAGTGACCGCAGCAAATACGAAATAGCTGTACATGCAACAGTATCAGGTGCAAGGGTGATGACACATGTGTCGATAGAATGTATGACGTACGAACTGATATCCAGAGAGTGGGGAGTGCATATAAGTGTCTCCACACTTCAGTACCACACACATTAAACATGTGTAATGGGTACTGTAGAGGGTTGTCAGGTATGAGAATCATGGGTATGCAGAAATGGGCCTAGGTGTTGTTTGGGAGAGATTTCGTAGGCCCGCCCCGTGGGAGTGATGTGGGTATAGCACACGCCTATATTCTCAATAATGGGGCAAACCATACACTGGATATTGCGGAAACCATTTTGGCAATATGTAGGGCCCTATATCAGTGTCATGTAGGCGATTATCATGGATGGACATGCGTATGACCAAGATGGTACCCATAACTGGCAAACTGTCAGAATAACACAGCTGCACTAAGGCACAGTACATGAAATACAAATAGGGACTATATTAGATATACCCCAGACAAAGTCAGAATGTTGTGAGAATACTGGTGTACCCATGAATACGGATGTTATGAGTGTTACTAATCATGTAATGGAAATGTCAGTCACTATTATCTACCGCACAGTTCGTAATGCCTTGCCAGCAATTTACCAGAAAGGCACATCACTATGACAAATATAACAAGGGCAAAGGTCAAACATCAGGGCGTTTACGCATAATGTGTACAGGTTAGGGGTATGAAGGTAACCTGTCCAAAATACATGTACAGAACTAATGATACTAGGTGGACAGGTGAGAAGAAAGACATCAGGACAAATGAGAAAACATGTACAAGACATACGCATGTACTCTGACAAATGTGAATGACAACGTATGCCCTGTGAATGTCAATGTGGAAGGTTAATAGACACAAAAGTAATGTGTCCCTCAGGGTGTCATGCAGTGTCACTGTAACAATGTCCAGTCCCCATACGTGCGTGAGCTCTGCCACTGACGGAAAGCACAAATACCGCGCACATACGGTACATGATAGACCAATTAGTGTGGATAAGCAGCTGTTGGCCTGTGTGAGGAATACAACTGTCTGGGTGGGTGTGTCCTGCAATATAAATGTAATGGCATGTGGTCTGTGATGCCGCCATACAGTGTGTGTATTGGTGTCAGAAAGTTGATATTTTGTATCAGACACATACTCCGCAACTGTACAGATTTACGCAGAATGTGCAGAGTTCTGCCTCATATGTTTGGTGTGTTCCACGTAACAACAGTAACATTCTGGCACTTTCATGAAAACTGAAGACATGAAATAATGACAAACATGTGATTAAGACACCAAATCCGACAGAAAAGCCATACTAATGCAAAACCTATTATTGTGTCAACTATCTACGTTTGTAAGAGCAACATGTCAATACTGCCCCTATGTGTCCCACTATCAGATAAGGCCTTGTCCAGCAACTTGCTCTAGGAGGTGGAGTGGTATGAACAGAAACAGATACATGTGTGAGGAAACAGCAATATCAACTGCAAGATTACACAGAAGGTATGAAATGCGCTGCAGTAGGACATGCGGTACTGTCCACAGGTATGTGCTGACATGTCAAATGACACAGCAGTCTACATGAAGAACCTATAGGGCTGTCACCTTTACAAATGATGATAGTGGGACATACCCACAGCCATGCACACAGCACAAATAGACATACACACATCAAAACTAGGCCATGATACATGAAGCCTCCAGCGTGTACGAGTACAGTGAAAGTACAGCAAGGATATATGTCTGCCAAGATATACAGCAAACGCCTGTAAGGGCGTGTAACACCACCCATAACATGGACGTTGCATGGACAATGTTGGGATTTTCAACATACCCCACTGGTATGTGAAAGCTATGCAAATATGCGATACATTAAACAGTCAGATGTCCATGCAAGAGCAGAGTTATGGGCAGAAAATAGATTTTTTATATATATATATATATATATATATATATATATATATAGAGAGAGAGAGCGAGAGAGAGAGAGATACAGACATACACACACACACATGTGGCAGGGCTGGCAATCAAACCTACACATGACTACCCTATCACACTACAGCATGACGGATTTACAGAACACGCTACCAAGATTACTAAACACAGCAGACACACAGGCATTCTACTAGGTGCGTGTCAACATCCGCAAAGACAAAGATGTCAGCAGGATACATCTGTGTTGCGAAGCGTCTAAAAGCATAACCTGAGTCCCCAGGCAGACAGGAGCATGCACACACACACACACACACACACACACACACACACACACACACACACATCTGGCAAGCCTGTGAATCGAACTTACATCTAACTACCCCATCACACTAGAGCATGACGCATTTACAGAACGCGCTACCAAGATTACTGAACACAGCACTCCAGAAGCATACTTCTAGGTGGGTGACATCATCCGCAAAGGCAAAGACGCCGATAGGGAATGTATGTGTTGTGAGGCATCTAAAAGCATTACTGTGTCCCCTGGCAGCTGGAAACACACATACACACACATTCACACACACTTGGAAGGGCCGGGAGTTGAACATACACCTACCTACTCTAACACACTATAGCCTTACGCATTTACAGAACGCGCTACTGAGATTACTGAACACAGCACTCCCAGAGGCATACTTCTAGGTGGGTGACATCATCCGCAAAGGCAAAGACGCCGATAGGGAATGTATGTGTTGTGAGGCATCTAAAAGCATTACTGTGTCCCCAGGCAGCTGGAAACACATACACACACACACACACACACACACACACACACACACACACACACACACACACTCAGAAGGGCCGGGAGTTGAACATACACCTACCTACTCTAACACACTACAGCATTATGCATTTACAGAATGCGCTACTGAGATTACTGAACACAGCACTCCCAGAGGCATACTTCTAGGTGGGAGACATCATCTGCAAAGGCAAAGACGCCGATAGGGAATGTATGTGTTGTGAAGCATCTAAAAGCATTACTGTGTCCCCAGGCAGCTGGAAACACACACACACACACGCACACACACACACACACACACACACACACACACTTGGAAGGGCCGGGAGTTGAACATACACCTACCTACTCTAACACACTACAGCATTACGCATTTACAGAATGCGCTACCGAGATTACTGAACACAGCACTCCCAGAGGCATACTTCTAGGTGGGTGACATCATCCGCAAAGGCAAAGATGCCAATAGGGAATGTTTAGAGAGTGAGCAGTCTGAAAGCATTTTACCGTCCCAAGGTAGATGTACACAAACACGGCAGTGCTGTCATCGGGCCAACGAAATATCTACGGAGCACAACAAAACTAAATAGATACGGGATGCGCCACAGACAGTACACCCTTCGAGAGAGCAACAAGTGTGTTCAATGTAGGCATCCATCATGACATTGAAATTGGACATCTGGTGCCTGGATGACCACCATGGATATACAGGATGTCAATGGCCATGCCCACACGCTTAGTATCACACGTCTGTTTGGAATGTACTGTGTGTCCATCTACACAATGGCGTACTGGGCA
Organism: Protopterus annectens; assembly: GCF_019279795.1. Classification (NCBI taxonomy): domain Eukaryota; kingdom Metazoa; phylum Chordata; order Ceratodontiformes; family Protopteridae; genus Protopterus; species Protopterus annectens. Next base: position 167,070,590 of record NC_056738.1, read on the forward strand.
TGCGCACAGACTTAGCAGTTGCAAAGGGCCATCTTGCATGCACACAGAGTCTAATCATGGAAGGGCGCAGTGTGGAATGTACTGTGTGTCCATCTACAGAACGGCGTACTGGGCATGCTCACACACTTAGCAGTTGCAAAGCCATCTTGCATGCACACGGAGTCTAATCACGGAAGGGCGCAGTGTGGAATGTACTGTGTGTCCATCTACACAATGGTGTACTGGGCATGCTCACACACTTAGCAGTTGCAAAGGTCCATCTTGCATGCACACGGAGTCTAATCATGGAAGGGTGCAGTGTGGAATGTACTGTGTGTCCACCTACACAACGGCGTACTGAGCATGCTCACACACTTAGCAGTTGCAAAGGGCCATCTTGCATGCACACGGAGTCTAATCGCGGAAGGGCGCAGTGTGGAATGTACTGTGTGTCCATCTACATAACAGCGTACTGGGCATGCTCACACACTTAGCAGTTGCAAAGGGCAATCTTGCATGCAGATGGAGTGTACACACAGAAGGGCACAGTAAGGTATAACTGCCCACATGCACAGGGCGGTCACACATGCAGTGACCTGTACACACACAGCTGCCGTCACAGCTGTCACAGGTGTAGGTCACACGTACACACTGCAGTGTACACTGTAACTGTCAAGTCAGCACCATGTCATTGGTGCAGCACTGCACAGCCTTACGGTCCCACAACACCATGTGACACATGACCACTGGGCTGTACAGCGGTGTACACCAGCTGTGCAGAGTACACACGTACCAACAGGGATCCAACAGGTGTTATGCATTGCAATGATACCAGTATACATGAACAGGTCAGCTCAAGACATACCATGGCCCTTACACAGCTGTGACACCTGACTGTTGCTGTACACCAATAAACACACATCTGGGTATGTTATACATGTGATTGTGTGGATGTGTGCATGGACTGCACACACAACACATACATACATGGCCTTTGATGTACCTCGTGCATAACACTGGCCTAATCAATGCTACACACACAAATTGATGGTGGGCCCATGTCTGTTGAATGCTCACACTACCAGGGGGTAGCAGTGTTGACCGGGACACATACCCTTGTACTGGTCACCTGTGACACCCATGATATCATACCGCAGTCCATGTGTTATGTATGTCAACACACATGTCCAACAATAGCAATGCATACAAACATGGCAACAGGAGACACATGCGACATCTGTATTGTGCATGCAGCAAACACGCATGTGTAGTGGCCAATGTCCGTAACATAGTTGCACCTACCTACAACATGCAGACACAATGCAGACCCATCATTCACATCTGTATACGGTGACATACAAACAGCACGTATGGAGGGATGTGTGTACATAACGTGGTGAACCACCTGTCTAGATGTATGTGTGCAGGGGGTGGCTCACAGTTGTGTCACACACCATCCTATCATGCCATGTGCTAACTGTACACTATGTCGCTGTTACGTGACGGTGCTGACATAATGCATACACAGCGGTCAGGTGTTAACAACTATATGTCATATGGCACCTGTAACACCTACAACCTCCCGTGTGCATATAGCAGCACATGTGCCAGATATAGCATTGGTACACATAATGCAATCAATACCGCTGCATGTCCATCAAACGTGTCATCATATGGCAGGTGTATCATTCCCAGCACTGCCATATGTGTCCGAATGTGTGACCAGGGATGCCACATATTGCGGGGAATATATCCCAGTTGCTACACATCCCTGTACACCATTCTAGAGATCTGTACATACGTCAGTGTGGGAAGCATGACATTCACCGGTGAGGTGCATCACACATGTCGGCTGTCTGTATGCACATGTGTGGTCACCACAGTGTGTGTGTGTCTGTATGTATGTCTGGTGCTTGGTGTGAGTGTGTATGCTGTGTATCACGATGGGTGGGGAAATTATCACTAGCCCCACGTGGTGACTAACCCGTAATGGTGATGCATTGCACAACCCTGTTGATGCCATAGGTCCCAGCCATACTGGCTACCTGTGTGTCATGTGGGTGCATAGTACTGTGAGGGTGATGACCACACAGGCAATGGTGGTCCCAACTGCAATAACTATGGGGTGTGTGTTATAGTGGTGTACACCCTGTAAATGTAATGGCCCGTAATGTTCACGCATTACTGTTACAGGGTCCGCACTGCTTGCACAGTGATGGCCTCCAGCTACCAAGTGACACCTCACATCATCATTAGCTTCAGGCCGCTTGGTACAACCCCTGCACCATGTCACCATACCTGTAATGTGTCCTGCTATGTATGCGACGCCTCGCCATGTCTCAGTGTAGCCTGTGGCACCGACCACATCGTCAGGTGCGTATACCATGTGTGGACATCTGTGTCATGTTGGTGTGTCCAACAAAGGGGCAGGATTTTAAGGGTCCTTTTTTAAAACATGGGGGTGAAAATTTTTGGCCCAAAAAATGGGGGCCGGGTTAAAACACCGCAGTTAAAAAAAAAAAAAAAAAAAAAAAAAAAAAAAAAAAAAAAAAAAAAAAAAAAAAAAAAAAAAAAAAAAAAAAAAAAAAAAAAAAAAAAAAAAAAAAAAAAAAAAAAAAAAAAAAAAAAACACGAACCCCCCCCCCCCCCCCCCCCCCCCCCCCCCCCCCCCGCCGCCCCCCCACCCCCCCCCCCCCCCCCCCACCCCCCCCCCCCCCCCCCCCTCCCCCCCCCCCCCCCCCCCCCCCCCCCCCCCCCCCCCCCCCCCCCCCCCCCCCCTGTGGGGAAAAAAATTGCCCCAAAAACAACCTTTGGGTTTAACCCTTTTTGGTTAGGGGGCACCCCCCTTGCAAAGGGGGACCCCCCCCCATAGGCAGGGGGAACCCAGGGGGGTTTAATCCCAAAAAACCAACCCCTGGTTTGGGCTACCCCCCCAAAAAAATGATTTTGGATGTTGTAGGGCCCAAGGGGGGGGAACCTTTGTTTGGGCCTGGGGCCCCCTTTGGGGTTGCCCCCGGGCCCCACTCCCCCCCCAAAGGTGGAGGTACAGAGTGGCTACTGTCCGACGACACATGTCTGCTGGAACCGTGTCACCACTGAGACCATCCAGGGCCATGTCCACGTAGCCTGGTGTGTCCTGGTGTTGACAGCGCAGCACCAGCTGCACTGCTACTGCTACCGGCACTATGGGAGCGGGCATGTGAAGTGGCACGCTCACGTTGACCTACACTAGGTGGTGCTGCTGGCCTATGTCCACGTGGCCTATGCCTCACTCCTACCAGGTATTCCAGCACAGACAGGTCCCGCTCGTGGATTGCCATGCCTCGGTCAAGGATTCTGACCATTTCACCTAGTCGCCTATCCAGAACATTAGCAATCTGCTGTTGAGCATTTGCCAATGCCTGGATGTTGTCATTTAGGGTATGGATAGCAGCCCTCTGCAGCCTCTGCCCTTCTCTGTTCTGCCGTTCAGCATGTGCCTGTGCCGCCATTACAGTCTGGAACATGCGTCTGGTGATACCAGCTGCTGCGCTCTGTCCTGCAGGTGCATGTCTGCCAGAGGTCCTCCTACGAGCAGCACCAGCCACATGCCTGTGTGGCACATCTGCAGTCATTACACTGACACCATGGTGTGTAGACACGCCTTCTGTAGCCACCACATGTTCCTGTTCCACGCCAATAGACGCTGACTGTCCTTCCTCTATGGCCACCGGTGATGCGGTATGTGTTGGCAGCATGTGTGCGGGGAAGAGGGGGACATAGCTGGGATGGTAACCATTGGCACAGATTCAGCCCCTGACAACCCTGCCTGTACCTCATGCATATGTTCATCACCGCTAGTATCTGTGGGGACACTAACATCAGATGGACCGCAGGAGGGTAATGCACCTACATCACCTGTGAATGCAAAGAAATACTGTAAAGTACAATAGACACAGACACACACACACACACACACACACACACACACACACACACACACACACACACACAAACACAGACACACACAGACACACACACACACACACACACACACACACACACACACACACACACACACACACACACACACACACACACACACACACACACACAGACACACAAACACAGACACACACAGACACACCATGCATGTGATTTGCCAGATGGCATGCAGTATGCCTGTGATACAGCAGAGGGCATGCAGCTCAGACATTAATAGTGTTAGTAAGCATACCTCCCTGGGGTGCACACTACAGCAAGCAGTTGTCATATCAGTAGCCATACAGTTCACACAATCATGGTAGTATGCATGCATCCCCGTGATACACCATGTGGCCCAGGACAGGATAACAGTACACATGGCTGACGTGACCTTGACATGTAATCTGCTGACATGTGCATTAACATGCATACATGTTTGACACAATGGTGTCCTGACACATGTACAGCATCATAATGGGCTTCACATTGCAGTGTTGTGTGTATGCCCTACAGATAGAATGCATGTTTAGCAAATGTACATGAGCATGGGAGGGTAGTGTGAGCCGTCTACATTGTTATACAGTACAGACACTGTGCCATTGCATGGCAACATGAGGCATGTATGTTGCTGTAGAATGCATAATATGTACACATTGCATAGCCATAACTGCAACACAGTCGTGATGTTTGACAGATCGTATATGGTAGACTTCAGTGACACCTCCAGTAGCTGTGCACAGGCTTTTAGGTTGTCCAGTGTACCACATCAACTGTATAATCAGTCAACTACGGCTATAATTGGACCATGTGTGGACAATGTGCAACAGGGTGTATACACATCCTAAATACTGTGTGGCTACATGTCTCTGGCAATCCCCCATGACCATGTGGGCACATGTGTTGGCCAATTGTGTGTGATGGGCATCTTCTCAACATGTATGTGTGGTCCCATATGACATACACCCATATATGTCACAATCCACAGGGCTATGCAGACAACGGGTTGTATGTTTGGTATAGGTCATGCGATAGTGTGACAATATTGCAGACAGAACACTACATGTCTGGGACATGTCAGGTGGCACATCACAATGTGTGCACCCAATGCAGGGGCATATGACACAATGGTGACACTTGTGGGCTGCCCATATCACAGCTCACTGTGTGGTACTGTGTGCGTACCACACATGTTGTTCCAATGCATACTACATATGCCTCCATTGTAGAACACCTCCACCATTGTATGCACAGCTGACCACACATGTCGCAATGACAAGTACTGTGGTTTCAAGTCTGTGTATCATTACATTTGTATATATTGCACATGGGTGGCATGTGTGAATGCATGGTGGTGCGACCTGCATATCATGACTGGAACAAACATCAGGTGTGCAAGTGTTAACTGGCCACATGGCAAATAGATCTACACTGTAACATGCCTGATACTGATGACAGTCTCACCTGCAACGGACCCATGTCTGTGCGGCACGTCAGAGGTACCTATATAGGGGTGACACACCAGTATGACCATTATCCATGAATGTATGACAGCCACAGGTTGCACTGTGCATGTGAACACATTCACCTGTGTAATAGCATATTGTATGCACATGTGTGCATACACAACGTAGCATACTGTAGTATGCAGCATGTGTGTCCACATACCTGGCATATGTTGTTACTTTACATAATGTACAGTGACACATGCAACTACATGGGATATAATAGCCATATGTGCAGTACTGACTTACCAGGCAACTCCAGGCTCATTGGTTGGGAGACACCCACCTCCACGATGGCAGCTAGTGTTTCTGGATGCTGTTCCCTGGGTGTCCCCAGACTGGCCAGTAGCTCCTCGGTGTGTGTGAGTGGGGGCTGGGCTGGTGGACCACCACCTGTTCCACCTTGTTCCCTGGCAATTGCAGTGGCACGCTGTTCTGCATGTCGTATCAGGTCCATGCAGTGTCTGCGCACCTGCTTGTAGGTGCGGTTATGGCCAGCCACATCGTTCACCCTCCTGCGTAGATCCTGCCACAGGTTATCCCGCTGCTGGGAATGCTGTGGCACATGGCTGAACAACAAGTCATAGTTGTCATGGAGCTGTGGGATGAGGACATCATCCTCCTGGCGGGTGTATGCTGGGAGGCATAGACGGGGCATTATCTGTAAAACATAATGATGGTGACAGGTCACAGTTTCAGAGATGTACAGAGATACTGCTGCACATACATTTCTATGACATCTACTGCATCTGCACAGTTATCTTTGCAAAGCATCATGACACTGACATGACTGACGTGGTTGTGTCACACATGTCACACCCATTATGCATTGGATATCATCACCATATATGTGTGTCACCTCATTACACTGTTCATACTCCATGTAAATGCTGTCTTGCTGTGGGCATGTCTATTTGCCTGCTCTTGTGTTCTTACCTATCTGCACATGCCTCGAAGTGTCCACGGTACTACTGTTGACCTGGATGCTGTGTATATGTCATATGTCAACACAGACACAGCCGTAATGGACTTGAGCAGTGACAATGCACACATACGCATGGACACCTGTACATGCATGTGTTTTGCCATATACATCTACACAGCACTGTACAACTGTTTAACATCCTGCCACGGATCGCCTGTATTACACATGTGATAGACATGGGACAATGTATAGTCAGACGACATTTGCAGGGATGGTCATCAACCATAGCATGTGCAGGCACGGTTACCACACTGTGACAGACAGCCATTGTGCCACCGCAAGGTGCATCGGTGCCACATTACTGATCCAGTCAGTTGATAGTACATCTACCATGCGGCCATCACACCATGTATGACTGGGATGACATGTGCAGCTTTGATGGACAGGGTTGCATGGTATGGCGGGAGTATGTCACATATATGGCACAGGGATCTGTCCAGCCTGAGGCGATCCTAGTATTAGGATGGTGGCTGTCCATGACATATGTCATATAAATCAGGATATGGACATGTAGCATGTCCATCATCATGGTGTAGCAAATGTCCTTCTGCAAGGTAGACAGCATGCTGCATAGTGGAGGTGTGGATTGTGAAGGCTGGTATCACACATCCATGCATAGCCATTACCCCTTACAGGTGGTATGTGATCCAATATTGGTCACCACAGTGCTGTATATGCCCGTCCAGTGATCTCTGTGCTCATGGATGGCACCCTGACATGACATGGGTACCTCATATGACTACCTAAGGGGCCTGGAGATGTCACCATGTCGGGGGGTGCACTGCACAGCACCATCCCTTACACAGTGTCCATCATGTTGCCACAGCCTAGGTAGTAGTTTGTGGTACAGGGATGTTCACCTAGCGGTGGCACTGCTGGTATCATCCATCAGACTGTGCACATATGTCACACACCTCACCCACACAGCCCATTCTGTATGTTGTTCACAACACTGACACAGCTATACTGATAGGTCATGGCCATTCACAGCCTTACATACACAGATGCCTAACATTTGTCTGTGTGGTATGGGCTACAATGATGGTGGGGTACAACACATTAACCCTGTTCTACTGTATCTGGCACTGATGTGCTGTGCACATGTCACTCTTGCACCTTTTGTAGTTGTGAGTCTGTCAACAGGCCACTGGTGGAACACTCCTGTGACATGCAAAGGTATTTGTAATCAAACATCCATGCTGTCTTGTACATCTGTACTGCTAACATCTACAGTGCTTTCATGGACATGCACACCATACTCAGCAGGGTTATTGTGCAGTGCCACCCTAAATGACTGTCATCACCACTTGTGTGTTGATATTATCCAACACTGTATCTGTATTGTATGGTCATGCTAGGCACTTGTCCAGAACATGTGAGCATTTCATGAGCTACTGATTACTATAGCGCCCATTCCACACCATGTCCCACAGGTACACTGGCTGTCCTACACTTCCCAGCTTGCTTAAGGTACGACAGCTGTTGTACACACGTAACGCACATATCCTATGGGAAATGGTTGTATATACAGGCATGTCCAACTGTCACATACCAGTGCTACTGCCTGTCTATATGAGGGATATGTCATACATGTGGCAATAGAGCAATTGTCTCATGTATACATGCAATGCTCACCTCCCAACATACGGCACTACAGCCTGTGGGGGATGCACGTCTGCAGCCGTGCTGGGCCCATAGCTCTCAGGTGTACCTCATTACGGGGAACGTACCTCATTTGGGGTTCTAAAAGGTGCATGTTCCTCAGTGTTCCACATTGGAAGGGTCTGTCACACATTCATTGCTGTACATAGTTTACCTGCTAGCCATGGCTAAATGGATGGGAATCACATTCATTCATTGGAATATCTGTTTTATACGTAAGACCAGCCTATTTTAGCCATCATATGCCCTTCCTAGTTGATGCTGTTAGTAAGCCAGTTGTAAGTGTTCCACATTTTGCCCATTTGTCACACGGTATGAGGGCTAATGTTCCTCTGTTTGGGGACAGGGGGCTGACAGCTATGGCTGGGGCTAATGCTGTCGCCAACCCTGAATGCACCTGACAGTCATTTGGGGATGTGTAACATTCGCAACACACCCCACCCATCACATAGTCTCACATGATCTACACCACTAGACACACCTACGAGGACAACTTGTGCAGTACGTCTCCATACTCACTGTAGGCACCAGAGGTAGCCCCCATCATGGCAGACAACATCACCAGCTTATAGCCCACAGAATCATGTGTGCCCACCACATACAGCCAATAGTGAGTTATAACATTCACAACACACCAGTCATAGCTGACTCTGTAGGGTGTCACACTGCAGTTCCACACAGCAGGCTACACAAGGCGTTAGTCGCTTACATCTTGCTGTCGGGTAACTGCTTCTGCAACATAACCTATGCACCCATGTCATACCTCACCAGGTATGATATGTCTGTCATTCGCCATGATAGTGTGACGGCCCTGTGATGCCACTTCACAGATTACATGTGCAGGGACATGCAATTAGCTCAACAGTCTTATAGCCCTGAGGGTGTGGGCCTAGCCCCGGGGAGCATTTTGCATTCGTCCAGACACGATACCACTGTACAATGACCGACTGTGTCACTTCAACAGTTGCCTATGCTCCTATTGTCATTCCACAGGCATGTGGTATCTGTCGCTATGACTGTCCTGGTCAAACACAATGCTGTGGCACAGATGACTTGCACCTGTCAGCCCTGGGAGTACAGCCCACATGTAAGGCTCTTGCTGCTTCTATACTGCCTGTCTTGCACAGTTTCCAATAACTGTCACCGGCAGGGCGGTAACTGGCAGGCGCGACATGGGGTCATGTGACACATTGCTTGCATCTTCCTCTGTGACGCATGCAGGCAAGGCACACCTTATAATGCACCACTCAAACATCTCTGCAGTGACTGTGACCTGCCTCTAGGCTCTGCAGTGCACACCTGCAATGACAGGTTATAGACAGACCATACCTTTCAGGCACATACCTGGACCGGCACACCCACAGCTGAGGGGTTCCCATATCCCACTATGATTTGCACACATCCTGGCAAGTTGCTTAGCACAATGCATCAGAGGTGCTCCACGTGCAACTAACTGTGTCCGGGACCGCTATACACATTGTAACAAGCGACAGAGTCAACATCATACCCCACGGGTAACATACCTTCTATGTTGGTATAGTGGACAGTGGGCCTCAGCTACTACTGATGTGTGACTGACACTACCCCACACTTCACTGGGATAGCCACTCATGTACCGACTCATCCATGAGTCATACCCTCCACTCTACTGGATCAACCCATACACACCACCTCCAAGACCTACATTACCCTTGGCATGAACACTACCACCATGTGACTGGTGTTACACACCTGGGGTTATCCCCTCATTGGTGGATTCCGAACATATGCTAATCGACCTTGTTAGCCACATCCCTTCAACCCTCCCATCACAGCATACACAGTACATGTGTACTGCAACACCTACTACAGACGTCTGCTGACAGTGGTTGTTAACATCATGACACCCATGCAGATGGACAATGCACATACAAATGCTGACACATACCCCAGTGCACTTAAAAAGCATGTACACAACTGCATGGATCATGCTATTCCACACAGAGCCATGATGGTACACACCAGATAACAGACGCCACTCTGGTGGTCCTGTTCCACGGACATATGATGTACAACAACAGGTGTAGGCTGTTGCACAGTGGTGTACATTCCCATGTATGGGGTGGCTCACTGGTCAGCCATGGTGGGGCCACAGGGTCCCTCATCACATACTCCAAGACTAGCTACGTAAACATGACTGCCACACATTCCGGGGTGTACCACCAGGCATTTTGGTGGTATGTCAGTATTTGATGGCAACACCCACATCTGCTGTCACATACAACAGTCACTCAGGAACATTGCAGACCCAGGTATTGTTGGCAATATGCTGGAGGATGGATTCAATGCTGACAGTACACCCTCTCACTCACTACAGGGCCGCAATCCATACATGAACATTGTGGTGTCCCTGTGGTCATACCTACACAGTACTGACCTGCACTCTATATGTCCTGGGACACTGGCCCCATGTCACCTTCCAACGTCCCAGGCTGTGATGTCCACCAACCTCTGAATTACATGTCTCCCCACTAGGCCACCATATTCAGTGATAGCCTTGTTTCAGACATTGTAGCCCCTGAATGGCACACAGCAGCATTTATCACACTACACACAGTTGGCACCGCATTTCACGAGTGGGACTATAGTCCTACACACCTGACTGGACTGTTCTGCATGGCTATGGGGAACATCATCAAGGACGTCATTCTCAGAGACATTGTTGGGCTCCTGCCCTTTGCTGCCACCCAGGTTGGGCTTATTAAGGCCAGTGCATGGCCCCTACACATGGTGGACTCCTTTCATACAGTTACCAGGGCAGTTGCTGATGGTACAGGAGTCCACACATCCTACATTGTCCTCTCATTGCCTTTCAGCACCATTCCCCATTCTGGTATTGACAACATACATATCCACCTGCACATCGTACCCTGTGTCTCAGGATGTTATGCTATGTGGCTCATGGACAGGACACACAGTGAGGCCAGCATACCATAGTACCTACTACATGTCAGGTACATTTGGCATACCACGGTCCTCAGTCATAGGGCCCCTCATGTTCAGTATATGCTTCCCTGTGGAACAGGCTGGCACAGGGACTTTCCTGCCTAGCTTTCAAACCCCTACATACCAAGCACCATGATTGCTCCACCAGCTGATACTGACTCCAACCATATGGGTGTTGCTGTGACAGATACATAATCTGACTATCATGGCATCAAGCTGCATGACTCAAGGTGCATGCACATCACCTTTGCATTACACCATTCACCCACTGACTATCACATGGATGGTAGTCCCCTACATACATATCACATTGTACATGTTTGCAGTACACACATATGTCGCACCCACTCCTGTGGTTACCGTATTGCCACTGTGGTGTGAATATCCTTCTATGTGGCCACACCTATCTGTACTGGGTGTGTAACTGGTACATAGGCACCCATTGTACCTCTGAACTCAGGACATCTACACACATTCATTGGTACACAACCCATTTAGGGTGTACCTTACACAACAGCTACAGCTTTACATGCCACAACATTAACATGCCATGACGTTTACTGAGCTCCGATGGTTTAAATATGCGGCTGCACTATGGACACCACATCTGTACACAATTGCATACTACATACTCAGGGGTGACCTCTGCTGATCAGACAGGGCCCATGTCCACAACATTATTGATGGATATACTCCTCATACACAACATAAGCAGAGGCCACTGTGAGCAACATGCTCATGGATATGTGCACACATGCCACAATGAGTGGGATGTGCTTCTGGGTTACATTCCCAAACCGGACACTCACCATGCTGTGGAACATAAGTCCTATGTACATCACGCAGGGACACTCAGTAGCACTGCTCATGTGATACCTCCCTTGGTGGTTGGGAGACACATGTAGGCCTGTGATCACGGCAGTGGCTGTACTGTGCAGTGGTGCAGGTCACACCTGGCTCTGCTCTTCACAGGACACTACCCTGGAGAGGTGCCACTAGTGTGAACACTGTAGTTGTGCTTACACATGGACTTGCCAGACTGCATAGTACCCCACTATGCACCTGTGCAGCTATTACATGTCCTTTCTGCATGGTTACTTGGTAGCCCTTCCATTTAGATTAGCTATCATGCTATTACTATGTCCCATACCTACAGGCCATATGTATCTTGTTATTATACATACCAATAGACTATACCTGTGGTATGCATGATATGCCTGTTATGCTGTGTAGAATATCTGTCATATCTACCTATAATACTATACATTACACATATTTCACATAGTATCCCATAATGCAAAGCATACTTGCTCAGTGGGACCAGCTTACATATGTCATTAATGTTATATGCCCATACACATGTGTGCTGTGACAGTATATCAACATATACTATCCCCTGCTATGGCACGTCCTTGTTGGACATACCCTACCACTGATGGCGGGTTGTATGGCATTGTTCTGTTTAATGGCCTCATGTAGCATCCCTTGTGGTGTCTGTGCTGTGTACCTTGTGTCCCACTGCTGGACGCACAGATTCTACAAGCGTTAGTATGCTCAGCAAGACATCACTACATAAATACCTTTCCCCACTTTATGCATTGCGGACACGTTTACTTAATGCAAAACAGGCTATACATACAGTAAAAATAATTAATACAGATCATGCTATACATAACCTTACATATCGGGTGTTCTACATACCTTGTTGTCGTTACGGCGTTTCGTTTCTATCTCTCACAGTGTTTCAACTGTTATTCAGTATGAGCATACTATTTGAATGTCTGGCAAGTCATCCTTATATACATCGATACCTGCAACATGTGGATTCTTCCCGCCAATTGGTGTTCCTGAGTGACTAATTACTTGCATATCAGCTGTGCAGCTACTCCATTCGCCAATTACGCGGCGACAGTGGGGTATAATTGGATTCTCCACTTGGGCGTTGCCTATTTGCCCTACCTTCGGGGAGACGGTCTGTATTGTGTTTTGTTATGTGTAACTGCAACTGCTCTGCATGGAGACAAGTATAGTTTGGATTCATGTTCCCCGTGGATTGTGTGTGACAGGTAGAGTATTTGGTTCAACATGTGGGTGTACCTGTCATCCCGACATCTGATAATGGAGTATTGCAATCAAAACCTGTAACAAGGCTGTTTGTTCCATTATACAACGCCTGCAACTTTGCATGTTGCCTTTAATTGTGTCTCTCACACGGTATGTTGAGGGTTCTACAGATGTAATTGACTGACTGGATGTTTGTGCTGCTATTACAGTTTGTATTGCTTTAGTTTCTAGTGTGGGGGATGTCGGTGGTTGTATGTAACATATACGGTTTGTGGGCCTTGCATTTCTACATAATCCATATATATGTGTGTGGGCTCCATCCCTAATTAGAGAGCTAACAGTTAGTAGACTTATGTTACGGGATTGTACGTTGGGCCATTGTTAATTGGTTTCTATATCGTCTGCAAGTGGGCTTGCTACTTGTATACCTCCGTAATTGCAGCGATATATCAGGGGATATGTGTAAGTGACAGCTATCCCTTGTATTCCTGTCCCAGATATTTGCAGTCATTGTGGTTGTGTTAAAAGAGCCTGTTTGCCATGGGTTGCCACCTTTTCATATGGTCATTGTTGGATACTTGCAGGACACAAAGCGGTGTTTACAGGCCAACACATAGCCACGGTCAGTACACAGGTAGCACATACTTTTATCCTCACTACATACCTATTGTTGTGTGACTTTGGCTACTTATCATATTGCATGTAACATTTAAGTTTCTTACATACAGGCATAACTATTAAATACGACTGTTACATTATATATGGGACATATTTATGTCCTACCATCTCGGACATTTGCCCTTTGTACTGTTTTATGTTAGGACACACCTGCCCAGGGTGGGGCTGTCCCTACTACTGTGGTACAGGTAGTAACTGTATGCCTATGGCTAGCTATACCCACACCTACCATACTGATCTGCCTCTGACTTGGCACCAACATACACATGTTGCGGACACACACACACATTACAGTCACACAGAAATGCACACGGCACCCTCAATGCACACTTACACAGACTACGGCATTCACAGACACAGTTGAACACAGTACCTATGTGGACCGCGACACCGGCAGCGGTGACTAACTGTCCCTTCATATCATCATACTATTACTCACGGGTGTACTGTTCCGGTACTGTGTTCTATCGGTCTTTCAGCCTCATGGTTATGCATGTCGGTATGTTACACATTCCATGGTTGGCGGTATCCTATTTATTTGTACCTCCAAGATGTTATGAATGCCATTGAACTATCTATTATATTTGCAGATATCGCTGAATCCATCTATATCACCATATATCCCTCTATTGCCCTTTCTATCTGTATTATATATATGCATATGTGTACATATATATATATATATATATATATATATATATATATATATATATATATATATATATATAGAGATATATATATCTGGCGGGAACGTGACAGGCACACAGCACCACCATATGCTGTAAGACTCATGTACTGTTCAGGTGTTGGCATTCCGTGTTCCACTGGCTGTTGTGTTTACAATGTTTGAGGGCTGCCTATGTAGGAGTCACACATTGGGCCACCTATACCTTACAATTTACAGGTGGTCATGTTTGTGTGCCATCCATTTTACTGTGTGTGCAGGTGGAGAGGTGTCAGTCCGTAGGGGCCTACATGGTCAAAGTATGTGCTATACATTCCCTCTTTGCCAAGGCGTAGGCATATTGGGCATGCCTCCGTCTGCCTACTGGGGCTGGCACAGTGTGTTCATGGTCTGAATCCCTCTGTGCCTGTACTGGCCTTGGCAATTGCGGTGGGCTATGAGGGCCTTCCTCATTTTGTCCCTGCTGCAGCTGCTTCCGCAGGATCATATTATGTAGCATGGCACATACTATGATGATGTGGGCACACGTGCCTGGAGAGTACTGCAAGGCTCCACCAGATGTATCCAAGCACTGGAACCGTGATATCAGCATCCCGAACACACGCTCTATGATGATTCTGGTTTGTGCATGTGCCTCATTATGGCATTCTTGCATGGGTGTGTGTGCATTTCTGATGGGAGTCATCATCCACGGCTACAGTGCATAGCCGGCATCCCCCATGAGATGGCCATGTGGGATGTCCCCCCTGACAAATACCTGATACAGCTGTGAGGCATGCCAGATATGGGAGTCATGGTAGCTTCCAGGGCTGCCAGTACACACAGCCATGATAATGCCCTGGGCATTGCACATGACCTGGCAGTTGATGGAGTGGAATCCCTTGCGGTTTATGTAGTGCCTACCCTGCTCACTGGGTGGTGACGTGATTTGTATGTGCGTGCAGTCTATCGCACCCAGTACCTCCGAGTATTGTGCCACACGGTGGAAGTGGCGCATATTGCTGGCCAACTCCTCCTGAGTTCTGGGGAAGTATATCTGCTCATTGGCATGTGGTAACATGGCATCCAGGAACTTTTGTAGTACCCTGGATACTGATGCCTGTGAGATACCCATTATATCTCCAGTTGGCCTTTGAAAGGTACCTGTGGCCAGTATTCGCAGGCTTACACATACCTTCATGTCCACTGGTATGGGTTCCCCTCTGTTGTTTCTGGTTGTCAGGCGTGGCCGGCACAGCTCCACTATTTGCTATAAGATGTCCCTGTCCACCCTGTAACGCTCTACTATCTTCAGGTCATGTAGCCCCTGGTAGATTACCCTTGGTCTGAACACTCTCCTTCTCCTCCGAGGCCTGCGGTGGTTGTCGGCATCATCCTCCACAACACCGTCAGTCTCTAACACATGAAGATGAATCACAGCTATAGCAGCTCCCAACATGTACATTTTAAAAGTTCCCTGTGTGTTTACACCTATGGTGCGGTGTTTGGGAATACACAGGTGATGTCATATGGTGTGTATGTACGTTCGTAGCTACAGGTTATGTTATGTGTTTTACTGCTGGAACTACTATTGTGGTGCCTTTGGTGTTGAATTACATTTGCCTGCCGTGGATTACCTCTTGACCTTCCCTTTACATTTCTGCGCATTGCACCTACCATTTTCTGGTGTGCATCCTGCAGCCTACTTTAATTTGTACTTTCCTGGACCTGGCGTATCTTGCGTTATGTGTGCTACTGCCGGTCTGCTGTTGGTTTGCTTTGCTCTGCTGTGTCAGGTCTCCTATCTTTGCAATCCAATACCTCCCCTCCTTTCTTTGCATTCACATGCCTCCCCTATCGTGTTTTGCAGGTTTCTGCAAGTGGACTTGTCAGCTGCTGTCGATTGGCCTTCGTGGGTTGATTGGTGTTGATTGCTCATTAGTACTCCAATTACCCTACTTCCGCATTTCCTTCTTTTCTTCCCCTGACCTTCCTGTTTCTGCTATTGTTTGTGGCGCGTGTGTCCGATTACTGGGTTTCGGGCACGTTTTCATCCTCG
The DNA here is from genome assembly GCF_019279795.1 of Protopterus annectens. NCBI lineage: Eukaryota > Metazoa > Chordata > Ceratodontiformes > Protopteridae > Protopterus > Protopterus annectens. Next base: position 167,087,131 of record NC_056738.1, read on the forward strand.
TACACATGCGCTTTTGGCCACCATGTGTGCTCTCAGCTAAACGATTCCTCCCCACCCCTATCCTGCAGCTTTGCTTAGCAATGGACAGGCCAGATTTGCAATGCTCCAATGTGCTTAGTGCTACGGTGGCACACCCCTCTGCTGATGTCATGTATCTCCTCTGAGCCGCTCCTCAGTGTTATACCGCTGCGCCATATGGTACAACCTTCCTCCGGTGGGACATTTGCGATTCAGTATTATCTGCCTCATTTGCATGGCATTGACTACTAATTCATAGTTACCGTGCCGAACATTATCGCAAGCCCTTAGCAACCCTTGCATCTTGGTTGTGGTGTTCCATGCCTACCATTGTGTGTTATGCTGTAAACCTGATTTCTATTATGTTGCGATTTTATGACATTTTTTTATTATTTCTTTATGTTACAGCTTCCGCACACATGCCCTGCGGTTCTGCTGTGCGTTACTGTGGACATGACATTAAATGTTGTTATTTACGTGTTGTGCATCTTTTCTTATGCCACTGGCTGTGTATTTTGCCATTGGCATATGTTAACGTTGTGATACCTGGGTCTGGCCCTCTTCCATAGCTCCGATGTTCTGTTTGAGAAAATGTAAACCGTGTTTTTTGGTTTACATTTCCGTGGGCTTACGCTACGCCTGCACCACTTCATGAATCACTATATGCCTTAATTTGCATGGTGCAACACTGCACATGGGGTGATTTGCATACCTACGCCGGGGGCTGCGCAGATCTGGCGTACGCCAGTAGTGCACGTGGAATTGGATCGTACCTGAATCGCTCGGCGGCCATATTTGGCATTATAACACCTACGCTATGCGTGCGCCTGGCGCAAGCTTCATGAATCCCGGGGTGTATTTAATCTCTGGGAAAGTAACCACTTGGCAACCATAGTGAACTTTGCCCTTTCTCCGCTGTAGCACAATCTCGGAGTTGGTATATTTAAGTAGAGGGGTGTGGGAGGTGCAGCCCCCTACATGGGGTGGTGTAGAGGACAAAGCCCCCACTTCAGTGGGTGCAATTTGCTTCCATTTGTAATGTTACTGTTGGTGGGCTAGTGGTTCCTTTCCCAGAGAGGAAATATGATGTTCCAGGAGTTTGTGATTGTAAACTTCTGATATTTTCATTTCACTGTTTTGAACGTCATTGAAATGGTAAGTCAACATTATTAAGTAGACCCATATATATATATATATATATATATATCTTTCAGAATAAAAGATATTGAAGATGAAGTACAAAATCTGATATTGTAACTTGTAAGACAGACTTGATGAGGAGGTAGCAGAAGCAATGACAGTCAGATGCATCATATATTTGATAGTGGAGTGTATCCAAAATTCACAGAGAATCTTTCACGTGTTCACTTCTTCTGTCTCTGTATGATAATTCTCAAATGCATTGTTTCTGCATTTTCCTTCCCTAAATTCAAATTATATTATTGCTTTTCTCATTTTATACTTGGAATATAAATGTCCAACTAGCATGTGCTGGATTTCTTTCCTAAAATTCAGTAATGAAGTTTAATAAATCATCTTTCTGAAGTAATAGGTAATATTACTTGCTGACATCTATCACCCCTTTAATTTTACCACCCATATAGGATGGGTCTTCCATGTTAAACTTTCCACATACAATATGCTCACACATGACCAAGTCAAGGGGATTACATAGACATCCTACATAACCACAGGTCTTATTTTCTGAGTACCTAGGCACAGAGGGAAAAGTGATGGCAGACTGCAATATTATGATGAAAGAATTCTGTTTCAGTAAACATGGATTCTATATGATCTATAGAGATTGTATTCCTGTCACTCCAGGTTTGTCATGCATAGCTACTACTGTATCACTGAAGTTATTTTCTCTTGTCACTGTTGAAAGAGAAATAAGATATAAACTGAATTTCATGAATACTGATGTTCTTGCTTTGTCATGCAACCAAATCTGC